>NC_064855.1:116742980-117070730 GCF_024139225.1 Suncus etruscus
AAGAAGGCAAGAAACTCCAACAGGCTATCTAGGTAGTTTCAGATAGAGTGAAATCAAATTCCTACCCAATTCAAGTTTGAGCCCAAATACAAGCCACAGAAGGAGGAGTCTCTTTCAGTGGAAGAAGCTGGGGTGGTAGGGAACCCTCTTCTAGCAGTTCTCAGAATGCTAGAAGTATTTTAATGTGAAGACCTAAGGAGTTAGTTTGGTTATGCACTGCTGGTAACCCAAGGGTCATCTTGTATTGCTTGGGTATCTCTAAACTGATGCTCAGGGGACATTTAGAACTTAAGATGAACCCCAGGGTACTTCGTCTTCCATACCCAACCCCTACACACATCAACTTTCTATTTTTATTTAATTTAATTTATTATTACTATTTTGGTTTTTGGGCCATACTGGCTGCACTCAGGGGTTACTCCTGGCTCAGCACTCAGTAATTGCACCTGTCTTATACATCCAGTTCTTAAAAAATTTCTCCATGGTATATGTTAGATGAAAAAACAATAAATCAAGAACTGCGAACAATTTTTATGAACTATTACTATTCTTGGGAAATTTGCCAGGCATGTGGTAGAGCCTGACTTGGTTTTATCTTGAAAACTTGGATAAGTAGCTATTCCTAAAGAATATTGATTTTAACATTTTTTTAAGCTTTCTCTGGTAGTCCTCAAGAACTTTCTTCCTACCTTCTGTTCCCAGGATACCAGGCATACAAAATATATCTAAATGGAACAATTAGGAAGCAAGTTAGTTTAAACCTGCTTACAACCTGGGGTGACTCAACAATGTCAAGGGTATCTTTAGGATTCATTAAGTCTGTCCAGAAGAAAATGTTCCAATCTTTCTTGATTCTCTTATTTTCCTTCTCTTCTCAAAAGGTGTCGTGATTCACTTGTGTTTTTCTGACAGGATGCCTTAAGGGTGTTGGGGGAAGTGAAGAGGCAGAAAAGGTCATGGAGGAGGTGGGAAGAAGAGAAAATAGCCAAAGACAGAGAAGCAATTATGAAAGACAGGACGGGAAGCCAGAGAACTGAGGAACATATTTTAATAGTCTTTTTGTTTGGAATTATTTTTTTTTGGGGGGGGACACAGATAGAAGTGCTTGGTGGCAACTCCATACTTAGTGCTCAGGGACTGGGTGCTTGCAACTTGCTTGAACTTGCAACTTGGTTCTCAGAGATCATGCCTGGGAGTGCTTGGGAACAGAGATTGAACTCGTGTCCACCAGGGACAGCCTAAACAGCAATTTGGGCTGTCTCTCTAGTCCCTGTTCCTGTGATAATACTACCACTTATACTTTTAATTGTAAAACTTTTAATGTTTAAAGCATTTCAAGGGAACACAATGTGACATGCCATTTTAAATGGATTTCTAAAATTCTCCATAGTTTTTGTTTATTGTTCAAATGCCAGCATTACTAAAGTTTTCTTAAATAAATAGTGGTGAGGTCAATAAAGTTTTCATATTAATTTCTTTTGCAGTGATAAATCTTGTACTATGGAAAGTGTCCTGCTACCTCATGCTTGAAAATAATTTTGGTTTGTTCCCCATCAAGCCAACCAAACTATATACAACTTGAGTCCCCATTCTAAGAGTTTGGGGCAGAGGCTTCCTGGGGCATGCTGAATTAATAGGGAAGTAAGAGCTACAAGGGGGATCTCCAGTGATGTTAATTGAATATGTAAGAGTGTGTTAATTTGGGGGCAGTGAGAAAGAATGAAAACTAGTTTACTACATGCTCCTTTCGTGTAGTACATACTACTTTCAATGAGATAAGAAGAGTCCAAATAATCACAAAATCGCATCATTTGGAGATGGTGATTTGATTGCTTTGGAGTAATAAGAATTAGTTGTATGAGGTGCTTGAGGATCTCTCAAGCAGTGCTCAGAATGCCCCGAGACCAATCTTGTGGCCAATCAGATCAGTCGTAGCTAGGGTCTGAAGAGATGGTACTGCTTGACCTCTGGCATGCCAGAATCCCATGTGGGTGCTCTAAGTCCTCCAAACAATTTCTGGTTCCAGGGAATGAATCCAACTCATGCCTCTTAAACTATATTCCCAGACCAGCAGCGATATGAGTTGCTCATACAAGGTGACACTTACAAGTCTGTGTCAGTCCAGACTTTTAATAAAAATCTGCCATTTGGGAATCTTTAGGAAGCTGTGTAGTGGAGCCTGTTTTCACATCTCACCAAAACTTCATAATGCAGAAGGATGTAGAGTTCTTTTGCAGGTGAAGAAAATGATTTTGTTTTCCCAAAACCAGGGAGATGAGAAATACAATGTAAATGTCTAGAGAGGCAAGTTTGTTTCTCAGTGACCAATTGCCTCATCATATGTTTTTATAATATTTTAAAATAATTTTTATTGTGACCAATATGTGAATTACATAGCTTTCACAATAATATTTAAGGTACATATCGAGTTTTCTGATATTTTTATTAATAAATTTACTTAAACACCACAGTTGGTTATAAGATTGTTCATAATACAGTTGAGTTTATTTTTTCACAATTGCAAAGTTGTTCATGATTGAGTTTTGGTCATATAATGTACAATACCTGTCACCAATGCAATTACATGGGATATTTTAATATTAAGTTTAGATACAAATAAAGAAGAAAAATACATGCTCTTGTTTGGAGATTCTTTGTTATTTTTCTCTTTACAAAGATAGCTTATGGTCTCTCCTAAACTTTCCTATCTGGGGCTCTGTTACTATAGTGTGTCCAAGGATTTTGGACTCTTGTCCAAAGGAGTTTTGGATTCTTGATGTATTTTTTCCATAATCTAATATGGCCTTTTAAAATATTAAAATATTGTAAAATATAGTTAAACGTTGTTGATAGTTGGTTTTCAGTCATGCAACGTTCCAACACTCTTCCCTTTACTAGTGTTCATTTTCTGCCACCAACTTACCCAGTTTTGCTCCCATTTCTCTCCTTCCCCACTGAGATGGCCTCTATGGCATATACTTTACATCTCTTTCTAGTTCTCTCTATTTTTTTACTCCTTTTTCCTTTTAGTCACTATAGTTTCCAATACTGTTATTGAAAGGGTATCATATATGTCAATTTACTTCATTTCAGCACTCATGAGCAATATATTTAAATTATAGTATGAGACATTACCCAAAGACAATACCAATGATGGGGGGAGTGTTGTTAAGACAGTTACCACAACAATGACCACTGGAAATTATCACCCTGGACAAGACCATGACCTTCTGTTCTTCTTGTATTTTTTCACTTCGTTGAGTCTCCCACCATTTTTGACTGGTGCCTCAGTTTCTGCATCTGGGTTGTACCTTCATGACTTACGGATACTTGAAGATAGCCACTTGATAACTCACTTAAATTCTATATTGATAATTTTTTCCTGAAATATCTCATTGCCTGGTGCCCTCCCTGCTTATTTGTCTATTACGTGTTCACCACCCCAGCAATTTAACTCCCTTAAATCTTTCAGGGGTACATGGTAAAGTTCAGCTCCTACAGATATTTCTACTGAAAAAATGGTAGAGACCAATGAAAGAAAAATAAGACATATTTATTTTCTAACATGATCTTTAGAATTAGGTTCTAAGTATGTTAGAGAAAAGATTCAAATTGATTTATCTCCCCAAAGGTGAAGGTAAACTTCTCTCATTATTTATGGGTCATTCCTTATGCATGTGAGTTAAAATGTATGGAATATGATACAAGATGACACTCTTTTCTTCAAACTAAACTGCATAAATATGAATTGATATATGTTTTAGGTGTTAGGGCTGCCATTGTAAAGTACCACAACTCTGATTGTTCAAACTGAAGACAGATAACTTCAAGGAGCTGTGAAGGCTTGAAATATGATTTCAAGGTGTTAAAAGAATGGTGTTTGAAGATTAGTAGCAAGAACCTGTTTCTCCCTCTCAACTCATGGTCCTTGTCACTTAGATGAATGACCCTCATCTCTGCCTTTATTCTCTGTGTGTAGATTTTTCTTCTTGACAAAGATTGTTATCCTTATAGATTTAGGACTGTGCTTACTCCAACATGACCTCATCTCAAGTATTTGTCTCTGTACTGACCAATGACTTTCATTCCTCAACAAGACCACATTGGGAGGTACCTGGGCTTAGGCTTCTACATATGAGTTTGGCAGGAACATAATTCACTCATTATTGCCTCCTTTTCATTGATGATAAAGAACTTATTTGAACCATCCCCCCATCTCTCCATTGTCCACTAATTTTAATTACTTGTCTGCTTAGGATAGTAAAGCAGTAGAATCTTGAAAATTGGTGCACTGATTGCTTTAACCTCCTGTCACACCTTAAAGTAATGATTTGGTCCATATATACATATATTCTTTTATTTATTTTATCTGGATGTGTTTTATACCAATCTGTAGGGCAAAATTATACAAAATATAATATTTTTAACATGTAATAATAATTAATATATATTTATTGTTTCCTGTCCCCTCCAAAATATCTCCATGTGCCCTCCCTGAATGATGTGCAAGGCATTTTGATAACTCTCAGCTGGTATTATGATCTGTGTTCTGAAAGTAAAGAGCAAAGAGAAATTATTTTCGTTTCCTATGCTTTTGTTAATTTTTGAAGACATTAAAAGTCAAGGTCTAGTGTGAATGTATGAAAATTTTAGGAATTTGACAAAAGCTGCACAGAAATACAGTTGTGTACCCCATAAATCACATATAAATATGTGTTAACATTTATTATATATTAAATATTATATACATTATCTGGCACATTAATTCATATTTTAAAGTCTTTGAATTACTTTTCAGTCACTGAATTATTTAGTTGACCTAGTACTTAACTGAAAAGCTGTAATTCCCCTAGGAACATTTTCTCTCTCTGCAACTCACACACACTCAATATTGGATGAAAACTTTCCATGTCATATGCTGAGGTGATATGAGTCAGCTTGCACCTGATGTTTATTTATATTTTATATTCTTCAAAAGTACCTCTTCTCTGACTTTAGAATTGTGCTCTCATGATAGTTAGGTTAAGATACTTCTCAGCATAGAGTGACTAGCTAACGTTTCAATGACGGAGAGTGGGTTTTGAGTATTTTATTTATGTGTCTAGATGTATTCTACACACAACACAGTCTGAGAGATCGGTATGATGATAGCTGCATTTTACAGATAAAGAAGTAGAGGAATTTTGGGTTGCATTATGCTACCTTACCTCTAATAAACAAATTAAGTTGACCTAATAGTTTAACATGGGATCTTATTTGAAAATAAAGTGCTGGTTAAGTTGAAAACATAGTGGAAAGAGTGTAGGCCTTGATTTAGTGTGACTTGCTTTCCAAGTCAAGGAGGAAAGACAGAAGCATAGGGAGAAGGGCATGTGTGACAAAGGCAGAGACAGGAGCAGCCTACCCTAAGTCAAAGAACCCCAAGGACTTCCAGCCATCAACAACAGAAGGATTTACTCAGAGTCTCTGATACCAGGAACCTACTAAACTTTTCTTACTTAATAGCCATTGACCCTATGAAATGATTCACGTTTATTGAGTGGTGTTATGCAGTTTGTGATGCTTTGTTATGACAGTTAGTTCTAACAAACTCAGATAAGAGTACTATTCTTTGCTTTTGGTGACTCTCTAGAGGGCCATAGAAGCAGGACATAAGCTACAGCTGCTGAAACCTGTCCTACTGACTCAGAAGAAGCATGTGATCTCCTTTTGTTCCAACACAGTCACAAGGAATAGGTCTCTACAGAGTTCAAGAGAAGTTGAGTTGAAGAAAAGCCATATAAGGAATTGAAGACTGTTATTAATATTTGTCAGACACACATTCAGTACTCTTGAGGTTCCACCAATGCATACATTTATGAGGTTTTAATATTTGCAGTGCTAATATATGTATGTGATAGAGGATTCACACAAAAAATGAACAAATCCACTTTCTCATGTATTTTGCAGAACTTAAGATGCATTTCCTTAGCAACTTTTATTATGTGGCACTGTATTATCAGTTAGAATACCTATGGCCACCTTAGATAGTCAGAACTTCATAATCTAAAAATAAATATTTTTGTACCCTTTTACTCCTATTCCCCATATTGCCGTCACCCAGCTCCATTGATGAAAGAAGAGCAGAAGTCAACATTCTGGTCTATTTCTATGAGAAAAACTTCTCTTACTCTTAATTTAGCATAATGTCTTCCAGATTTATCCAGGCTATTCACATGTCAAGAAACCAGAAGAACAAAACCCAAAAGTTAATGGAATAAAAGTAATAGCCAAGGTCTAATATCAGACTATAAATAAAACAGTAATATAAAGTCTTAATGTATCTATGAGATGCTTATTGAAAAATAGCACAAAATTGACAAACCTTATTCTAAACAAAAAAGGTGAAAAGACTCCAATAATAATCTGAAATGAGGCATGACAATGGAATAAATTCAAGCAAATGTTAAGAACACTAGGACATCTCTTCATTGAAATCATATGTTGTCATGTAGTTATTTCTAGTCAGGAAAGAGGATTGGTTAGTATGAAACTTCACTTACTTTAGTGTCATTTATATCCCACTCATCTCAGGGTTCCTATTATTCTGACAACATTCTGAGATGCTTTATTCGATTTGATCCAGTTCATTTCCATTGACTAAGAACTCGACTAACACATGTTCAATTTCTAAGGCTTGAGCAATTTGCCATTTGGTACAAGTGATACTGACACACTCAAAGCAAAGGTCAAAGCTAAAGAAGGTGAGAATTTTGAAAATGTTTTTATTGAAGAAAGCTAAGGAATCTTTGTAAAGATTCCTGATGAATAAAATCTCAGAACAGGAATCTGGAAGGTAGAGAGGTGACAAGAAAATGACCTTTTACTTGAGTGCCCTTTACTTTCTGTCTCTCTTTTCTTCTGACACCTGTGAATAGAGTTCATGCTGTTATTATAGGCCTTCAGGTCTGTGGGGGAAAGGCCAGTTTTTTTTTTTTTGTTTTTTTTTTGGAAAAAATGGACCAAATAGCTCAAAATTCAACCCAAAGGGCATACTTTGTATACTAAAAGAAATACTTACTTGAAATACTTTTTACATTAGCAAATTAAAAAGAAATGAGTCAGAAAAGTTAATGGATTAGCTAATATTTTTCTTAGTTGAAGTTCACAAAGTCTTCTTTGGGGTAGACTCATTCTCACTACAGTATTTGGGGTGTTTGTATGTGTGTGTATCTACTTCCTGTACAAATCTGAAGTATGTTTGATGTAATGAAATTTCAGCTTTCAAGATCAACTAAAATGTTGGATCTTGATTTTTGACAATTGACATTCCATCTCAGTATGAACACTTTAATTATAGATAACCTAATATTAGTAGTATCCAATCTAAGCATGATTTAATAATAAACACCAGGAAATCCACAGTATTATAATTGGTGTTTTAATTACCAGTGTTGTGATTGTTTCCAAATGCTTTGTTTTACCATTGTAGCAGAGATTTAGTTAACACTTGATTGCTATTATTGCTTTGTTTTAAGTAAGTTTGTGTTCCTATTGGAAGAAATTACATGGTTTTGTAATAAGGTTATCTTAGACTATTCCGTGGAATTTGGTGGGGGAAGGTGCTCAAGATTTACACGTGTTAGTCTCACAGAACAATATGTAGTGTCAGGGTTCAAACATGGGATGTCTGCATACCAGGCGAACATCTTACTTGCTATACTATTTCTTGAGTCCCAATTCCATGGAACTTTGAAAATGAAAGAGTTCCTGGGATTATGTTGTTCAGATTTTTCCTTATTTTGCAGATGGGCACTTTGAGACATTAAGAAATTAGATGGTTAGAATACTTGAAGATTAAGTTAGTTCCCCTGGAAAGCGATGGCAAAAGGCAGCTAGACTCTAAGGGGAAAGGAGCCTCACAGACTGAATTTCCCCCTCTGCCATGCAGTTTCCATTCAAGAACTATAACTCATCTGCTTACCTGGCTGGGGAAACATAGCCTTTGACTTTTCATCCTCATCCCTCTGGCAGGGAATTGTCTTGCCATTTCTCTGACTTTTTGTTTTGTGTGTTTGTTTACTCTTGCCTTCATCAAAATCTAATTTGAAGGGCAAAAGGTTGATTGTCAAGCAAGGTGGATTGTACATTTTAATAACACTTTTCAGTCTTGTGGAAATGAAGTAATATCTGGAGAAGAACCAGAGCCAGAGCAGTGAAGATGGCCAGGAATGGTGTATATTTGGCTGTCTGGGGTTTCACATTGGTCTGACCAGTGGCTACTCTTCTCTTGTATGCATTTGGAGTCTTGTTTAATGCTCCTGATTTGGGGGTTCCTGTAGTTATTTATGTTCCTGAGTCAAGGCACGGGGGATGTCAATGAGCTTAAGTGATGTAGCCATATGAGACCTTGGGTTTACCCATATCTGCTCTCCTAGGTAGATGGCCCAGATTTCAGAACATTTTATCCCAATGCCCCCTAATTTATTTTGGTGCCTACTCTTTCTTTGTTCCATTTTTTTTTACCTTCCCATCCTTGATTCACAGCTCTTTGTGTTGAACTGGTCATCAAGGAATGATGATTCTGGGAGAATCATGCAGAAGAGGAGGCTGGCAGAATTTTGAAGTGCACAAGAACCATGTTTATGTGTCCACAGTGATCTCAGTGTCTTTAATTCTAAGACATACACGGATAGGAGTGGATTATAAACATGTTTTCATAATTAAGAGAAGAAATTGTCCTCATAATATATATGTATTTGAATTAGAAAATAATTTCATCAGGGCTGGAGAGATAGCATGGAGGTAAGGCGTTTGTCTTTCATCCAAAAGGACGGTGGTTCGAATCCCAGCATCCCATATGGTCCCCTGTGCCTGCCAGGGGCAATTTCTGAGCATAAAGCCAGGAGTAACCCCTGAGCGCTGCCGGGTGTGACCCAAAAGCAAACAAACAAAAAGAATTTTTTCAGGTTAGCTTATTTGCATGTGTGGTAGATTATGCCTCTCAACAATTTAGGTGCCCCTTGAATAGATATTCTCTAACATCTGGTACCTATGAATGTAACCTTTGAGAATTCATTGAAATTAAGACGAGATCATGTTGTAATAGATCAGGTGCTAAATTTGTTGACTGATACACTCATAAGGAAAATAATGTGAAGACAAAGACATATAAAGCATAAAGTCATATAAAGATAGGGTAGGAAAGAAATATGAATGGCAGAATTTCTGATTTCAAAATGTTGGCACATGGATTTCAGATTTCTGGGCTTCAGAATTTCTCTAGTTTTAAGCCAGGCTTTATGATGGTTCATATTGGTGACACCAGAAAACTGATATACAATAGGAAAATATTTTGCAAGAGGGGATAATTTTTCAAGCCATATTATTAATAATCAAGTGGAGAAAAACTTGCCACAACCATTGATAAACCATTTTCCCAAGGTTTGCAAATACTCTCATTACCTTGAATCAAAACTAAAAATGTTTAAAAGATTTTTGACCTCTTCTTTAAAAGCAAATGTCTTCCTTTTTTTTTTTTTTTTTGGTGTGTGTGTGTGGGGGGGGGGGTGGTATTCCTTGGCCCTCTGGCAGTCCAAAGTTGATTTCTATTGAAATCAACTTCTATGGTGGGGTAAATGGAATCAAGGAGGTCTTTACAGGGCTTTGTTTTAAAACAAGATAGAGGCAAGTCACTTGATATTTTGCTATAGTGGCAGCCATGTTTGCCTCCAGTCAGCTCAAAATAAAACTGGAAGCATTACCTAATTGATTGCTAGTTTTATAGGTACATATTTTTATAAAGAGCTCTGAAGTAAGAAAGAATATGCTTACTATGCACTAAATTAAATTAAGTCATTTTTATGGCAGAATGCCAGGGTCCCTAACATGTTGACATTATATCACGGCAGTTAGACAGAAGAATAGAGTGAAATTTTAACACATTTTTAGCCATGGAATTTGTATAATTGAACTTTTGAAAATAGGTCTTCATGGGGGCCGGAGAGATAGCATGGAGGTAAGGCGTTTGCCTTTCATGCAGAAGGTCATCGGTTCAAATCCCGGCGTCCCATATGGTCCCCCGTGCCTGCCAGGAGCAATTTCTGAGCATGGAGCCAGGAGTAACCCCTGAGCACTGCCGGGTGTGACCCAAAAACCAAAAAAAAAAAAAAAAAAAAAAAAAAAAAAAAAAGAAAATAGGTCTTCATGAAATAACTTTAGACTGTAAGTTTTTGACTGATGTCTCATTGAGTGAGTTCAATTCCCCATCATCTTTATTGTTCTTTGAATTTTCAACTATATTTTAGATATTCTTCTTTTCAAAAAAATCTCTATTCTTAATCTACATACTACTATTATAAATTTTAAGTAATGATCTCAGATGACCATTCCAATGTAAAAAATAAAATGCCCTATTTTATTTGAGATTCAGCAAGTCACTACTGTAATTTCTCTTACCATTAAATTTATTTCTATATTCTCTACTATTGAAATGCAGATTTTATTGGAAATTCACCTTTAGATGTAGTTGATATTCAATTATAAATGTGATGGTTTTATGGGGTGCACCTTAAGGCGCTAATAACATTAAAGAGCTTCTACACATATCAAATTAGCCCATTTATCAAAAGATGCTTAGCCACTTGAAGAATTGGACTTAATTCCTTTATAAACAGACTGTATGGTTGGCAGGAAAGATCACTTAAGCTTATAAATGATTGCAAGTTGCCTGAGATTGACAGTATCGGGCAGGAACAGACAGGAATGCAGAATGACACAGTGTGACGGATTAATGTGCATGGGATAAAAATGCATCGCAATTAGAGTACACACACAGTGGTGTTTGTAAAATAGAATAATTAACTTGAACAAAATGCAGCAGAAGTCAAAACACTTACGTGGACTCAGCCACATGATGAGGAATTTTAAAGTCACAGTAGTCAGTGACCAATTTTAGGTTCTGCCAGAGTTCCCCAACTCAAACACCCCTGATCCACTCATTCTGAATGGCCATTTGGCTCTCATCATGTAGATTTTGGCCATGGCAGGAAATGGCTTTTGGCACTAGATAAATAATCCCATTCTATCATAAATATGAATTTTAGGTCTGCAGTTTGATATTGATTTCTTGAGTAATATAATTATTCTCTGCTTGCATTTCAGAAGATGTTCACCTTCATACAATTAGTTGAAAGTCAAGAAATTCCAGAAACATCACTCCATTATTATTTATTATTTATTATTTATTATTTTTGTTTGTTTGTATATATTTTATATCTTTATTTAAACACCTTGATTACAAACATGATTTTCGTTGGGTTTCAGTCATGTAAAGAACACCCCCCCTTCACCAGTGCAAGTTTCTATATTTCATATATGAAATTGTTCAACTTAACATAAAATCCAAGGAGCATTTCTGAAGATAATGCATTTATCAGTGACAATTGAGTTTTATAAGTTCCTTGATAGAGGAGCAGAGAGATATTATGGCAGGTAAATTGTCATGCAGTTAGGCAACCCAGGTTTGAACCCCAGTGCCCCATATGGATCCTGAGTCAGTACCCTAGCAGTGACCCCTGACTACATAGCTAGGAGTAATCCCTGAGCTCCAAGAGATATAACCCCTATGTTATTAAGAAACATGCACACGTATATGTGAACATATATATACACAGTATATACTATTAAAAATTGTATATATGTTCCTTAATAACACAGGCTTAGGAGTATGTATCTTTTACTCATAGTTGAGAATAACGTGTAGTCAATTAAAGCATAGTGTCTTCAGGAAGCAGGATTTAATAAAGCTCATGATCACAATAATACAAGCAGTTCACTGTTGATTTTGAGAACATAAAATGTTGAGAAATTTCTGTGCACCTTAAATGAATGTGACTTTTGATTATTGAACCTAATTTTTTCATTAAGAAATATTTATCTATTTTTTACAACAAAACTATTCTTTTTTATTTTATTTTATTTTATTTGGCTCTAGGCTCAGAAATTGCTCCTGGCAGGCTTGGGGGACCATATGGGATGCTGGGATGCGAACCATTGTGCTTCTGCATGCAAGGATACAAGGCAAACACCTTACCTCCATGCTATGTCTCCCTCCAGCCCATATTCATTAAACTGCTATTATAAGTATTATTAAAATAAATACACATTAAAATTAATAGTTTTGTGTAAGATACTTTTCTCAGAACAATTGATCCTTTATCTGTTATAAAATGCAGTTAAATTACAAAAAAAATTTTGGTTTATTTTTTCTCTTACATAAGGAAGTGTTAGAACCTTCCTTACTAGAATTTAATCTTCTGACCTTAGATTTTTGACTTCTTTTCCTAAACATTAAAGCTTTGGGAATGACTTATCAAGCTAGTTACTGAAGAAGAAATCACATACTTCATTATACCAGATATCATAATATCATAATATATTGCCACACCTTGGTGATGCTCAGGGGTTACTCCTGTCTCTGTTCTTAGAAATCACTCCTGCCAGGCTCATGGGACCATATGGGATGCCAGGGATCAAACGTGGGTTAGCTGCATGCAAGGCAATGTCTTAAATGCTGTGCTCTTACTTCAGCCCCATTAATGTCTTTTGAGTGGAGACATTTTATCTATCAATCAAACTGATCACATTGAATTTTAATACAATATGGGGGAACCAACATTGCATTCAATTTTATCTGAATCTATAGAGTGGGGTATGATCTTTTCCAATTAGGCTCTGAACATTGATGATAGACTAGTGGGGACCAGTATTTGGCTCAGTTCATTCTCAGGCTGGGAAATGAAAGAACCTAGATGCTTCTCTCTACATGGAGAAGGCTTTAGGAGTCTCAATAGTATTTAGCTCAAAGCAGTATTTAAATTTATATCTTAATTCAAGGAGATGTATTGAGACCAAGTTCCATTTAAGTGTAGAAGGGGTCTCTGGATTCTGCCAGCTCTTATCTCTTCATGTCTTCAATGGTTGCTGATCAGTGTCTTTGGAAGCAGAGCCATTGTTATTAAACACCCTTTTAAGGGTATCTGGAGTTTCAAAGTAAGCTTTTTCCCAGTTGTTCCTACCTTTTGCTAAAGATCATTATAATATCAACATCTATGATCAGCTACCAGCCAGGATAATGATCAAAACATAGATGATGAATTTTTAATCCATCAAGAGCCCCAATGACTCTTTGTGTTTGCTTCCATGACTAAACAATATTTTTTGGAAAACATGCTGAGTCTAACCGGATGTTACATTCTTAGGCCATGGAAAGTGTGACTGTGGAAAGTGCAAATGCGATGCAGGCTGGTCTGGAGAAGCTTGCCAGCACCCCACTCACTGTGACCTGACAAAGAAAAAAAGTAACCAGATATGCAAGAATTCTCAAGATATCGTCTGCTCCAATGCAGGTAAGTAAGCCCCGGGAATCAATGACCAAGCTTTGGTTTGTAATGAAAATACATGACTGTCAGGAAATGCTGGACCACTCATTGAGTCTACACTGTAGTATACTTTTTTAGAAATAAAGTTTAGATAAACTAGTAGAAAAAAAAAATTCATCTGCTGAGACTGGCAAGTTTACTATTCTCTGGCTGTTCCAATATGTTTCATAAGATAGAACCCTAATGGTACTTTCTATAATTTGTGAATCCTGATTTTTGAATGCTACATTAAATCTTTTAAAAAGATTGCAATTCAAATGTAACAGACCAGCGGTGCTTTGAATTTATATATTAGCAACAAACATAATCAACCCTTTAAAACCGGTTAAAAATTTCAGATGCTGGAGCAGCAGCGATGGTACAGTGGGTGAGGTACTTGCCTTGCATGTGGCCAATCCAATTTGATCCTTGGCATTTCTTAGGGTCCCCTCAATTCTACTAGGAGTGATCCCTGAGTGCAGAGTCCAGAGTCAGCCCTGAGCACTGGCCTTCAAACAAACAAAAATTTCAGACACTCAATATGGCTATAATGACAGCAAAATATTTTGTTGACCAAAATATTTACAAGTCACTTATGATATTTCTTAGAAATGTACAGAGAAGCTATTCAGATTAATTACTCAAATGATATCAAAGAAAACAGCTGTGCTTTGGGTTTTCAATGGCATCTAGCCAGAGTTACTATAATTAAATGCACTCTTAAGGGTATCTGGAGTCTCAATGTAAGCTTTATGTCTTGATCCCATTTGGATGAGAAAATGCTCTTGTTCTATGTGACAACCAATTCAATTGCTTCCCAATAAGATCTGGCCTCCAGTGGATTTTCAAAGCACTCAGAGTAATTCTTATGGAGACCTTGTGAAACCAGCTAAAAGTCTCCATACACAATACAACGTCAGCTAGGCATCGGTCGACAAGTTTACATTACTGGAACATTGAGTCCTGCCATCCAAGCTACATCCTTCCCTTGATCTTTGATTGTGGAAAATGAATAGTGATAAATTGCTGATTATGTTCAGAAGAAAGTTATGTAAACCAAGAGGAAATTTCCCTTTATTCTTCTGGGATCTTCTCCAGGACTAAGCAGAGCAATCTAATTAAGGTAGGACAGATTAGTTCAAGAAAAGAGTGAATTTAATTATATATGAATACAGAACACACATGACTGTAAATTTAAAGTAAATGGGGTTTAAACGAGAGTTTTATCTGGAACTCAGAAAAGAGATAAGGACCTGGGACTTCCAGGAGAGAAGGGAGGAAACTATGTGAGCAAAGAGCCAAGACTGTAAAAATATATTTTCTCACATACTGATAGGTTTCTCTGATAGAAAAGGTAGTTTGACAAGTAAAACAGAATCAAGGATTGCACTTCCAGTTTTCACTCTTCTATATAGTCAAGGAAATAGGAACATTTCTCCCTAGAAAATCCTGAGTTGACTTTATCTCCAAACCATCTACAGACCAAAGAAGGTATAGTCTGTCTTCATATGTGTTCATATGAACTTGAAATGATTTGTGAATTGAAAACATACATTAGCACAATACCAAGACACGATACAGATGTAGGGGTCAGAGACCAAGAGAAATGGTTATGGGCCCCATTCTCCATTACTGGAATATTTTATTTTAAATAGGATGTCTCCACTTCCAGTTCATTATGTCCCACTACAACCACATACATGCACACACACACATACACACACAGACACACACACACACCACCACCACCACCATTCCCACAATCACCACTACCACCACAATAACCACCACCACATAATATCTTATCTTGTATTGTTAGAAGCATTCCAGTTTTTTAGACTTCTTTTGGTAATGTAACTTGTATTCTTTTGGTTTTGTATTAATTAGCAATTCCTCTTTGTCTCTCTGATGTTGGTCCATACTCAGTAGTGCTGGAGGCTCCTTCTGGTTTCTGGCTGTTCTGGGTAGTGGTGGTGGGAGGGACCCATGGCTCTTTATTCTTCTGCTATAAATCATATTCTCAACCCTTTGACATATCACTCCAACACCCTAAGGTTTTTGAACAATATAAGTCAAAGGGGTTAATTTAGGAATTTTAAGGCACTTCAACATTAAGAACCTAATATGCTGTCATATTTTAAAGGAAAAAGTACAGTTTTATTTTATTAGCAAATAAAAATGCATTTGTTAAAATATAAAACACAACTTTATAATCTCTGTCCTTCTGTTCTTTATTTTTCAACAATTGACCCAATCAATATTCTTTATATTATTTTCTTATTGATCTAGACTCCACACTAGATAGAGGTGAGGTTATTTTTGTCATACTTTTTCAGTCTTTAAATATGAACAACTCTTATAGATAATAGGACACCAGTATTGAATAAAATTGTCCCAGAGTTTCCTTTCCTTTTTACTAGAAAGCTACTTTTTTATTTGCAATTTGTCCGATGAGTTCTCATGATTGGTCTCATGCTCTACAGCCTTAGCTTACTTTTGATTGCCTGCTCCAGACGTCTGATGTCTCAGCTCAGTAGTGGCTTATTTTGCCTTTGAAACTAGTGTTACATCGTACAATAGCTCATGCTTAATGTTACCCCAGATTTATAGAAGTTACCTATGCAGTGTTTATACTAATATTGAAAATAATAATTTCTAAATTCAAACACCCCCTTAATATTTACCAGTTGGCACTCACCACTGTCACAATGAGAACAATTCCTCATCTATCGGTTCATTAGTATTCTATTTACTTAGTAATTTATTCGAATCCCAGTATTACAATTCCTCTTTTTCAATGGTTTCTTATTGCTCTCAGATGTGCCAAAGCTGAGATTATATCCCTAATCAAACTATGAGTCCCTTTATGTCATCCTCTCTGTTCTTATTTCCTGTGCCCATCTTATTATTGGTTTGGTTTATTTGAGCAATCCTTTACCCTCTGACATTATAAAATCAGACAAAATAACCACCTTGCTACAGCCATAGAATCAAACATTTCTCCAGTCTTCTTTTTTTTCAGTAAAGATAGTATTAAAGCAAAAATTCTGAACACAAAGAGCTGTTTATCACACATGTGCAGTTACATGCACATATGGATATTTTCAAGAAACCATTCATTCAGATCAGGACGTACAGCCCTTATCCATACCCTAAAACTATATCTGGCTTTTCTCTCCCATATTTGCATGTCTCATCTTCCACAAAAATAGGCCTGATTCTAACATCATCAATCTAATTAACTCATTGTCTCATGCTACATCTAATGTTTTTAAAAATTACTTCAGATTACTTTAAATATCCAATTTTTTAAAAAAGAGAGAGAGATAAAGAGAAAGGACAATCCCCATGGTTTATTTGCAATTTATTTCATCCCAATTTTCACAAGATTAAAGTTGGTTTTAAAATTCTTTTTTTTTAATTTTTTAATTTTGAATTATGAGAACAAAAGATGCAAAGAAAGAGGACAAGGTAAAGTTACAGTGGAAGGACAATCACCCATAACATAATTCTCAGAAGAAGTCCCCTTGCTGATATCTTAACTTTGAACTTTCAGCCAAAGAACGTTAAGATAAATAAAACAGAATCCATGTACAATTACTTTGTCCCTCAAGTCCCCAGATTGTAACACATTATAATATTTCTTTACAGCACACAGGCAATCTAAAGCCATAAAACTTATGTAACTCCTTAAACATTAGAGGCATAGTATTTTTTATATTTCCATGTACATGCATATTAGCTTAAGTTAACCTCAAATTTTAAGTGGTTATTATTTTGGGATTAGAGTCAAAGAGCACAGTAAAAACGGTGTTAGAGTGGCAATTGTTGTTTGCATAGGCCCACCAAAATATGAGAGGCATAAAAAGAAATAACCTTGGCCTAAATACAAAGAGATCCTACCCCTGAAGTTTCCTGGCATAAGACCAACTCTAGGCTTCAGGCAAGTTATTATCCAACCCAAGACATTATCCATAGTGCCAACACACTTTTCACACAGTCTCTGTTGTTGGTATCATGTTTCTGTATTAAAGATCCTGGAATCTGCATATCCTACATTGAAGTCATGATGTGGAGTGTCTTCTCGTTTCACCTCACCATGAAAGGGCAATGCAGGAAGCCCTGTCCTGTAAGCAGGTTGTTGTTGTTAAGTCTTCTTAGTGTTAAGGGAAGTCTCCTTTGAGCAGGTCAATGTCTGAGCAGTGGTAGGGTCTTCCGTGGTAGAGGATTGCTTCCAGGTGATGTTATAGACAAACCTCACAATTAAGGGGCAATACAGCAATCCCTGTCCAGTAAGCAGGTCATTGTTCTTGTTAAGTCTTCTCAGTGTTAAGGGAAGTCTCTTTTGAGTAGATCGATGTCAGAGCAGCTGTAGGGTCTTCCCTGGTAGAAGAATGCCTCCAGGTGATGTTATATACAACCTTGGATGTTTTGTAGATGTCTTCTCTAGATCAGGGGTGAATGGAGAGTGCCCATTCTTCTGAGGCCTGTGCCAGGTCTTTATGTCAATGTTCAGGGTGTAAGGTCCCATTGCACTACAAGATTTGTGTGTTCCCATATCTATTAGATAAGAACTTATTGGTATGTATAGTATTTTCCCATTTTAGTGTGCCTAAGCAAACAAGAAATAAAGCCATGTGGCACTATCAGAGTTTATGGGGGCTTAAGAACATTTCCAACAATACCCATGACTTGGTTCAAACATAAGCATTAAACTCAGGGATTCTTTTGCACCAAATTCCATATTGAGCAGTTCACAAAGAGAAGATAATAAAAGGGGGGGGATCGTCACTGTATAAGAAAATATTCAGCAAAAGTTATAGCCGTCAAAGGAAAATCACCCATAAAATGTTGAAAAGACATAAGTGTCCTTTTTATGCGTTTTAAAATAGTTGGGTGAGTGTTAACTCTAGGGCACTACTTTGGTGACTTAGGAACTTTTTGTGACTTAGGAACTACAGTACTTAAGTTAGAAAGGGTAAGTGAGGAGTAATGATGATAGGAGTTAAGGAAGTTAAAGAGAAATATGATCTTTTGAAGGGGTATGCAAAAGGGCAGAGTACAAAATGGACATTCTGCATACATAAAAACATAATTTAATGATAGTGAGATCCTTCAAGAAGCTGGGAGGCCAGAAGTTCAGAGCCCCACCCAGACCCCCCCTAAGGAGCTGAATGGATAATGGGGGAAAGCCTAGGGTACCTTCAAGCTCCACCAAGGGGCCCAACTCACCGGCTTGCCCAGGCACGTGGCCCAGGGAAGCCCTGGAGATCTGGAGCAAGGCGGTAGAGGGGTGCTGGGGTTACTCAAGTCCCACAACCCCCCAGGCCTGGTTAAGAAGGCCTCTGGCATGGTGAGGGCCTGCCGAACCCCATACTACTAGACTCCCGGCTCCCAGGAAGGAGAGAGATCCTTCAAGAAGCTGGGAGGTCAGAAGTTCAGAGCCCCACCCAGACCCTCCCTAAGGAGCTGAATGGATAATGGGGGGAAGCCTAGGGTACCTTCAAGCTCCACCAAGGGGCCCAACTCACCGGCTTGCCCAGGCACGTGGCCCAGGGAAGCCCTGGAGATCTGGAGCAAGGCGGTAAAGAGGTGCTGGGGTTACCCAAGTCCCACACCCGCCCCAGGCCTGGTTAAGAAGGCCTCTGGCATGGTGGGGGCCTGCCAAACCCTATACTACTAGACTCCCCTGGTTTTAAAATTCTAAGTTCACAAATTTATTTCTTTCTCCCTATTCCCTGCTTAGAGTCATATAATATTAATATTAAATACTATAAAATATATTAGTTGCAGATAGCTTTAAGTTTTGGGTTTCCCCCAACCCCAATATCCCCAGTTTAATTTAATTTGATAATATGTAGAAAAGTGCCTTGCCTCCAAAAACCAATATTAGGCAAAATGTCCTTTGTCAGAGAATCAAGTCTTCTCTTTACCATGGAGGTAACCAATTTTGATTACATTTTTATTTATTAAATTTTGCTTTATGTATGATATTTATTTATTTTTGCAAAAGATGCGTATATATATGCTATAACATTATTACATATTTTCCTAAAAATTTGTAAGATAAGTCTTTCGCATTGTCATTTTTGCCACTTGACATTAGCTTCTGAAGTCCATTCCATATGGTTGATGAAAACCTTCTAATTTTTTTTTCAGATGGAAACTACACATTTTATATACAATCATAATTTCTTAGAATCTAGTATGCTTGGTCATGTAGGCAATTTCCAATCTTTAAAAATTACAAATCATTACTCATTAGAACACAGGTGTTTTCACATTTACAGAGGTGTATCATTTGGATTAATTATTAGAAGTGAGATTTCTAGGCCAATAGGTGAATTTATATTCTTTGTTACCATTCATCTCTCTTTTTTCTACTTTCTTCTCAATAATTAAGCCTCACAAGTTGAAGAATCTCATTTTCACCCTGTATTTCTTTTATGTCTGTTCTTTTTTTTAAGATAAAATATTAAAAGTTTATTCCTCACAGAAACCTACAAGGCAGTTATTATTTGATCCACACAGGTTCGGATGTAGACACTGGTTGACAAAGAAATTGAATAATATATCCAAGGCCTCACATTTAAGTGGTTAATCTAGGTTGGCATTTAAAGCAGCATAACTCTAGAATTTACATTCACTGCCACAATATACAAAATTACTTTTTGTGTGTTTTTCCTTTCTTTTTTTATTGTAAGAATTTATTCGAGACAAACTTGATTAACATAATGAGGTAAACTAACATAACATAATACAGTGACCTAACATAACATATAATATAATTAATATAATAATACATGTAAGTTAAAGAAAGTTTCTGATTAAAACACAATTTTTTTCATAATGGCTTCCATATCTTTCACAGTAGTATTTTGGGTACATATTTAAAATTGAATCAGGGGAATACCCATCAGCAACACCTCCCCCGATTCCAGTTCCCTTTCTACAACCCATATACCCCACCATCACCCCCCGGGCTGCTAGAGTCGGTGGACTCCTCTTTGTCTGGCTTACTATTAGTGATCATATATCTGTTTGGTCCTGGAACCCTCCTTTGTTTCCCCCTCTATTTAAGAGGCAGAGCTAGATAAATCGAGGTATTTGGTTTTGTTTGGAGGAAAGAAAAGCAATAGATTGGGGTACAAAATAAGAGAAAAAAAAGTCAAATACACTGAAAATGGGCGGAGTCCCTCTAGAGGCTTCCAACCTCAGTTTGAGAGAGGATGTGAAAAAGGTAATTGAAACACCACAACAATACAGAAAGAAATATCAAATTAAATATCCAGTGAGCACTACAGCAATAAAGACAAGCACCACTCAATAGTCTCGGTTCTGAAATCAAATCATGCTCGAGTGCAAAAAGAAAGAGAAAGATAAGATAAAATAAAATAAAATAATATTGGAGACATCAACTTCAATCTCTACACCAAAATAAAGATGTCAAAAAAATCGATCAATTGATAAATAAATATGTGGAAAATGATTGTTTTGTGCTTTTTCTTTTCTTTTCTTTTTCCCCCCTGCATAGGCACAGTAACTATTGGGGATATTGTAGAGGAAATTCCCTTGGCCTAGGAGATAGGGTTTCTCCACCCCTGAAGTATACTGTCATGGGATTAACTATAGACTCCTTGCATGATCATTTACTCTCCCCTTGTTGCTTTCATGGTGTATGGAAGACTTCTGCTTTGTCTTGAATGGTAAAATCAGACCTCTGTATCTAGAGATATTGGTGGCTGTGCAGCTCAAGGAATGGAGCTTATGAAGTCTTTCTTTGTGGTTCTAGTAGTTATGCTTCTTCAGTGTCGTTTTAATCCATCTTCTGTAGTTAGTGGTCTTGGTCATTATGTTGCTCCTAGGATGGAGCCTGGGATAAAGTCTTTCGTTATGTTTCCGGAAGCCCGTTCAGTTGCGGTTGTCTCAGTCAGACCCCTGGAATTTGAGATCTTGTTTGTTGAACAGATCGTAGACCAAAAGTTAGGCTAGAGCTTTTTGTTGCTGTTGTTGTTGTTGTTGTTGGTCCCTGGATGCATACTGTCCAGTCTTGGTTGCAACAATCAGTCATATATATATATATATATAGCGATCTTGGCTTTTGCACAGATCAAAGGGTGACATGTTTTCTGATTTTGTCTTATCGATAGCTGATGAGGAAGGGCAACTTGCTCTTAGATCAAGTTGTTCCCATTTCCTCATTGTCAGGGTATCAATTTAGAACTGGCGCATGTTGGTGTCAGAGCACCATTGTAAATGCCCTGGAGGGGATTTGGTTCCTGGAGCTGTTGTGGAGAACCCTGTCGTTTCTATGTCTGGGATCCAGGAGTCAAGGCTGGATGATCAGTGTCTAGTTCCCTGGAGCCTAAGTTGTTTCCACATGCCATACATTCAGGGTCGGAGATGTCCCTGTGTTGTAAACAAGTATGAGTTCTTATCCCTAGTAGATAAGAGCTTGTTTCTATACATACAATTTCCCCTTTGTTTAATATGTCTTTGCAGGAGGAAGTGGTGCTACATTATATTGCTGGTGGATTTGGGGGGTGGAGAGAAAAGAAAACAGACTCCCAACAAAAACTAAGAATATATATGCTCACGCATATCTAAAGGAAAAAAAGTCTCTAAAAAAGATAAAATAAAAGACGTAATTAAAGGAATAAAGTGGGGCCAGGAGAGATAGCATGGAGACCAGGCGTCTGTCCTTCCTGTAGAAGGACAGTGGCTCAGAATACAGCATCCCATATGGTACCCCGTCCCCACCAGGGATGTTCTCCAAGCATAGAACCAGGAGCACCCTCCGAGTGCCTCCAGGAGTGACCCAAAAGAAGCAAAAACAAATCAAATCAAATAACAAAAACTAAAACAAAACAAACAAACAAACAGAAGAAACTAACAAGAATAAAAAAGAAAAGAAAAAAGAAAAGAAAAACAACGAAAAAGGGAGAAAGTGATACAGCAGATCACTTTACATTTGGGGAGAAACAAGATAAGAGGTAGTGTTATATAGGTCTATACTTATGATCAAAGTATGGGCTTCCCCCATTGTCTTTTGAGATTTCCTGTGAGGTGTGGGGTCCAGGCAGGGAGGTCTTGGGTAGAGTTCTTGCAGTGGGGGTCCTTTGGAGCTAGTTTCGGTATCAAGCCACATTCCACATTAGGGAGAGGTGATTAGGAGGGCCACACTGCATGAGTCTGTCAGGGTTTTGGTTGTATTTTCTTGCCAGGAATGAGGTGAGAGCTTGAGTTGGTGTCTCATTGGGTACTGGCTCCTTGGGGTAGGAGGTCTGTCTTAATGCCTAATAGATTAAAAACTGAGGGTTAAGAGTTATAGTGTGGTGAGGATATTAGGGGTGGGATTGAGGGGTGAAGGAATAGTTGGATTTCTGGAGGAGGGAGAGGGGATAGTATATGGGAAGGGTTATATAGGGTATAGGTATGGGTTGTTTGTGGTTTAGGTTTGTCCCTTAAGAAGGATTCCTATCTCTGTGTGCTCCTGCACACATATAAACATATAGAAGTTAGCTTAGGTGTATATTAATGTAGAGAGGTATGGAGGGCAAGAGGTGTGCTGAGTACTAAGTATAATACTTGTAAGGAAAGGAAACTTATAGATCAACTTTTGGGTATGTATTGGTTTCATGTACTGACCATTGTGTTAGTGAGGTCTATCTATATAGGTGTTTACCCTTTTCAGTTTTGTCCACAGCACCCTATATGTCAGCTTTCCTTTCCTATAGAGGAGGTAACCATGTGGTTTTTATTTGACATAGATTGAGTTGATGATAGTGAGGAGGAGAAGGTGGAAGAAGAGGGAGACAAGAAGAGAGAATAGGAAAAAAAAAACAAACCAAACCAACAATCAAACACCACCAACAACAAAAATACGAAGTAATGAGAAGAGAGGGTATAAGAGCAAGGGCGTGTTAGTTTGGTTGAAAGGGTTCGATGCTTGGGCCCTGTGGTAAAAATCTGTAGGTCTCGGTTGTTGCCTCGGTGATCTGGCTGGTCATGTGCTTCAGGTCCTAAAAGAAGGCATAGTCTAGAGATAAAGGGTATTTTAAAGAGTTTTATCCGACCATTTTCATGATTCAAGCAGTGTATGGTGTCTCGTGTGACTGAGCACCAAGGTACCACCATAGGATATTCACACTTTGTATCCAGGAACCCCTATGGATAGAAAAACTGAGAGCATATTTTAAAGCATGTTTTGAAGTGTTTCCGTTGGACTCAGTAAGTTCCCGTTGGACTCAGTAAGTTCCCGTCATAATTTTTACCTGTAATCCTGTATATGATCCCTAGTAAATTATTATGGGCCTTTGTAGTAAAATGATAATTACATACCTGTTCTCTCTATGCTGCTGTTTCTGTTGTTGCTCGTGTCTCTGTGATATAATGTGTAGTCAGGCTTTGTGTTGTTTCTCTCCCCTTTGTTTTGGGCTCTACTCCCCAGTATATGGTGATTATTACTGTGTTTGAGGTTTCTATCCTGTTACACCCTGTTATTTAATTGCGGGGTATTGGTTGTATATCTGATGTATATTCTAGGTACTTCAGAATAGTGCTATCATTCTATGTTTATTTTTTGTCTTCTGGCTTGCTTTGCGTATCATAATATGTTCTAGGTCCATCCACATTGCTGCAAAGTCTGTGATTGTATCATTTCTGACTGCCATGTAGTATTTCATTGTGTATAGATACCACAACTTAATGATCCACGCATCTGTTGTTGGACATCGAGGTTGGTTCCAAGACTTGGCTATTATACTGACTGCTGCGATAAATAGTGGGGTGCACACATACTTTGGGATGAATGTCCTTCTGACCTGGGAGTAGATACCTAGGAGAGCGATTGCTCAATTCTGAGGTCCTTGAGCACTCTCCAGACTGTTCTCCATAGGTGTTGGACTAGGGGGCATTCCCACCAGCAGTGGATGAGAGTGCCTTCCATACCACATCCTCGCCAACACAGATTGTTCCCATTATTTTTGATGTGAGCCATCCTCACTGGTGTAAGTTGGTACCTCATTGTTGTCTTGATTTGGATTTTCCTAATGATGAATGAAGGTGAGCATGTTTTCATGTCTTTGTTGGCCATCTTTTGGTCTTCCTCAGAGAAGTGTCTATTCATTTCATCTCCCCATTTTTCTATGGCTTTATTTGGTTTTGGAGAACTCAGCTTTCTGAGTGCTTTGTATATTCTGGTTATCAGCCCTTTATCTGATGTGTTGAGTGCAAATATTTTTTTTCCCATTTCGTTAGCTGTCTTCTTGTTTTAAGTTGGATTTTCTTTGCCATGCAGAAGCTTCTTAGTTTGATGTAATCCCATTTGTTTATGTTTGATGCTAAAATCCTTGTTATTGGTGTTCCATCCTCAAAGACTTTTTATGTCCATTCTGCCAGCCTAACTTAGTGTGAGACCATTTCTCTCAAATTGCATTCACTGGTGAGTTCTTTCTATTAATCTTTGGCCATCATGCCCAGAAGTTATTTGGTAGAGTTGTTGGAAGCAGATGAGGAAGAAGAGGAGAGGAGTGGAATGAAACATAGTCCTGAAGGTCAGATGATGCATATTGGTGACTAAAACAGGTTGCTTATACTGGCTGCATGAAATCAGCAGTCAAGTGAGACTCGGGCATGAGACAGCAATAAGCCAATATTCAGAGGTGACATCATCTTAGAGAGAAACAGCTATATTAGGTGGGATGAAAAATCAGAGCTAAAGCAATCTAGCATACAACAGAAGAAAAATTCTGAAGACTGACTTAGCCGGCAACCAAGAGAGGCAGAATTGACATGCACTATCACAGGAGCTGGCACTTCTGCCAGTGTTCTTTCCATTGGTGTTATCCTTGAACCAAGTGAATTCTTCTTAGTGGGTGAGAAAGGAAGTCTGAGTCTTGCAGTCTTCTCACACCAGCAGGCAATGGTTCTGATGTGTGGATGAGAATGAGCTGGCAGTGGGGGAATGCCAGTGAGTAGCTATAGGATTCAGAAGCAGAGGCTGTTCATCCCTTTTTCCTCAATAACGGAGAGCCTTAGTGATAGTCTTTCTCTCTTCCAGGCCATAGAGGCTCGGGTAGCCCAAGAGAAGCCATGCCAAATCCTGAACCAATATATCATCAATCTCCAACTAGTAACTTTTAGCTGACCCTTTCTCCTAACTCAAGCCATACACCACACCACATCTTTAATATTCCATCGTTATTTCTTGACCCTTTCTCCTCCCTCAATATCCTCAGTTTTTCCTCCACCTCCATTAATTGAAATTCAATTCATACATTAAGTGTCAACTCTAGAATTGCTTCCATTTTGCATTCACAAAGACACACCTACTTTTTTTGCTTTTTAGGTAACATGTTAGAAATATATGCTTATTAATTATGTATGTATGTTATCAATCTTCTATAGTTTTGTTTTTTTGTCTAAGATGGATTCCTTTTATTTTGCTTCATTTTATTTTATTTGAGAGGGAGGGGACCACACCTGGCAGTTCTCAGGGATTATTCCTGACTCTATGCTCTGGAATCACTCCTGGTAGGCTAAGGGGATCATATGGGATGCCTAAAATTGAATATGGCTCAACAGAGTCTAAGGCAAACAGCTTGACCACAATGCTGTTGTTCTGGCCCCTAAGAGGGCCCCAAACTTTTTAAGCAGGGGTCCAGTTCACTGTCCCTCAAACTGTTGGAGGGCCAGATTATAGTTTGAAAAGTAAAAACTATGAACAATAGTGGCCACAGGCCACAATTTGAGGGTTCCTTCCTGAGACTGAAAGGAAGAGTTGAGAGACAGAGAGGAGGGGAGTGGGAGAGTGTGACCCATATCCAACATATGTACACTGCAGGCCAGGACTAGCTGACTGCTAAGCAGACAGGCAGCAGTGGCAAAAACACCCAGCAAGCCACATAAATGTCCTTGGCAGGCCACATGTGGCCCAAGAGTCGTAGTTTGAGAACCCCGGCCTAAGACTGAGTCATTTTTATGTATTCTTCTGATTATATCTCATAGCACTATTACTAGTACTTTGCTAAAATATAATAGGTAGCAAGAAAATTTAATAACTAGATCTGAGGATGCATGAAGACAACATGAATCTATGTGAAAATGAACAGGAAAGGTGATAATTAGAGAAATCTGTGATGAGACAATAGTAGGAATTAAAGCATTAGATTAATACTTGTAATTTAAAATAGTTTTTAGAAAAGAAAACTAGGAAATGAAATTTAGTATGAAGAAAATTCACAGGAATGTTCTCAGAGAAGAAAAACAGGAAGTGAGGGCTTTTTTTTGTCATTTCTATAAAACTAGTAATGAAAATAGTTTCTTAGTAAACTGCAAAGGACTAGAATAATAAAAACTTGCAAGATTGTGTGGAAAAAGAAAATTTTCGGGTTTATAAGTATTAAGTGAATATGAAAAAAATGTTAAGGAATAGAGAGTAATCAAGGATTTTCTGAAAGTGTGTGATTATATAAAAGACAGAGTAAATGATTAGAAAAAAATGAACCCAATATAATTTAGCTCTTACAGAATGAAATTTGAAGCTGGCATGATTTGCAGATAGGAGTTTGAGAATTACCAATAGAAGTACCACTAGGGCCAGAGTGGTAGCACAGTGGTAAGCATTTGCCTTGCACGTGGCTGATACAGAACGAACCTAAGTTCAATCCCTGGCATCCCATATGGTCCCTTGAGCCAGGAGCGATTTCTGAGCGAGGGCCAGGAGTAAACCCTGAGCACCGCTGAGTGTGGCCCAAAACAAACAAAAAAAGTACTGACCACAAATCTGTAGACTTTGGATTAAAAGCTGGCTTGTATATAGCTGTGCCCTAAATCTGTGTTCCTTCCATTATACCACATATAAATTTGCCAATTCCTTGCGTCTTGAGTCAAGAGTCAATACTTTTATGGTCCTTTTCTGTTCCATCCCTTCATACCCACTCATCAAATGTCTAGTCTTTCTACTGAAATTATCCCAGGAATACTTGCTTCTTCCTATAATGTCACTGCAATGACTCTATTTAGCTTCTATTTTCCTCCCTGCAGGAAAAATTACCCTTTCTCCCATCTACTCTTTTTTGTTGTTTGTTTTTTGCTTTTCGGTCACACCCGGCAGCGCTCAGGGGTTTCTCAAGCCTCTATGCTTAGAAATCGCTCCTGGCAGGCTCAGGGGACCAGATGGGGTGCCGGGATTTGAACCACCTCCATGCTATCTCTCCAGCTCCCCATCTACTCTTATGCCATGTTCATTCATTCATTATTTTGTGACATTCCTACTGATCTGATTAAAAGGCCATCCTAATCATAACCCTCCTTTGCTGAGAATTTTTTTCTATAGCTCTTCATGAACCTAAATAGAAATAATCTCTTCTACAAGACCTCTACGATGTAAAATTGTAATTCTCTCAGTCCTCTCATGCCATGTTTTACAATCATTTCTGTCTTCCATCATCCTTTACTTTGTTCTCAAATTTCTTTTGTACCCAGAACTTTTGTTGTGTTCTCTTGCTGGAAGTGGGCTTCTTAGCTTCTTCACTGTCTCATTTATCTTAATTGTAGTTTTGACTTCCAGTTCTTAATTTAAGAGATATTCTCCAGAGACTCTTTTTCTCTTTCTATTTTTCAGTGAAATCCTTTTATTATGTGCTTTTGCCACACTTTTCATATAGCACATTGACTTTTTATATCTTGTCATTTTATTTTTCATTTTTAAAAATAATATCTTTATTTAAACACTGTGACTACAAAGATGATTGTAGCTTGGTTTCAATCATAAAAAGATCACCCTTTTAAACAGTGCAACATTCCCAGTATCATTGTCCCCATACCTCCCCACCCCTACCTGTATTCATGACAGGCTTTTTACTTCCCTCACTTATTGACATTGTTATGTTAGTTCTCGATGTAATGTTCCAGAACTCCAAGAAATTTTTATGGCCAACTTTCTCTCATTTCTTTTTCCAGTCTATTGAGTTATCAGATGAGTTGGTAAAGAATGGTTGCCATATAAACTATCATTGTATTGCTCTGATAATCAATTAAAAATCGAAAGTAAGTATTAAAATAAAGTCCTACTTCTTAATATCATTCAAATGAAGTATTTCAGTGAAATCTCTCAAGAATTATAAAATCCTGGAACTTGGTTGTGCATGTAGCATGTGGTAGACCAGATGACACTATTGCTTCACATCACCCAACTTGTTCTTCGGTTTACATGAAATCCCTAGTCTACATAGATAGAAATACTCATTTTTATTCCATTACCTTCGAATGTGGATCTTAGCTTAACATTGTAAATGTGAAAATATTAGGAATACTAAAAGTTTCATGTATGCAGTTGATAATGTGTTCTGCAAATATTTATTATATAAATAGTATGCTCAAATATTATGAAACCATTAAATAAATACTGGTAAAGATGATAAGCAAGGTTACTTCTTTTACAAAACTTAGAATTTTATGCTTTAGTATAATCTAAGACTCAGGCATAATCAGAAGAAATTAATCCATGCATTGATTGAATGGACATGTATATAATATCTGTGCTTTACTGTATACGTATATCAATTATATGGAGCCTGAGTGATAGCACAGTGATAGAGTGTTTGCCTTGCATGCTGCCAATCCAGGATGAAACTTGGTTTGATCCCTGGCATCCCATATGATTCCTCGAGCCAGGAGTGATTTCTCAGCACAGCCAGGAGTAACCCCTGAGCATCACAGGGTGTGGCCCCCCAAAAAGCAAAATAAAAATCAATTACATTTATGAAAATATTAACTACCAATCATAATAATTCTATGCTATGAAATATAATTGCTCTGCTACAATAATATAGAGAAAGAATGTATTTCTCTGATAATGCCCACAGAGATGCATAACTGGAAGATCAAGTGAAGTTGAAGTTCTTTTCTTGATAAAGATGCATTAAAATTCACTTATTATAATTTCTATGCATGTCACTAATAACCTTTGCTTTGTTTTAATGGTTTAGGTACTTGTCACTGCGGCAGATGTAAGTGTGATAATTCAGATGGAAATGGACTCATTTATGGTCAATTTTGTGAGTGTGATGATAGAGAATGCATAGATGAGGAAACAGAAGAAATATGTGGAGGTATGTTTGTTAACTTCCAAAAATTAATCAAAGCAATTTTAATCTGGCACACTGTACTTGTTTCTCTATAATTTTCTCTAGCAGGTTTACTAATTAAATCTGACCCAATGTTTATTTGAAAAGTATTTTTCCTAAGGAGATTCTTGCTAAGCATTCAGCATTGACTAGTACTTATTAAATGTGAAATCAGATTGTTTCCAGCAGAGATCCAGACCAGTGTTTTAATAGACCAAATGGAATGCTACAGTTCTAATTAACTCTTTCTCTGCTTACTCGGCCACCTTGGTTCTCTTTATCCCCAATTTCTCAGCTGCATATTTTCATTTTTTATTTCCCTCTTTAGACACATCAAGCTTCGTATCAATGTGTGAGGTAGAAGTTTTGTGAATGTTTGTGTGTATGTTTGGCCCTAAGTTCCACCCTTGGAACTACATAAAAAAATATCCAAATATGTTGGAGCCATAGCACGTGGCCAACCCAGGTTTGATCCCTGAGATCACATATGGTCCCCTGAGCACTGCCAGAAGTTATTTCTGAGTGCAGAGACAAGAGTAAACCCTGAGCACTACTGGGTTTGGGCAAAAACATATATGTAAATATAAAAATAAATTGATTAATAGATTAATTGATTAATATATTTTGGAAACCAGTAAGATCTTCATATTGGATTTTATTTATTAATTATTATTTTTGGTTTTGGTGCCACATCTTGTGAAGCTCAGGGGTTACTCCTGGCTCTGCACTAAGAAATTGCTCCTGGCTAAGGGTACCTACCATATGGGACACCAGGGATTCAACCCAGGTCCATCCTGTATCGGCCTTATGCAAGCACCACTGTGCTATCACTCTGGCCCCACATCTCTCATGATTTTTATCTACATGCTCAATTTTTAATTGACTTATTATTGATTCATATTTTCATAGCTATTTCAGGACTTACCTTTGTACCCTTCATGTGTATTGGACTTCACTGGGAATATTACCAAAACTCCAGTGTCATTTCAATGTCTAAGGCACCCACTAATGCATTCTTCCCCTTCCTCGCCTTTCTTCCTCAGAACCATCATTGTGTTCACCAATGTCTGAGTTCGTTTTGTCTCTTTTTATCCTTTCTTCTGTTGCCAGATTGTTTAATTTACTGAGATGGAGCATATGAGTGAAACCATCTGGCAGTTTTCTTTTTGTTCTTGCTATCTGATTCCCTCTGGATCCATCCACTTTGTTGCCAAAAGCACGGATTCCTCTTTTGTTCAAGGCCAAATCTCGTCCAATGCTGTGATTCACTGCAGTCGAGATTTTTAGCCTTGCAGTTGCAAATAGAAAGATGGCACACATCACTATAAGCTAAGAATCCCTTTATACAGACAAACCAGAATTTGGATAAATGAGATGACTTATGCTGGATCCTTCCAGTAATCATAGTGGCCTTTAGTCTCATGTTCATCGGATCCCACAGACTGAACTGTTGCCCTGTCACTGTTGAGGATCACATCACTGCCCTGGAGATCAGTGTTATAGGAGAGAAGCATTTTCTTCATCATCCATTGTGGTTCCTTCTTAGACTCTCTGTGCAAGCTTGTTCCCATGCTTCAACTTGCAAACATGGCTAACAAAGGGGAAGAAGAGAGTGAGAAATCATCCTAATCCTAATAGAAAAACCCTTCTTTGCTGTTTTTTGTTTTTTGTTTTTTTTTTACAAATTTAGCCTATGGGTTCATGGGAGATAGGAGGAGGTGCATGCCTTGCATGTGCTGAATCCCAGTTTGATTCTGGAAAACATGGCTCTTGAGCACTGACGTCCCACAGTGGCCCTAGTAACTCTGACCACTGAAGGTCTCGAACAACACCTTATCCTTTGGCCTGCCTTCCTATGGTCTCAAGTGTCTATGTATAAGGATTTTCTTACTACATTTTTTTTCTCACAACATTTCAGCACATGGACTCTTATCCTGATGATAGTAAGGGTGATTTACCTATTAAAAGACAGGGACACATGAAACCAGGAAGAACCAGATAAAATATCACTAACAGGACAGTCTCTGCCTTTGTTTGCTGAATAGTTTGTAGCATTGGTTCCTGTGGTTATCTAGATACTGTCAGGTTTGATCTGCCTGATCCTTTCTCTCTGTTCAACTTACAACACCAACAAAAGCCTTTTCATTTTTCTAGTCAATGACCTAAGTTAGAGGTATTTGAGACTGTTCTCCTAGAGGGCTAAGTCCAAAAAATAGTTACAACAATTAAATCAATCCAACCATAAGTGTTATTCTGTGTCCTCTCAATATGTTCTTTCCAGATATTACAGATAGAAAAGAGGGACTGCACCGAGTTTGTGCATATACACAAAGCATGGTCTATTTGCATGTATAAATGTAAATATTTGATTTGAACAAGACAACTGAACATGCTTCATTCTCACCTTTGCCCAGAGCATCTCTGTTTGTTTGAGGTTTAAGCAATTTACTGGAGCTTGTTCTCTGACACATGCTAACCCTCAAGGCAGCCTGCTTTGAAGATGAGTCTGATCTGAATGAGAATTGAGACTCCTCATACACATGAAAACAGTCTATTGAAAGTGATTCCCCAGTTCACTGGGGAAGCAGCACAAAGGGAAACTTCTTGGTTTCCTGAGTATCCAGAAAATGAGCAGCGATGTCTGTTCTATGAAATGTACTTTTTTCTCACACACATTTTATCTCAAGTATTCATATGGGTCTACTTAACTTTATTTTCATTTTAAGTAGGATAGACAGCTCATTTATGCATACGGAAAAGCAGTCAATGTGTTTAAATGAAAAGAATGAATGAATATAACCACATGAATCATCTATGCTAACATAACATCTTTTCTTCCTTTGTCTTATGTGGAGATCTGCTTGATTTTCCAGATCTGCCTGCAAGTATAGTTTTAATGTGGTATTTGTTTTCGGTCTCATTTTCTTTCAATTCAGTTTTAGTCAAACTGTTATTTATTTCTATTATTTATTCGTTTGTTTTTGTTTAGTTTCTGTGAATTACAGTTATTCAAGTTTGGGTTTTAGAAACACAATGTCCCAACACCAATCCAATATTCACCAACATTCCTTGTTCTCCACCAATGTCCCCATTTTTCCTCATCTCTCCCAGCCTGCTTCTATCACAGGGACTTGAATTATAAATTTTAGTTTATATGACTGTTACTGATCAGGTTTCATGCTTAGCCTTTTTCAGAAGCTCCCTCATCCAGAGTGATCCCATAGTATCCTTGTCCTCATTCATCCAATCTCCATAAGCTCATCCCTCAAAGTGGCAAGTTTCCTACTAAAAACTGGTTCTCATGTTGGGTTTTTTTTTTTTTTTGTAATGTCAAAGTCCTCATTGAATACTCAATTTTATAAGTATCTTTGAATTTGTAGAGTTATGTTCTACATTACATTTTAAACATATCAGGTCAATGTTCGTATATAGAGTGCCTTATACATTTCCTAAAATGACAATGAAAATAAATTGTGTTTAAAGAAAATAATAAAAATCCTTAAAAACATCATGCCTGGCCAGACAGATTGTAGAGAGGATAAGGCACTACTGAACTTGTGGCCTAGCTGATTATATCCACGATTCGTAGACTATTCACAGTTTTCCCTGAGCCAAGAGACAGAAGTAGTCCTACACTCAGTCACATGCACCCCCCAAAAAAAATACACCCTCAAATAATAAAATATAAATAAATAAGTTAGTAAAAATAATTTTTTAAAAATTTACCACTCCAGGAAAAATATTTTAGTATTGCCTTGTCTTCCAGTGCAATCTTAATATTCCTGAACTTTTGATATTGCACTTAGGACATTTTTGGTGAGTGTACAAGTGAATGTGTTTTGAAGCTCATAAATAAAAGATTTACTCTATCACTGGTAAAAATCATTTAAGAGCCTTTATGTTGGCTTTTTAACAAGTTAAATTTAAATTCATTTAAAATCATTGTTGCATATTGGTTTGAATGATCAGAATATTAGTTTATGGAGATAGTTTAGGTGGGAGTTGAATGGGTGTGATGATCTGGACAAATGATGAGATGCGGGCTCCCTATATTTGTTAATTTTACTTTCATATAAGCAGGAAATGAAATTATTGTGGGATGAAGAGTCCCAAAAGTCTTGATTATGAGATCAAGGATCCCAAAGAAACACTAAACATCGGTTTCTCTATATAATCCTTTTATTCCCCCATATCAGCTGGTAGAAAAGGGTTGAATGAGAAGATAAAATATTTCATCTTGCTTATGAAATGGTTCAGCCATTAATAATGCCCTCCCAAGTAAATATGCTTTCTCAATATTTAATTTTAAATAAATATTGATTTCAAATGAAAGGTATTTTATTTCAAGTGATTTTAATTGAAGAGAGGTTTGTGTATAGATTTCAGGCATACTGGCATATCAACAGCTGTATATATTACATTGCACTTATCATCATAAGTTCGGTCAAAGAAAATATTTTTGTGATTTAAAGAAATTGCCTAAGTCTCTGCTTATATTCCTCTAAGATGCTGCATTCCTTTGAGATAGGAAGATAATAGATGGTCACTGTGTATTCGTGTCAATTCTTTAAAATTCTTTTATTGTAGCCAACACCCTGGCTCAGACAAGAAAGTAGATATTTGGGCTTGCTTCGTTTGTAGAAATTATTATATCTTGCCTAAACCATGATGAGAAGGGACAGACTACATAATGTATGTAAAGCCTGGCAGAGGGAATAATTTTTATTATTGTTATTATTAGTATTAGTATTAGCTCAAAAGGCAAAACCAAGTCCAAGGAGATCGAAAGTTGGCTCTGCTTTTCCAAGTTGCTTTTTCCCTCACTGTATAAAATTCATTTTGGGTAAAGGCCACGGAAAGTGTTACTGCGGAAACTGTTACTGCGAGGCTGGTTGGCATGGAGATAAGTGCGAGTTCCAGTGCGCCATCACCCCCTGGGAGAGCAAGCGAGGATGCACCGCTCCAGATGGCAGAATCTGCAGCAACAGAGGTGTGTGTGTGTGTGTGTGTGTGTGTGTGTGTGTGTGTGTGTGTGTGTGTGTGTGTGACTCACACATGTTACTACGCAAGCACTCAGAGAAAAACACAGAGCTTCCTTTTTTTTCTTTATTTCCTGCCGTGGGAGAGGAACTTGTCCTTCACAGCCATAGACTTTGATCAAAGCCAGTGGTTTCCTACACGGACACACACACACACACACACACACACACACACACACACACCACATCTTCCTCTTCCTCACTTTGTATTGGGTAGAAAAGAGAAAGAGAAGAAAGTGGTGGTCATTATTTAGGCTTCACTGGACAAAGAGTGAAGAGAGGGACTGTCACTTCCTTGGCGGTCATCCAGAAACAGCACAGGCCTGCTAAAAGGTGATTCTTGTGGCTAGTCCTGTTAAATGTCTCTTACTTCATTGAACTGCTGAGTACATGAACCTTTAATTTTCCACAGAAGATGAGGACTTGTCTTAATTATTATGAATAAGCTAAAAGCTTGGTGAAATGCAGAATGAGAGAGTAACTTGACTTTTATCTGCAACAATAAAAATGTGACATTGTACACATCTGATAGACAACCTACATACATCAAATGGCTACAAGAAAGGTAGCCCAGTCTTACATAATAAATTTAAAATATCATATTTGAATAGATAGTAGGTAGTATACATGTTACTCTATATGATGTCATAGATGTTAGGAACATATTTTATCTAACATATATTAATATATTGCATATTATTAAAGTAGAAAGTGAGTATAGTAATAAGACAATTCAAAAGACTTTCTTGAGGCTGGAGTGATAGCACAGCGATAGGGCATTTGCCTTGCAAACGTTTGATCCTCGGCATCTCATATGGTCCCCCGACCCTGCCATGAGTGATCTGAGTATAGAGCCAAGAGTAATGTCAGAGCTCTTCTGGGTGTAGCCCTTCTAAAAAAAATAATTGCAGCTGTAGGAGAACATGTAACTGGGCTGGATCCCAGGCTGGGATGTTTGTGAAGAGAGTGGGCTATGTAAGAGTGAGGGTCTTGCAAGTTCGATCCCCAACATCCCATAAGGTCACCGAGCCTGCCAGAAGTTAACTTTTGAGTGCAAATCCAGGAGCAACCCTGAGTGCAGTAGGGTGTGCCCCAAAAACCAGAAAAAAAAAGACTTTCCTGAAAATATGTAGTACTTTCCCCTTTGTAATTGCATTAGCACATAAAAGAAAACTAAATTATATTTGACTATATTTTATCTCTAAAATTATGAAAAAAAATTTAAAAAATCTTCTAAAACAAAATAAAATTTTCTAGAATTTGGAAAGTTATTTATTTGGCTTCTAGCGAATGATACATTTTAATAAATAAAGCTTGCATGGAAAAACCTTCACAGATGACTGATTTTATCCATTTACAAACTGACCTGGGAGAATAAAATGTGACACATTTCTGCAGAAAAAGTAATGAAGTCAAAGGTCTGACCTTGGAATGAAACTGAAGAAGGAAATTCCTTCCTTGGTGTAGTATAGTCTGAATGACACAGCCAACGAACACAGTTTATGTTTGTTTCTAGTATTTTAAGGTCTTCTTGCTTCTCAATCCTTTTAATTCTGTCAGGTCAAATAATCATTCTGACCATGTCAGTATAAGAAGCTTGAATGATGTTCTTGTGGACAATAATCTTATAAAAACGGCAAAGACAGCCAAGGAACAGTTTAGCAGGTAGGGCATTTTCCTTGCACACAGCCAACCTGGGCTCAATCCTCGGCATCCTATATAGTACCCCTGATCCTGCCAGGAGTGATTTCTGAATGTAGAGCCAAGAGTAATGCCTGAACTCTTCTGCACCTCTAAAAAAATAATTACAGCCATAGGGGAAGATGTAAATGGGCTGGATCCCAAGCTGGGTTCTTTGCGAAGAGAGTGGGCTCTGTAAGTGTGAGGGTCTTGCAAAAAGTCACCCCATTTCACTGCTCTCTATGGCCCCTTTCTCCTGTCCCCCAGTTTCTGGAAATAACTGAGCTCTCTAGCCTGTGATGGAGAGATCTAGACAAGTAAAGCAGGGAAGGAAGAGCAGGAGTGAGTGACTCTGATGCCTGCAGAGTCAGGATTGCATGAAGGCAAATCACAAGTTTTCTGGTTTCAGAAGGATTTACCCTACCCTCCTATTTCCAAATTTTTCCTGAATAACTCTCCTAGCCAGAAAGACACTCATCCATGTGCCTTCCTACCTATTTTAGCCAAAACTTTACCTGAGGGACACAGCTAATGGTTGTTTGTATGGTCTGGGTATTATTTTGAGATGAACCAACACAATATTAAAACACATCCTGTAATTACACATAGATTACAACCGTCATTTAGTAAATAATTTTTAAAGTTGCAACTTGAAATGATGCATTATTTTTTGGGTGTTTATCATGGTTAGCAATGGATGGTGCTCAGGTGACTATATGGGATGCTGAGAATCAAACTTGGGTTGACTGCATGCAAGGCATGCACTAAACTACTGTTCCAGGACCCCAGTGCAGTTATTTTTTATAATGTATTTTCTAGATACAGTGTAAACCATGGAGAAAGAAAGACTGATGTTCAGGGTGTTATCAGGTTTTGTTTTTCACTGGTGCTATACTAACTTCCAGGAACTTGTGTGTGTGGTGAATGTTCCTGCCATGACGTTGACCCCACTGGAGACTGGGGAGACATCCATGGAGATACCTGTGAGTGTGATGAGAGGGACTGCAGGAATGTCTATGACAGATATTCAGATGACTTCTGTTCTGGTAAGTTTAGTTCCTTCAATTCTCCTTTAAAAATATCAGTATCCCCACTTTCAAGATTTGTAAGATTCTTCCAACAACTCCAGAAGAAATGTATGTATCTTCTATGGTTTTAGAGATCTGTCAGGTAGGCTTTTCTTTGTGACTTGAAAAATCTTAAGAGCATCCCATTTGCAATGGGAAAAGGAAGGATGTGAGCATAAACCTAGAATCTTAGAGTCAATTTATGTCACCTTCAGGGAGAACCATCAGCTCCAGTTATGTAAAAACTCAACTGTGAACAGCCAGATCTCTCATCTTTCTTCTCCTCCTCCTGCTTCTTCACTCTCTTTTTCTTCTTTGTTTTTAGACACTGTGGTTTGCAATACTGACACAAAATGAGTAGCATGCCTATCACTTTACTTATTTTGAACTCCCAATGATGAGAGGAAGTATGGGTACTTTGAGGATCTTTGTATTAATATCCAAATAAAACTTGAAACTGCACATATTTGAATCCAAGAGTTCTCTTAAACACAGATTGCTTTGTTTTTGATATATGTAGCAGGTATTGTATCTTTATTTTGTCTCCTTGATGCTTTTAGTAGCATCTATTTTCTAGTTTATTTTACTATAAAATATTATAAAGAATATACAGAATTGGTGTCAATTGATTTTGCACTATTAGCAAGGCTTCCTGTCAACAGCAGACTAATAAAATTCAAGTTTTGGGGAGTCATTTATTATGTCTGGGTTTTCAGTTTTACACAGGGTTGCAGTACCTATGTTTCACAAGGGTGAACACATTATAAGACATAAAATAATGCAATTATTGTAAAAAAAATCCTAATATATTATTTGATAGAATTACAATCTAAATATTTCTATTGTTGACTTTCAAGTAATGAATTAAGATATTTCATGCCTGCCGGAGAGATAGCATGGAGGTAAGGCCTTTCATGCAAAAGGTCATTGGTTTGAATCCTGGCATCCCATATAGTCCCCCAAGCCTGCCAGGAGCGATTTCTGAGCATGGAGCCAGGAGTAATCCCTGAGCGCTGCCGGGTGTGACCCAAAAACAAACAAACAAAAAAGATATTTTATGCCATAAACATTTCTGAGCAGATCCTCATTGTTTCTGGACTGCATCTCAGTTACTGGATCTTCCTGGAAGGAGACAAACTTCAGTCTAGTCTTTCAGGAATTCAAAAACTAACTGTAAAGGAAATTCTATATACTGCCATCATTTCTGATAATGCAAGTCAGAAATTGGGAGGGCACATATAATCTGAGCTTTGCATATGGGAAGTAAGGCATGGACTTCTGAGCACAATTGGGTGTAGAAGCCAGAGCAAAATACCACGGCAGGTCAGGCATTTGCTTTGCACTCAACAGATCCAGATTCAACCCTTGGCAGCCCATACAGTCCCCAGGAGAACTGCCAGAAGCAATTTCTGAGCGTAAAGTCAGGAGTAACACCTGAGCACCCTTAGGTGTGGCCCCAAACCGTCCTCTTCAAAAAATAAAATATGATACTTTCTGGAAATTTCTGTGCATTGCTGTATGTGGACCCCCATTCCTCAGAAATATAAAAGGACAGAAAATTAAGAAAGACAGAGTTATCTGGGGAAATGCCAAATACAGAGAAAGCCATCATGTGAGCCTTGGTGGAGCTGTAAATGACAGGCAGGTAAGCAGAGACACTATGCAAACATGTCTCTGGTGTCTTAAGTTTGAATACTCCTTGGAGACAACAGGGGATTTGGCTGGTTTCTCAGCATCTTTTCAGCCAAGGGAGATAGAAGAACTTTCTATGGGTGTTGGAATAATTGTCTTCATTCTATTAGGGATAATTCTTCTCTGCTGGTGCTTATCACTCATTGGATGGCAGCACATTTGGACTGAAGTTCCTTTTGGATTGGTCCCAAAAACCCCAGGGTGTGGTTTTTGGCTTTCCAATAAAGACCCTGAGTCTCGGGGAGAAGATGCTTGAGGTTTTGGTTTTTCAACACTGAGCTATCTGCTTGTTGGTCTTAGTGCTAGGAGGAGACAGTTTGTAGTGCAAGTTCCTGAACTTGTTTTATCTTCTTAACCATATGTGGATTATTTCTTGAGTCAGTATTTGCTTCCAGACCTGTGTCTCCCCAATCACCTGGGATTTGGGCATGAGGGTTCCACTGCATATGGGGGCTGTCTCCATGCAACTGTCTTCTCCTCTCTGACCCAACCAGTCATCCTACCACAGAACCATTCCCATAATACTTCTGGTAACTTTCTGGGAGAATTTCTCAGGACCTTGTAGATATAGCTGTCCTGCTAAGGAGATGCCTTCCCATCTCTTCCTTTCTTCCTTATACACAAGTCTATGCATTCCCTTCATCAATTATATCCTAATCTAATCCCTGCTGCACAGTTTACCCCTCAAATGATATAGATTGTTCATTTTCATCAGAATAGATTAGGTATATGCATATTTACAGATTCTGCAGTTAGAACACTTAGGTTTAGGAAAGTCTTAACATGTGCTGACAACTTCAGAGCTTAGAGATAGAACCAAATGTTAATGAGATATAAAAATCTGAAGGATGCTGAAGATCCCTTATTTTGCTGAACAAATCTTTGTTTGAACTTTATTTTAGTGTTTTAGAATATTTTCAACTGAATCATCATGAAATACACAGGTAAAAAACGTTCATAGTTTTGTTCATAGAATGTTTCAACACTGACATCCATCCATCCATCTGATAACCAGTGTTCATTTCCTGCCACGCATTTCTTCAGTTACCTTCCCCTTTACCCACCATGCTCATCCCAGCCTGCATTTATGGAAGACACTCCTCCTCTTCCTTCTGATCTTCCTCCTCATTTTTCTCCTCCTCCTCCTCTTCCTCCTCCTTCCCATCTTCATACTCCACTTCCTCCTCTTCCTTTCTCCTCCTCTTCTTCCTCTTCCTCTTTCTCCCCTCCTCTTCCTCTTTCTTCTCCTTAGCCTCCTTCTTATTCTCCTTTTTTCCTTCTTCTTATCCTTCTCCCCCTCTCAGTCTCCTCATACTCCTCCTCCTCTTCTTTTTCTTCCTCATCCTCTTTCTTCTCCTTTTTCTCCTCCTTTCTTTTTTCCTTTTTTCTTTTTAGACACTGTGGTTTGCAATATTTGATACAGAAGAAGTATTATGAATATCATTTTACTTCCTTTGAACTCCCAGTTTTTGCTCATCATGAGTTTAATACCACCAGCTTAAATTGAGAGGCATCCTATTATGGAAAACTATATATGAGTATAGGGGAGAGAAATATCAAAAATCATAGGTTCTACCCTGCAAAATTTTACTATTTAGCCAAGAAACTGATGCATAAGCAGAAACTCTAAATATGTGATGGTGTGGGAGATTTGCACTATGTACATTTGTGAGTTCTCTGACACACAGCAGGAAAAAAAAACCCCATAATAGATTGCATTCTTACTCTCTGGGACTTCATAGCTCCAAGGGCAGGAGAGATAACAATCCATTGGAATTGGAATCAGATGTGAAGTGGGTTAATATTGTGTATGTTTGATGGGTCAAGTACTCAAGCTGAGAATAAGGAGAGAAGGAAGATTGGGAAGGTGGAGTGTGAGTATATTGTACTTGACATTGAAGTTGGGGTAACACTCTTCACAGAGGGAATGATGGCTACTGAATTTCGGGATGCTTTGGCACAAATGATGCACTGCCCTGAAGTGCAGGACAAGAGGTGCATTTCTGACAGGAGAACATAGAGGCACACAATCTAGGCAGGAGACTAGCACTAGGGTGGTATCCTTATTGCCAGACTGTGCAAGGAATAAAGCTTAAAGCTACTAAGAACCAAGAACTGGAGGAATTTGAACTTTGCCCCAAGATCTAGATTTCCTATGAGAGACAATGCAAAGCTAGTGGTGGTGTCAAGCTGTGAAGAGCAACAGCACAGATGACACAACCATGAGGAAATGTGGGTGCGACGGACTGAGGTGAAGGACTTAGAAGAAAGTTGTTGAATTAGCTTCCAAACATCTGGATCATAAGAAACCAATGACAGCTTAAAGGTGATATTTTTTCCCACTATGTTACCTTGATCCAGATGGTCAGGGATGAGCATAAGTAGTTCAACTCAGTAAGGGATGGAAGGACTGAAAGGATTGGTTCACAATTTGAAGCTCACCACAGAGTGGTGAATGTTGTTAGGAAAATAACTACACTAACAACTAGCATGACAATGTTACAGAATGAGAGAAGTAGAATGCCTGCCTCAAATACAGGCGGGGGGTGTGGTGGTGGGGGACATTGGTGGTGGGAATGTTGCACTGGTGAAGGGGGGTGTTCTGTTTATGACTAAAACCCAAACTACAATTATGCTTGCAATCATGGTGCTTAAAGATTTTATATATTAAAAAAAGTAGAAGAAAAATTAAAAAAAATTCAACTCAGGAAGGGGACAAAAAAAAAAAAAGAAGTTTAACTCATAACGTTTAGTGTGTCCCCTAGGGAGATACCCTAGGAACACAAAAAACTACAATTCAAAAATCCCTTTCTCACACCTATATTTGTTGCAGCGCTATTTACAATAGCCAGACTCTGGAAACAACCAAGATGCCCTCCAATAGATGAATGGCTAAAGAAACTGTGGTACATATACACATTATTAGAGATGTTATTAGTTATTAGATTATTATTAGATCATTAGAGATGAAGACATAAAATTTTTCTATACATGGATGTACATGGAATCTATTATGCTGAGTGAAATAAATCAGAGGGAGAGAGATAGACACAGAATAGTCTCACTCATCTATGGGTTTTAAGAAAATAAAATACATTTTTGCAATAATTCTCAGAGACAAAAGAGATGAGGGCTGGAAGGTCAGCTCAGGATATGAAGCTCACCACAAAGAGTGTTGAGTGCAGTTAGAGAAATAACTACACTGGCAATTATCATAACAATGCGAATGAATGAGGGAAGTAGAAAGCCTTTCTCAAATGCAGGTGGGGGTGGGTGGGAAGGAGGGAGATTTGGGAGTTTGGTGATGGGAATGCTGCACTGGTGAAGGGGGGTGTTCTTTATATGACTGAAAACCAACTACAATCATATATGTAATCAAGGTGTTTAAATAAAGACATTTAAAAAGAAAAAAGAAATAAACATTTAGTGGGTGATACAACTGGTACATGGGTTCAGAAAATTTTATGTAAGAGATAAAAAGTAAAATCAGGAAATAAATGGCACAACTGATCAGAGTATATAAAAATCCTCGATTTTATTCAGGTTTTTTTTTTTTTTTTTTTTTTGGTTTTTGGGTCACACCCGGCAGCAGTCAGGGGTTACTCCTGGCTTCACGTTCAGAAATCGCTCCTGGCAGGCATGGGAGACCATATGGGATGCCGGGATTTGAACTGATGACCTTCTGTATGAAAGGCAAACGCCTTACCTCCATGCTATCTCTCCGGCCCCTATTCGGGTTTGTTTTATCCACTTCCCAAGTAAGTACCTATTTACTCAAGTATAAGTGAACCCCTAGAATAAACCGACTCTCCAAAATTTACCCTAAAACTGAGAAAACTTAATGACTTGAGTATAAGCCGAGGTGGAAAATGCAGCAGCCACTGTTAAATTTCAAAAATAAAATATATACCCAAAACAGTTATAATAATTAAAATATCAGTAGGTTAAATGTTTTCCAATATTTATTGCTAAATAAAAACTGTAAACTAGCAACAATAACCTTAAAACTTTCAATAAAGTGCAGAAAACCGTAGCTTAACAGGTAACTAAGTTGAATCACAAAGGTTAAAATCCTTCAAAACTGGAGTCCTCCTCCTCCTTATCTGTATGACCAAAAAGAGCTTCAGCTGTATCTGATGTGAGGATATCAGCAAAGAGTTTGTCATCATCACTGAGTTTGCAGATATTTTCACTGCTGTCGATCTCATATAAAGCACAGAATATTGTGGGTAAAATAGTTCAGTGGCATCCAGTTCAGTTCAGCCACCTACCTCTTCAGCTCAACCATGACTAGTGGACTGAGCTGAATAAGTACTGTCCCCAACAGCAGACGGCAGAAGACAGCTGAAGACTGACTATGTGCATAACCTGTATGACCCGAGTATAAGCCAAAAAACTGGGCTTATACTAGAGTATATACCATACTTGAACTGAAGTTAGTACTGGACCCTTTATGCCCTACCCTTTTCTTTTTTCAATATGTACTTTCCAAAATAAACTTAACTTTAGTGATGGATTAGTACTACTAGATTAATATTAATATATCTGATACCTAAATAAACTGAATATAGAAATATGCTTTAATAAAACTTACATGAAATAGTGATGCATTCCCCGGTACCACATAGGGTCTTTCAAACACCGTATTGTAATAATACACAGAGGCAATAGCGATGAGGGCTGAAGGATCGACCCATGATTTGAAGCTTACCACAAAGAGTGGTGAGTCCATTTAGAGAAATAATTACACTGACAACTATCATGACAATGATAGTGAGTGAGAGAAATAGAATACATGCAAGGGTTGGGGGAGAGGGAGTAGGGGACATTGATGGTGGGAATGTTGCATGGTGAAGGGGGGGGTGTTCATTTTTATAATTAAAACCCAACTACAAATATATTTGCAATCATGTTACTTACATAAAGGTATTAAAATAAAAAGAATGATCCCTGAGCACAGAGACCATGTGATTCAATCTCCCACTCTCCCACAGCAAAATGTGAGAACTGTAAGGGAAAACATCTAAAAGCTCATAGCAGAGAGAGATCCTTGTCTCAGAGACTCTTACCAAGTTCTCACATTTTATTTCCCACCAGGTTTCCAACTTACTCAGAGAGGGAGATAGAATCAGTTCCATTTTTTTTTTTTAACAGACTCAGAATAACCTGTATTTTAACAGAAGAGGAACAGGGCCAATTGAGGTTGCTTGAAAAAGTTCATGCTGCCATAAAGTGTCATCTGGAAATGTAGTCTTAAGTTTTCAGTCACTTTTATCTCTAAATGACACAAAGAGTATTTTTCAGTTTTATCTTATCTTGGTAAGAAAGAACTCTCTTCCAGAGGCTCCGATTCTTAGAAGATGCTGTTTCTCGGCTTATCATTAAGAACTGGGCAAGCTTCAGTGTCAGTTATTTATTTCTCTTCTTCTTAGGCTTCACAATTGCCCTAATTGTCCATCTAAGTTACTCCATTGGAATAGCAGCGAACAGTTGTTTATAGAAGATGTTAAGACTTTAGGGTTACGAGACACAATAACCCAAAGCGTCAATAGTCTCTAGTGGTTTATGCAAGGCTCGAATATAAGAAGGCTCATGGGAAATGCAATTTTATTTTTAGCTCTCTATTCTTTTATCCTGTCTGTGTTGAGCTTTATCAGGTCCAAGGAAAATCTGATGGATGAGTTGAAGTTTTCTCATTCAATAGAGTATTTTTTTTTTCATTCGTGCCTACACCACTCATCCATCTATCTAATCGTGTTTGAATGTTGGTACTCTGTCTACAAGATCATGGATATGGTGGGTGGTAGATGTTAAAACATCATCTGGCTTACAAAAAAAGCCATGTTCTATTTATTTTATATTCATTCCAAATGTGGTTTACTATCCACATGGTAGAAAGTGAGAACTTGTACTCACTCTCATATATAGTCATGATTAATACATACATACAGATGCAGACACACCTCAACGATGATACAATGGGCACAGTTTCAGTATGAACACATGACCGGGGTCACACATTGGCTTCCTGGAAGTGCCAGAAGCTTGATCAGTCACTTTAAGTCTGTGAGCTGCTTCACTACATTTCCCTGCTGATTCTAAAATAACCTTTTAGTTCCCGATGGCTGTTTACCAGTCTGGTCTACTTCCCTAGAGCTCATAATTGGAAAAAAATATGCTGCAGTGTGACCTGAAACTATCTTTCAGTATGCACTTCCAACCAAATGATGAAAATAATAGAAGGCTACTTCTGCCTCTGATTGCCATTTGTTTGGAAAATGGAATTCTTTGATAGAACTGAATTTGGTGGGGGAAATTGTCACTTTGGATTATCAGAACATTTAGGGAAGAAATGGAAATAAGTGATTCAGGATATTCAGCTTGTGTTTTTTTTTCCTGAAAGGGAAATCAAGATATTAAATTAATTTTTAAAATAACAAGCACAGTTTATTCTTGTTGAGTCTTTAAGACATTTCTTTGTTAGTGGATTTTCTTTTTTTCTTTATCAGAATCTACTCAGAAATTTCACATTCAAACTCAGGGTTTTTTTTTGTTTGTTTGTTTGTTCATTTTGTTTTGTTTATTTTTATTGTTTTAGTGAAGGAAATCTTCACTAAAACTGGAGTGTTTGCTTGTATGAGCTAGATCTGAATTGGTCTTAGATGGGTATTTTGGTGCTGCAGTAGCTTAACTCAAAGGACATATTGATTTTAAAGGAAAAATGAGTCGTGGTGTCAATGCCATGAACCAGAGACATCCTTTTAATCCCTGCCTACTTAGCATGGGGGCTCTGTCTCTTGAAATCTGGTCCTGCTGCTGACTCCCTGCCCATGGAACAGAGCTGGGAATGCAATTCCAATTACTTACTCACACCAACTACCCTGTTGTTTTCTATCTGTATTTCACTGTGTTTATTGCATGTTCAGAGCTCCTTTGAAAGAAATTCTCTAGAGTGTATTCTTCTATGTTTGATATCAGAGGAAAACAATATTTTGTAGCTTCTGTCTCTGTCTTATTGATTCTGCAGTGACAAAATTTAAAAGTCTTGCCAGAGGCAAAGACATTCACTCTTGCAGATCTGGAATCTCTTCATAGATTTGACAAACTACCACAAATGGAAGAGCTAAATCAGTGGGGCAAAATTCACATCTAATTCTTTCCCTTGAAAACTCAAGTGGAATGAGATTCAAAAAGGTGAACTTGGGACATATAACAAAGAAATATCTGGGTCTCCTAAGTTCTTCTCTGCCTTTTTTATTCTTAGTGTGTAAAAGATCACAAGATCGTAGGTTATAACAAATCAAAGGGCTTTCATGCTAAATATATTTTACTCTTTCCTAAATTTTTTCTATATATTAAAATCAGGCATTGTTTATCTTCATTTTATTCCTCTAAAATGCTTACTTTTTACTTCTCTCTGTGGTAGATATTTTATTCACAGAAGAATTTGCGATTTTATCAGGAATACTTCAGTATTCATGGCATTAATGTCCTGCCATTGCTTAGAAATTTACTAATTTCTACCCAATACTATAAAGAATCATTTTTTATCAAAGAGACAGTTTTATTTAAAATAGGAATCATAGATACCAATGGCTCTGAGCTATTAAGAGGCAAAATAAAAGATTTTGCATTACCATGAAAATTTTATGTTTATATTATATCTGGATAATTAATGTCTCTTTATTAATTACTTTATTTAAATATCATGGTACCAAGGTTGTTCATAATAATGTTGATTTTATTTCACAGACACAAAATTGTTCACAATCGAGTTTCAGTTATACATTGTACAACACCCTTAAACAGAGGACTCTTTTTTTTTTTTTGGTTTTTGGGCCATACCCGGCGATGCTCAGGGGTTACTCCTGGCTGTCTGCTCAGAAATAGCTCCTGGCAGGCACGAGGGACCATATGGGACACAGAGATTCGAACCAACCACCTTTGGTCCTGGATCGGCTGCTTGCAAGGCAAACGCCACAGTGCTATCTCTCCGGGCCCCAGAGGACACTTCTTGCCGTCAATGTCTCAAATTTCCATCCTGTCCTTCCCCCTGCCTGCCTCTGAGTAAAACATTCCTTCTCCTTCTCCTTTTCCTTCTCCTCCTCCTCCGTCTCCTCCTCCTTCTCTCTCCTCCTCCTCCTTCTTTTCTTCTTCTTCTTTCTCTTCTTTCCTTCTTTCTTCACTTTTCTTCTTTCTACTCCTTCTTCTTCTCCTTCTCCTTTTTCTTCTTCTTCTTCTTCTTCTTCTTCTTCTTCTTCTTCTTCTTCTTCTTCTTCTTCTTCTCCTTCTTCTCCTTCTTCTCCTTCTTCTTCTTCTTCTTCTTCTTCTTCTTCTTCTTCTTCTTCTTCTTCTTCTTCTTCTTCTTATTCTTCTCTTCCTTCTCCTTTCCTCCTCTTCCCTTCCTCTTGCTCCTCATCCTTCTCCTTCTCTTCTTCCTCTTTCTCCTTCTCCTTCTCCTCCTTCTTGTTCTTTTTTTGTTCTTGTTCTTCTTGTTCTTGCTGTTGTTGTTGTTGTTGTTGTTCTTCTTCTTCTTCTTCTTCTTCTTCTTCTATAGCTGAGTAATGTGTATATTTTAAATAGTTTTTGTATCCAGTCACTTACTATTGGACATTTGAATGCTTTCTAGATTTTGACAATTGTGAATATACCACAATAAAATCACAGTGCCTAAAATAGAATTGTAAATAAAAATACATTTAAAATAAAATAAAGCACAGGAAGGAAAGATTCATCATTTGTAGGAGAAAAGGGGAGCTTTATATGTCCATCTTTGCTTGGGGCTGGCATGGCATGGGACAGAGGCAGAAAAAGGTTGGCCTATTCTTTGAGATTACTGAAACTTGGATGTGAGATGCACAGAAAATAGGTGAGCAAGATCTTAAATGACACATTTCTGCTCAGTGATTATTAATGAACACATAAATAACAGAGAGAACTAGGGAATTGTGTCCATGATTAAGGTAAGTAGGCATAGAAACAAACAAACAAAAAACAGAAGAAAACAAGGAAAGAAAGTGAATATAGGGAGTAAAGGTGAAAGGCCTTCGGGAATTTCTTCTTCTGGATCAAAGCAGTTGTGTGCTTTAAACAAGTTTAATGCATTTATATTAAAGTAGACTTTTTTTTTTAGAATATAGTTTTAGGGTGAAATTCAAGCTAAGTCTCTTATTAGGAGTTTCAACTCTGGCTATTTTCTAGAGCTGACCTTACTGATGTTTTAAATTGAAATATGGTTCTATTTATTGAATATATTTGAATATATATTTGAAACTTATTTGCTATATCACATGATGAAGATTTAATTTATACAAGCAAATCATATAAGCACATCTATGTATGTATTAAGTAACATAACTGCCCTTATAGCAATAATTAACTCCATGAATTACTTTAAATGTTAATATGGGAATTCTCTGATAGAAAGTGACAACCCTAAACTTGTGTTAACCCCATGGAATGTGAAAACGTTCTGCCATCAGTGGTCTCTCTCACTTGGCTTCAGCTTCATCACCCTGTGACGTGATTAGAACCCACAAGCAAGGCATCCAACTTGCCTTTGAATTTGTAGCACTACAAAAGCCAGCATCCTCAATCTGTGTTGTAGAGGTTTTCTGGCCTCTCTGCAAACCTAAACTTTTGTTTTAATATTCACAGCTCGTTCAAGCTTTTAGGAGTTAAATTTCAAAAAGCTTTTCCCTCTTCCCTGCTAAATCTGCTTTCTTGCTTCATCGTTCCAGTGTCAACAAGTCTTTCACAAATGGCAGCCTCCATCTAGACTTTGTGCGAGTTCCTGGGACTCAGCCAACTGTCCTTGGAATGACACCTCTTGCCTTCATGCTCTCAAATCCTCTGGTTCCAATGAAAGAGCAGAATTGAATTGTGAAAAGCTGTTTTAAAATGGATACTGATCTATGCTTTTGCCGTGTAGCTTTGTTTGCAAATTTCCCTCAAAATTACAACAGGGTTGAAGTGGGAGATAGAGCCTTGCACACTGTACACTCTTCTGAGGAACCCCTGAGCACTCCCAGGTGAATCCCAGAAGCAAAGCAAAATAAAACATTACACAAGGGTTGAGAAGAATGGTAGTAATATTATTTTTACAAATAATTATTTTTTTTAATTTGAAATGAAGTCTTGGTAGTTTTTATTGAATTTTAACAATTACTTTTAAAGAAAGTAATAAAATATAGGAAAATCATAGAAGAATGATCATTTAATTAAATGAATTAACAAGTAACCCAAATTGCCAAAGGATACATTTTATTTATTTATTTTTAATAATATCTTTATATAGAGGGCCAGAGTGACAGTATAGCAATAAGGCTTTTGCCTTGCATGAGGCCAATCTAGGACAGGCCTTAGCTCAATTTCCACTGTCCCATATGGTCCCCCAAACCAGGAGCGATTTCTGAGCACAGAGCCAGGAGTAACCCCTGAGCATCACCGGGTGTGGCTCAAAAAGAAAAAGAAAAAGAAAATGAGACCCTATTTCCAAAACTAATTTTCCCCTTTTATGGCTGTTTTCACATACATTAATTGCTAATTCCACTGAATACTCTCCTTCAGACCCAGAAAATCTGTATAGCATTATGTTTTTGGATTTTGATAGATCCAGGATTATTATCCTGAGTATATGTTTATCTTATCTGAATTGATCTACCGTCTCCTGTTCAATGAATAGAAACCAGTTATTTAAGAACTTGGTTAAATGCGCCTTTGCATTTTACTTGGGATCATCTAGGCCCTAGCTCATGAGTGACATTTTCTGTTGCAATAAAATAGGTCCTGACTTCATTGTGTGTAAGTTATTTCATGATTTCTCTCCTTGCCAAGGTCATGGACAGTGTAACTGTGGAAGATGTGACTGCAAAGTTGGTTGGTATGGAAAGAAGTGTGAGCAGCCACGTTCTTGCCCACTATCGGTGGAGGAGAGTACCAGGAAGTGCCAAGGGAACTCTGACTTGCCGTGTTCTGGAAGGGGTAAGTGAGGCCACTCTGTTTTGGTCTGTTCTGGAAAAGAAGAGTGAGGCTACTCTGGACTGGTCACCACCACCCTCTAGGGCGAATGACACTTTTTTCTTCCAATTAGTTAATCTGTTTTTCATTATACAAAAAATGAAAGGGAAGAGTTATTTCACTTTTTCTCTCTATCTCTGTCTGGCTGGCTATCACTCCTTTTGCACTCATTCCACATACATCATCCACTTGAGCACTGAGGTCTGTTCATCTTCACTTCAATACTGTTCTGTATTTCATTCAAAGGACTAAAGGTTGGGCATTCTCCCTAAACTTTCTCAATAATAACATAATTGCCCACCGACATTTCTGAAACTCGGTAACATTGTGTTGAGAAGATGCTGGGCATTTGAAAAAAAAAAAACCTGGTCCAAATAGATGGTCCTCAAAGAGCTTTTGTTATGTTATGAGATACAAAGCCTCAGGGGTGCCCTTACTCCCAGATGAGTACAAATTGTCAGGGAAAGAAGACTTTGTGTAGAAGGATGCTTCTTTCAGTCGCTTCCATTTATCAAGGCAAGAAATGCAATTCCAACTCTCACATGGAAATGGCGACATTAAAATGAAATATGTCATTGGAGGAAGTGGTAATTGAAGTTATTACACATTTGCACATGAAGGGAGGTAAAAGTAAAAGGCTTTCTTTACCCAAATGTAGGTCAGAAATATATCTGTTGATGCTCTGGATTTATTCTTGGGTAATCAATTTTTAAAATTTATTAGAATGAAGGTAATGTGTTTGCTGTGGTCATGAAATTTATGATTTTGGTGTACAAAGTTACCTCAACTCACAGCTACCAAAGTACCACAAATACTACCCCCACCCTCAGTATGAACTGCAGTATGCAGTCTGTTGTCAATTGAAATTATCTAGACTTTTAATTACTTTTGAGACAATTCAAAAGCCAAGCATTCCTTTTTTTAAGGATAATGAATTTTATCATCTATATATTCTTAGAAGTACGTAACAATGAGTTTGCACTATCTCCAAAACATTTTTGTCATTACAATAAGTAATCATATTATACTTCTTTCTAGTGATGCATCATTTTCTCCCTCTCTACAATCCTTAAAAACCCTTAACTTACTTGCAGTATTTAGGAATTTTCCGGTTTCATTAATGGAACCATCAATTATGTGATCTTTTTGTATCTGAGTTTTTTATTTTTTATTATTTTTTATTTTTTTAATATAATTTTTATTTTTATCATAGTGGCTTACATATTGTTGACAATAATATTTTAGGCACACATTTACATAAAATCAGGGGGGATTCCCATCACCAAATTGTCCTCCCTACACCTCCGTTTTTGTCCTACCTCCCATATCCTCTTCCCTCACCCCCAGGGTAGCTAGAATATGTGGTCTCCTCTGTATCTAGCCTACTGCTTAGTAGTCTTGCACCTGTTTGGTCCTGGTGCCTCCCTTGTTTCCCCCTCTAATTGGGGGGGGGGGCAGGACTAGCTAGTTCAAGTTACGTGGTTTTGTTTGAAGGAAAGAAAAGTAATAAACTGGGGTAAAAGTCTAATACACCGAAAATAAGCGGAATTCTTCTAGAGGCTCTCATCATCGGTTTGAGAAACAAAGGAGAGAAAAAAGGTGCATTCCACCAGTACAAAAAGAAGTGTCAAATATCCAGTGAGGACTCCAACAATAACCACAAGCACCAAAAAAAAACAAAAAACAAAAAAAACCCCACAAAAACAGAAACAAAAAAAACACAAAACAAAACAAAACAAAAAAAAAAACGCCATGGTCTTGATATAAGAAACATGGCATAGCCTATAATGAAAGAATAGAAAGGAAGAGAAAGAATAAGTATAACTGGGGACAACTTCAATAATCACACCGAAACAGAGAAATTGACCAATAATAGATAGGTAAATAAAAATAATAATAATAAATGAAAATAAAATAATATATAAAAAATAAATAATGTTTTGTGCTTTTTGTTTTTTTCCCTCCTGCCCTGGCACAGTAAATATTGGGGTCATTCGAAAAGGAATTCACTTGGGCTAAGAGATATGGGGTTTCTCCGCCCTTGGAGTGTATTGTCATGGGATCAACTATAGACTCTGTTCAGGATCATTTACTCTCCCGGTGGTGCTTTTGTGGTGTTTGGAAGACCTCTGCTCTGTCCTGGGTGATACTATCAGGCCTCTGTGTCTAGGGATCTCAGTATCTGCACAGATCCTGCGGTGGGATTTATGATGAAGTCAGTCTTTGTGGTTCTAGAAGTTCTGTTCCATCAGTGTCGTTTTAATTCATCTTCTGTGGTTGGTGATCTTGGTCTTTGCACTGAACCTAGGATGGCACCTAGGATAGTGTCTTTCTTTGTGCTTCCAGAAGCCCCATTCCGTTACAATGGTCTCTGCCAGACCTTTGGAACTGGGTATCATGTTTATTGTGCAGGTCGTAGTTCAAACCCTAGGTTAGGGCTTTTTTATTGGTCCCAGGCTGTATACAGTCTGGTCATGGTTCTAGCAGCAGTCATCTGTAACTCGCAATCTTGGCTTTTGGGCCTACCAAAGGGTGACAAGTCTTCTGATTTTGTCTTGTCGTTAGCTGGAAAGGTAGGATAACCTGCACTTAGGTCAAGTTGTTCCCATTTTCTTCGTTGTCAGGATGTCATATTAGAGCTGGCACTTGTTGGTGACCTCGCAGTATTAAGGCTGTCCCGGATGGGATTTGTTTCCTGTAGCAGTTGTGAAGAACTGTGCCGTTCCTATGTCTGAGCAAAGTTCTCACTGAAAAAGTCTTTTGAGGTTTACTTATTGTTAGATATTGTGGCATGTTTTATTTCATTTCTTTTCATGTTTGTACAGGACTATTTGCATGGATTAACCACATTTGTCACTCCATCTTTCTGTTGAAGAATGTTCAGATGGTTTTTACTCTTTGATCATCATAAAAGATTTATTGTGGACATTCATATATTAGCTTTCTGTGAGCCCTTTTTAAATTTTACTTAATTTTTTTCCTTAGATATAGTCCAAAGGGTTTCCAGAATTGCCTTGGCTCAAATCCTGGCATTGGGTTTAAATTCTTGATTTTACTTATTGGGCAAGAGCTGTACACTTTTGTGTAAAGCTGGACTTCATAGTTTTCATTTTAGTACTGGGAAATGGTTAATCAGTGACTTATCCTCTCTGGCCTTTCAGTGAATATCAAGATATTCAAATATCAAGACAAACAGACACATTTACACATCCACACACACTTTAGGGAGTGCCACACTCACATTGACCATATTTGGCTTTGTTTAGGGCTTATTTCTGGCTCTGCATTCAGGAATTATTCCAGATATATTCTGGGAACCCTATTAGATTGTGGAGAACTAACTTTAGATGGTTTCGTACAAGTCAGACACCCTGCCCACGGTACTATTGCCCTGGCAATTTGTTTATGTACGATATAAACACCTTAGTAGGTGTAGAATTGTCTCAACAGTAAAATACTAAGCAATTCTTCATCCATTCTAAATGTAATATTAAATTCATAGAGTACTCCATACCGTATAGGGGATAGTGCCACATTTATATGTAAGTTTATGAATCTTTATGTTCCTACAGCAGAATTCAAGGTTACTGTTAGAGATGTTAAGATTTGACCTGAGATCATTTCTCTTGGCCATTTATCTAGGAGTGAAATTCCAGAGTCACATGTCCCATGAGTTTATTATCCAAGTGGCTCTCACCTCTCTCCCCTCCAGCAGTGTATGGAAATTTTAATGTTGACACAGCCTTACCATTTTTTATAGTTGTTTCCATGATTACTTACTTAGTAATCTAGGCTTCCCTACTTAGAAAGCTCACAACCTCTGGCATCATTTTTATTATAGTTCATTCCCCCAAATTTTGATATTTATCACTGATGATTATAAGGAAAAGGCTAGCATATTGGTAGGAGAAATTTTTTTCTTATTTCTGAATAAAGTTTTTTTTTGCCAGTAACCTTAGAAAAAAGCACTGTGCTACCTGTAGTCATAAAATAAAGTCATTCTACCATTTGACTACCAGTGGACTTTTGAAATAAAAACTAAATAAATAAAATAATAAAATAAAATAAAAAGTCTACTAATGGACTTTTAAAATAGCAGAGATTAGAAATTATAAGGAAAGAGAAATAATGCCCTGTATGGGAATACTAAGCTTGCCAGTTAATGACCTGGATTTGATCCCTGGCACCCCATGAGGTACCACAAACACACCTGGAGTGATGCCTGTATGCAGAGCCAGGAGTAAGTCCTGAACACTGCTCAGTCTGGTCCCAGAACAAAAATATTTTACAAAGATTAAAAGTTAATATCTCTCATATTGTTATCTGTTCTTTGTTCAAAAATACCAGTCTCTATATTGTAAAAATAAGAAAGCCTTTAACTATCTTAAAGAAAGTCATATTAAGTACAACAATTTACTAGTGGTTATTATTTTGTCTGTGCCCTATTTATTTTTGGAATTTGGGCTATAGTCACCTGGTAGTCTGATCACCCTTGGTAGGATTTGGGGGATACTATGAAAAGCAGGAATAGAACCTGAGCTGGTCCCTTGCAAGTCAAGTGCCCTCCCAGCTATACTACCACTGGGCCCCTGTCTGTAAATTCTTTCTTTTAGTGTAAGTGCAAGAAAATTACTGTAATCTTTGATAAACCCTGACAAACTTGTATTATTCGCTTCAACAATTTCTCCTATATATGATTCCAGGGAATTGTCTTTTAAACTTCTGGATGAACTTCTTTAACTTTCCTTTTAACATTGATTTTATGAAAATGTTTTAGAGTGATTCAGGTAAGTCTTTATAAGTACTCTATCCATTAAAGCTTCCCTAGCCTCCTTGCAGAAAAGCCAAAGCACCTATGAATTAAGTCATTTCCTAGGAAACAAGAATAAAACATAAGCATTTGGAGAATGAAAACCAAGGCTCCTGGCAGCTCCGTCGGGGCTCAGATCAGCGATAGGATGTTTTATTGGAGAGATACGTCCTCATACTCATTGGTTCCAGGTATTCTGAAGCTAGTGTCTAGTGTTAAACCTCTTAAAGGATTCGTTTTGCAGTTCATGAATGACAACCATATCAGTGGTTACGTATATGGGGAAAGCAATTACAAGGTCCATCATTCTCACCTTGGGGAGCCCAGCAGCTTGCAGGCCAGGACTGAGAAAAGCATTTCACTTGGTTGGTTTTCCCAAAAAAAAAAAGCCAAATCTAGTCAATTTTCAAGGTCTGGGGCAGGCAGACCTTCTTCCAGTGGAATGACTTGTTTCCACCAGTGAGTTCTACATGTGATCCTGAAGGATTGAAAGTAGGGAGAAAAAGGAGCCCTTCTGTGGATGCTGTGATTCCTTGAATTCTGTGCCAGATTGCTCGTCTTTTAATGAATTAGATGACTTTTGTAGTCACTATGAATATATTCACCTTGATCGGCTCCGTGAAGTTGGGAGTAGGAAATTAGTTTTTCTTTCTTTCATTTTTTTTTACCAGGGTTCTGCCTCCACCATATCAGGTGGGTTTTGATAGAATACACATTACTTTTAAACTTTCTGACTTGAAAATATGCTTCCATTATTACTGATTTTAATTTAAAAATATAGGGCTGGAGCAATAGCAGAGTAGGCAGAGTGTTTGCCTTGCATGTGGCTGACTAGGGCTCCCCAATGATCCCCTGAAACCTGCCAGGACTAACTTCTGAACATAGAGCCACGAGTAACCCAGGAACATTGCTGGGTGTGTCCCCCAAACTAAATAATAATAACAACAACAACAATAATAATAATGCAAGAAAAAGGAATTTGCCGTTGAGGAACAAAATAACAAACAAATAAAAGTGTGTTTTAAAAAATAAGACAACATACACATAAAAATAAAAACAAATAAATAAAACAGAAGTGAGACATGGATTCACCCTCTAGATTTTGCAATGCTGTCATAGTGGTTGATCCAAAAGTCTAAGTCTTTGAATGCAGGTGATTTAAACATCTTCAGTCCCACCAAAGGCCTGTGACACAGGGAATGTTTGTTAATGCAGCTAAATTTCTCCAATACTCTTCTTCAAACAAGTATCCCCAACTGAAACTCGGAAATACCATTGGAGCCAAGAGATAAGCATCAACACAGCTGTTTACTCATAGATGAATGTGCTATCCATATGAATATCTTCATCAAAATAAAGACATATCTGTGCTTTACCAACATTGTGGTTATGCAGTTTTATCAATGCATGTATTTTGCAAGTGAATTTTTTATTTCACTGACAAAATGCTAATATCACTGAATGCCTTATCTTATGTTATCTCCCCATAACACAATGAGAGAAAGGAAGAAATTAAGAAATATGAATAGTTGGCTTTCTCAACTCCACAAGAAGGTCTGGTCTTACTATAGTAGAAAAATAGATTTTTTTCAACATGCCAATTTGCTCAGCAATATATGATGAAAAAGAATTTCTTCTGATAAGTATTCTAAAAATAATTGTTATTATTGTGTATCACTCCACAATATGTTTAAAGCTAAGTAACTTAATCACTAATAAGGAGGATTGACCATTACTTTAGAGAAGCAGCTGTTACCATGATTGGTTTTTGGATAAGAAACTCTAGTGAAATAATTCTCTGTAAATATTCATGTCTCCATGGATAAAATAAACAATTTATTGCTAGAAAAAAAGGATGATATGAATGTTTCCTAGTATTAAAATGTCTAATCCATGGGGAAAATAGAACTTAAACTCTCCTATTAGATGTCTAAATCATCTTTCATTTTATTCAAGTTCAAAAAAGTCCTACATTACCAGGTCAGAATATTTGTACAAGTTTTTATAGTCATTCTTACTTACATGGATTGTACAGAACTAAATGAAAATCAATAGCTTAAAGCTTTTCTATCTAAAAATAATATCTGAGGATTTGATTCTTTAGAAAACTTGTATCAGGGGCCGGGCGGTGGCGCTGGAGGTAAGGTGCCTGCCTTGCCTGCGCTAGCCTAGGACGGACCGCGGTTCGATCCCCCGGCGTCCCATATGGTCCCCCAAGCCAGGAGTGACCCAAAAACCAAAAAAAAAAAAAAAAAAGAAAACTTGTATCAGGTCATTTTCTCAGCCAAAGTGGAAGTTCCCCTAACCCACTATTGGTGACAGTTTAAGTAACCAGTGAACTATTTCATATGTCCTGTCCTTTGGAGCATTGTATGTTCTCAGCATTCACCCAGCTCCTTCAATGGCTTTATTCTTCATCAAAAGGAATGCTTTATCTGTAGGCACTGCTACTCAGAGGTGGTGTTTTCATAGTTGTGACTTTGATCCTCTTTTGTCCTTGTGTCTAAGTCATCACACCATTTGGTACTAAAATCCCACTTGTTTTCCTTTCTATTCTCTGTCCTTTGGTTTGCTTTTTATCAAACTTGTTCTAAGAAGAAGTGCTGCATATGTTTTAGTTCTCAAACAACTGTAGTAAGCACAGCCACATAGAAAGGTGTGGGATGAAGAATGACTGATAAATTGAGGTAATTATTTAATACTATAGTTTCTAGAAAATAGAGCATGTGTCCTCATTTTTGTCAATTAGTATCTTTTAAGTAATGAAGATTAATAAAATCAATTCAATCCCCTGATCTAGGAACATCCTTTCAAAGAATAATAACACACAAAATTACCACCATCTGGAAATTTCTTCAAGTTAAATCAAAATTCATCTCTTCCATTGCAAGCAAGGCATATCTATAACTTTCTGTTTTATTTTTTGTTTTCAAGATGCTTGCCTTTGAAAGCATATTATTTTTTTACCTTCTGAGTTTATTTTTGATGATTTGCATTTACAGTACTCAGAACTTATTCCTGACTCTATACTTAAGGATAACTTCTGGTGGAGCACAAGGGACCATCCATATACAGTGGTGGGGATAAAACCAACATTGACCATCTGAAAGGCAGGTACCTTAACCACTGTACTATCTTTATGGCCCAAATGTAATTAGAAAAGATGCTATTATTTGGAAGACTAAAAAAAAACTAAAGTAGATGTAAGCTTTTTAATATGTTTTCATGGGGGACTTAAAATATTTTATGAAATAAATTTTACAGCTTTATAGAAATATGATTGATATGCAAAATCTACACAAATTTAGTGTACAGACCTTGATGAATGCCACAAAGGAATATGCATATTCATCATCTCACAAAATACCCTTGTATCTCTTTGCTGTTTTGTCTATGTGTGGTAAGAAAACTTGAAATGAGAAGTAGATAGTACAGTTTAGCTCAAAGAAACAAACAAAAAAGTAAAGTTTTTATATTCTTGTTAGGGGATAGAGGAGGATCTAATAAGAAATTATTTTAATGTGTCTATAATTATATTATACAAAATCATCATAAAACAATCTTCAAGTTAATAAAATGGTACTTGGACTTAAGAATTTTTTGAGTTTTATCTAAATTTAATTCAATTTAATCAACATTTTTGTTTGTTTTTTGGACCACAGTGAAGGTGCCCAGGGATTCCTCTTGGCTTTGAGCTTGGGGGTCTGGGGTTCTCAGGGGACCATATATGATTAGAGATCAAATCCATGTGGGCCACATGCAAGGCAAATACCCTACCCATTGTGTTAACACTCTGGCCCAAAGCATTTTAATTTAAGTGCTATCTCAACTATCATAAAATTGATTATATTATTGAAAAATATCTACTAGCCTCATAAGATATCTTACTTACTATAAGTTAACAGGTCTGGAAAACACACAGTTTATAAATGACAGATGAACTCAGTTATATTCTTCCAGTAATATTCAGAGAAAGCAAATGGGATTGAGTCGCTCTGTTCTGAGTGCTCTGCCTGGACTTGTGCCAGTGCTCAAGGACCTGGGCAGAGACCTGCATTCGATAATGGCATTTTAAACCTAGTAGTTCAGAATGACATCTAAAGAAGAGAAAAGAATGACCCTGGAAAAGAATATTTTGCTCATCCTTATAGAGAAGAAATGGTCCTGTTCTTTCTGATCCACCAAATAGAGAAAAGAAAACGGAAATAATCAATCATGCCAGAAAAATAAAAGCCTTTACTTTGTTCTATGATAGACATCAAATGATGTGAAGTCAGCCAATGTATGTGAGTGACTTGCAGGGATCTTTGAGCTCTCTTTGAACTCCAAGTACCCTCCCATACAGCTTTTAGATGCTCTATTATCTTCAACTGGTCTACAATTGTAAAGATAGCAGAAGGAAGAGAAGTGCTTTCTTTGGATTTAGAAAAACATTGCAGTGTTGCAAACTATATTTACTTTCTATATCTTATGAAACCTTGTGTATATAAATCTTAAAATAATGATTCTGTAGAAGATAATAGACTAAATATATTGAGATCAGGATATAATAAACTATGGTGTAAGAGCATCCTTGATGTTCTTTGGATGTGTTAGGCATTATGTGTTGGGATATTTTCCACCACTGAAAGGAGGTCAGAGTTAGTTGGTTTGAGGGTATTAAATGAAATATTAGTAATAGTAATGCAAATTAAAGGAAATAAGTGAGGAAAATTAGCTGATAGAAATTTAGATGAGTAGAAAAGAGATCTCATATAAGGTGATTATTTATAGATTCTCCTTTTCAAGGGGTAAATGATTATAAATTTTTATTTTCTCCTTTGTTCACTTTCCTGTCTTTCTACTTGCTCCTTGTAAAGAACAGAGAGGTAGAGAAAAAACTCAAAAGCTGATCTGAATAATTGAATGTGTCTTTTTAAAAATAATACCAGAAACTTCAGAAGAAAGTACTAAACCATATATTTAAATCATTTTTATAATCCATAATATAGATTAAATTCTTAAGACAGTGTGTTATTTATTTTTGTTTCAGCCAATGATCTTGCCAATGTTTCATCTATGGTGTTAGAGCTTACAAAAATAGAAATTGCAGCAAATAGACTATTTTTATCAGAGTCCGCATAATTTTTAGTGGTAAATTGAAAACCAGTGGAATCTTTTGGCTAAGAAAACTTCTGGGAAAGGGTGCAACAAATATTGTCAAAATCTATTTGAGATGAAAATAGAAAATTGGACACAAATTTAATACCAATTTCTTTAAGTGAGCTTAAAATGAAATCGTGACAACTCTGACAATTTGTTACTGTGATTATATATTTATTTCTATTAAAGCACAATACAGAGTAAAAGATGCAGCCAGGTTTCCAAAATTTGACTCAATTTTATTCTGCATAAATAGATACTTTTAGTAGGAGACAATCTGGCTTTGTGATTGATCATAAACTCTAGGACTTTCTTCTTTATTTCTTGGTTCATTTTTAATTTTTATTGCAGTCAGACATTTAAGTAGAAAATCAAGAACACAGATTATTGTCAGTTTGTCATAACTGTAGGGCCATGTAACTCACAGAAAGACAAAGATTGCTTCCTTGCATATTAAAGATGCTTTTTAAAGCTGATAAAATTGATCTTTTTGTGAAATTTGCAAAATGAATGTATTCTCAGGCCGAAGCAATAGCACAGCAGGAAGGTATTGATTGGCCTTGCACGCAACCAATAGGGTTTGATCATCAGCATCTCATATGCCTCCCCCTCCCATCTAGCCCCCCACACACCAAGCCTATCAGGAGTAATTTCTGAATGCAGAGCCAGGAATAACTCCTGCATGCTCTCAGGTATAGTCCCCAAACCAAACCAAACCAAACTAACAAAGAGTACATTCTAACTTCATTCACACTCTAGTATAACCAACTTATCCATCATATTTTCATTAGTTATGTTTCTAAGCTATAATCAATTTAATAATTTACTTTTATTACCCTACTGTATATCTCAATGCTAACCAGGAACTAATAAAGGTTTATTTGACTGCTTTCCATTTTTTAGTGAGTTTTACTGGGACAGAGTTACTCTCATTTGCTTACTCTCATGGTAGAGTTGAAGTGATGCTACCAAGTAAAAGGCACACAAGGATGAAAATATTTACCATCTAACTCCTTATAGAAATAGTTTTCTGACACAACAAACATTTGTAATGAATGTGATCCATGTGCCATGAGATGGGATTGAGTGGCTTGAAAGAAAGAATAGATTATTTTTAAAACTAATTCCTGTTAATTTTTAAACAAATTTTTGTTGACTGAATAAATAAGAATGAGCAGCACTAGTAACTATTAAGAAAAACTGCTTACCTAAGAGAGGGAAAAACATGGAGAGAAGCATTGAATAAACAAGAGAAAAACTTTTGCAGAAAGAATTAAAAAAAAATTTCACCGCGTGTATGCACGCACACACACTCAAGGTGGAACCCAAGGCCTCATACATACATTATCTCACTGAGTAATACCCTGATTAATGAATACATGTAGGATATTCCATAAGAAATAGGTCAGTAGTGGGAGGACAGTCCAGAGGCAGATGCCATCTCACCACTTCACCACCTCTTGTGATAGTTTTGAGTAGACGAAGCAAGTTCCTTGCAGAGTTCTTGATCTCAGAATTGTCTCAGGAGATTAATGCTTAGTACCAAGATTATGTGTTTTAGTTATATGAATTGTAATTATACTAAAATTATGTCAAAGGAATGCCAGGTTAACCCTAGTACCTACTCCATTGTGGCATTGCTTAAATGCCAAGTTTAATATTATGAAAAGAGGCAAGATCTAGATTTTTCCATGAAGAAATCAACTACACTACCGCATTACCTGTGCCCCCCTTTTCCTTCTTCCTATACCTCAAATCAAATTTACTTATTTTCCAGCATATTAGGAAATGACAAATACATAACTACAGTAGGTTTTCCCCTTGTTTTGTTTTTTTTGCTTTTTTGGGGGGAGGGGCACATCTCAGGAGTTACATCCAGCTCTGCCCTCAGAACCCAGGTCAACTGTGTGTAAGACAAATGCCTTCCATGCTATTGTTCCTCTCTCTAGAGCAGTTCTTCTATCAGAAATAATTGGTTTTAACAATTAATAAAATGACACTAGTGTAACACTTAGGTTATGATTGAAGGGTCATGTTATCTGTCTTGGGTTGTGCACAAGTGTATGTCTTTTAAATGATAAAGATGGGGAGTTGGAGAGATTTAAAAGAAATACTTCAGGATGTTTAATTGAATGCAGCAGATTCTGGCTTGATCTCCAGCACCACACATGATCCCCTAGCCCAGCCAGGAGTGATTCCTGAGCACAGAACCAAGAGTGAGTCCCAAGCAATGCTGGGCTTGCACTTCCACTGAATCCCAGAATGGCAAAGGCATAGTGGCTCAGGGCAAAATATTGACTGGTTTAGGGTCAGAAGTGACTTCCTCTAGATCAGGGGTCTCAAACTCAATTTATCTGGGGGCTGCAGGAGGCAAAGTCGGGGTGAGGCAGGGCCACATAAGGGATTTCGCTTACCGAATATTCGCAATAAAAATTCGCATTAGTAAGAAAAAAATCGCAAAAATAAATCGCATTAAACATTTGCATACCCCGAACGGAACTGCTCGGGGTATGCGAATGTTGAATGCGATTTTTTTCTTACTAATGCGATTTTTATTGCGATTATTCGGTAAGCGAATAATCGCGAATACTGCGATATCTGAAGGCTGGCTGCAGGCCACAAAATGTTGTAGGAGGGCCGCGAGTTTGAGACCCCTGCCCTAGATTAATCTGGGCTAGACTTGCTGGCCTGTGTGAGCAAAAGCCCATGTCTTCAGGATCCTTCCCTTCACCTCTCTCTCTCTCTCTCTCTCTCTCTCTCTCTCTCTCTCTCTCTCTCTCTCTCTCTCTCTCTCTCTCTCTCTCTCTCTCTCTCTCTCTCTCTCTCTCTCTCTCTTTCTCTCTTTCTCTCTCTCTCTCAATCTCTCTCTCTCAATCTCTCTCTCTCTCTTTCTCTCTCTCTCTCTTTCTCCCTCTTTCTCTCTCTGCAGTAAGGCATAATTCCCGAGTTTCTGTTCATTTGCATCCCTTTATGTTTTGATTCTTCTTACCACTTTTGCTCGCCTTCAGCATAGACGCTGTACCTGGTTTTGCACAGAGAACTAAACTGAATTGGACCTACTAGCAAGAGTTGGATGATTGGCCGAGCTGTTCGTTTAGGCTCTGTTTTCTACCAAGAATCTGTTTTCGCATGGATCATATAGTTTTGGGTTATGGAATTCTTTTTATTTGGACGAAAGCAGTTAAAATGTAAAAGGATTTTGTTTCTCAGAAATAAGAATTTTTCGTGGACACTTTTTATTTTTATTGTGTGAGGAGGGGAGAATTTATTGACTACTTATTTAAATTCTTAAATAATTTAGACTCTTGGCTGCTAAAAATTTCTGCCATGTAGATATTTGTAAATAGAACCAAATAATCTTTCAGAATCTTGTTTCTTAAGGTTTGACTGACCCACAGAATGAAACAACAAATATTTGAATGTCATATGTAAAGTCCTTTACAAAGTTGTTAAACCCTTTATAAAGTCTGGTTCCTCTGGATTTCTCCTAAAGATCCTGCTTTACACAATAGAGATTTTAAAAGGAATAAAAAAGAATGCAAGGAGAGAGAACACTGATGATCCCTGACTTAGGATGATGATATTTCAGGTTATGATTTTTGATTTTCAGTGGATTGAAAGTGATCCACACTCACTAGAAAGCATTCTTTGATTTTAAATTTTGATTTTTGCTCAGGTCAGCAATGAAGTTGACATTTGCTGTTTCCTAATTCTTGACTCTGCTAGGACCTTCTCTTATATGGTTTCTGAGTCTTTTTGATATAATTACGACTGTCTTGAAAGCTTCCTTGCTATCTGGTATGACATGATGTCCAATTTAAAACCTACTTCTGACTTATTCCACTGCAGCAGAAATCATGAGAATTATCTGTAAATGAGCTTTATGATGTATTGTAGGTATGGATTCTTTTGGTGCCACAAGGTTATGTCTAATTGGTCTATGCCAACCTAGCTTAACTCCCTTTCAGATATTGTTTACATCCTTTGCTATTATGATTCCCAGAAAATTCACCCAAGGATACCAACTTTTTACTTGTGTCCAGTAGTTAATATATATGGGCACTATAATATTTCCTATAAGCATCTATGATTTTACCTCTAAGGCAGGGGTCTCAAACTCAATTTACCTGGGGGCCGCAGGAGGCAAAGTCGGGGTGATCCTTGAGTGCAAAGTCAGAAGTAAACCTTGAACATTGGGGGGTGTGACCCAAACAACTAAAACAAAACAAAACAAAACAACAACAACAAAAAGATTCCTCTAGGCCAGGGCCACAAAATGTTGTACAGAGGGCCACAAATGGCCCGCAGGTTGCGAGTTTGAGACCCCTGCTCTAAGGGTTCCTGCAACTCTGATTTGTGGTTGGATATAAGAGGAAAGGAAAGCTCTTAACATCGCACAAAGATATTACAGTTGCCTTTCAATATTTACCTTATGAAGATAAGGTACATATTTTCTTGCCCCAGTTCTAACTGCATCACTAAAGTGACAGGACACACACCAAAAAAAGGCACGTGACTTGGGACACCGTCAGGCAAATGTGCACATCCCTTATTGATAATGCACCACTGGAAAAATTTTTCTAGCTTTCTGAACCCTTAGTTTTATTTTTAAAAAACAAAAAACATAATGTAATTCATTTGTTTGCTCTAATTGTTGCTATGAGAGGTTATTAAAATGGTAGATATAGAATTACTGTATAGGTTTTAAAAATTAATGTGTTATTATATGAGGTTTCAGTAGACAGCATGGAGAATATATGCAAAGACAAACTTAATACACAAAACAAGATTAGCTATCATTCATTCTTAATTATATTATATCCTAGTAGAACCTATAGAGGAATTGAGGTAGAATGACAAATAAGATAGTAACTATTGATGCTCTACTAAAGCATAATTTGAGTTTGGTCATAGAGGTGAACAAGGAGAATATCAAAAGAATGTGACAGAAATAGCCCGGGAGGAATTGGGAAGGAGGTCAGTGACCCTCTCAAGAAGGTTTTATTTGGCTAGATCAGAATAATAAAAAGGTAATAGATGGAGAAAAGATGGCTGAAATAAATGGGGGGGGGGGTGTTTTTGTTTATTTAATCAGGGTGTACATTGATTTTTGTACTGATATCTGAGGGTGGGTCATTGTGATCATTTGATAGGGGTTTCTAGAATACATTGACAATAATATTTTGCCTTTATACTTACTCAATATTTGAAAAGTTTCTTATTTAATAACAAATTCTTTAATCAAATCACTGAGATACACAGAAAACTGTTAATGATTGAGTTTCAGTCATACAATGTCCACTACCCAACCTTTCACCAGTGCACATTTCCTACCACTAATGTCCCCAGTTTCCCTACCTTTATCCCCCTGCTCCCCACCTCTATGAAGATATTTTTCTTCTTCTCTCTCCTCTCTTACTTTTTTCCTTTTAGACACTGGTGGGGGGGTTATGTAATATTTCAAACTTTGATGAAGAAGGTTTCATGGAAATTAAAGTGAGGTGGACTTTGCCCTTAAATTATCCAGAGAAGATACTTTGAGTTTGCTGAAGGAGTATTTTTAAAGCACTTATGTGGAGCTCTGCGCTCCCAATTCATTTAATTTGTCTGCTGCGTGGCCTGGGCATCAGGATTCTAACAGCTCCCTGCTGATTTGATGATGCAGCCACGTTAGGAACCACTGCTCAGCAGGCTTTAAAGGGCTCAGTCCGACAGCAGAACTGACATTGTTTGGTTTTGTCCTATTTCCCACAAAGTCAACTGGACTTCGGGGAGTGCTTAGGAGTTACAGGAAAATAATCGCCATGTATTGTCTTTTCCAGGTGCTCTGTTGAACAGGTGGGGAAGCATTGTCTGTGGTGGGTGATGAGGGGTGAGGAGAACACTGGAATGGAAGTGGGGAAGTGTGTTCATGGACAGTGGGAGCAGTGATTCCCAGAACCAAAGCAGGAAGTCTCATCAGGAGGCTCAGAAATATAAAGAAAGATGACAGCTCTTTTTAGAGAGATATTCCTCCCCTGTTTTTGTATATATAAGTTGGGAGTCAGGATCTGTCTTTTATACAGCTCCCCAGTAAGGCATCTGAATAGGACTGTGGGGGCTGTATCTCTTTCTCCAAAATACACTCTAATACTCCATTGCATCTATGTTCCAGCATTTTAGGTTGTTCTCTGGGAACTGAGACTACAGTAATTTGTATTAGCATGAGGGATTTTTGGGAGCCTATATTTTGGAATCAGGGAAGCTTAGCCAGAAATTCATACCATTCTGCTTTGCAATTGAAAATAAGGTCAATGAGAACAACTTGTCATAGCCCTTCCCGTTCAGTATGTTATGAAGACAAGGTGCATAGCTTCTTGCCCCAGAGTCTATTTATTTTTCTTTAATAATTTCTTTATTTAAGCCCCATAGTCACAGAAATGCTCATAGTTGAGTTTTAGTCATGGAATGTACATCACCCTGCACCAATATAACTTTCCTGACATCGATGTCCACCATTTCTCTCCTTCCCCACACCCTATTTGTATCTGGGACAGTCATTCTACCTCTGTCTCTCATTATTCATTATTATTGTCATAGTAGTTGTCAGTGAAGTTAATGCTCTATCTGTACTCACCACTCTTTGTGGTAAGCTTTACATCATGGGCTAATTCTTCCAGACTTCATCTCTGATTCTGGATATTATTAGCATACTGTCCTTTATTTTTCTTACATTCCACAGATGAGTCAAACTAGTCTATGCCTATCTCTCTCCCTCTGACTCATTTTACTCAACATAATAGCTTCCATGTTCATTCATGTATAGGCAAATTCATGACTTCATTTTTTTCTAATGCCTGCACAGTATTTCATGGTGTAGACATACCACATTTACATTAGCCACTCAGGCAATCTAGGGCATCTAGATTGTTTTCAGATTCTGGCCATTGTAAGTAATGCTGCAATGAACATAGGAGGCATTTTTTAAATTGTGTTTTTGTGTTACTAGGGTAAATCCTAGGAGTGGTATTGCTGGATCATATGGGAGCTCAATTTCTATTTTATTTGAATATCTATATTATCAACAAAGGGGATGGGGTGGTAATTTGGAAACTACTCCGTCAAAAATATGCTTTTGGAAATATATCATGACAGGTAATAAAGGGACATAATTTATATAAGATAATCAGGGGCTGAAGTGGTGGCGCAAGCGGTAAGGCATTTGCCTTGCATGTGCTAACCTAGGACGAACTGTGGTTCCATCCCCTGGCATCCCATGTGGTCCCCCAAGTCAGGACCAATTTCTGAGTGCATAGCCAAGAGTAATCCCTGAGCATCACAGGGTGTGGCTCAAAATCCAAAAAAAAAAGATGATCATTAATTTTATGCTGTCTAGATTAATAATTCAAAGTAAGTTATCAATATAATCAAATATAGAAATCTTATGTGGTATTTAGTTGCCTACATAGATTTCAGTTTGACTTATTTTCTTCTTTTATAAAACTGTATTCACAAAATTTTTTAATTTAATTTAATTTTTTAAATTTTTAACTGAAACCCAACTACAAACATGTTATAATCACGGTGTTTAAACAAAGACACTATTATAAGAAAATAAATTAAAAATAAATCTTCAATCCATTTTATTCTTTTTTTCCCTCTTCTTTTTCTTCTTCCTCTTTCTGAGATCAGGCACATTCAGGGTGGCATGGCTGTAGACTATTCTTATTCACAAGATCTTTAATGTGCTCACAAATTAGAAGTGCAAAGATCATTCCAACCTAAATCCACTTTATTCTAAGTTATGAGAGTGCATTATTGAACTTCCTTACTAGCACAATTGGAAACCCAGGTAAAAGTTCAAGTAGGAAAACTGTACATTGTTGTTTTTCTCGGTGAAAGAGGATGACATCTCTTCTGAAGAGCTTTAAGTCTCTACCTATGAGATGTGTCCATTATAATTAATAAGTTTTAAAATGTAATTGGTACTTCTCTTGCATGTAGCTTATCCGGATTCCATCTCCACCACCAGATATGTTTTCTCAAACACCACCAGGAATGATCCCTGAGCCCAGAGAAATATGGAAGCCATGCACACAACTCAAATATGCAAAAAACAATTTTCTTGTAATAAAATAGTGTCAACACTAAGAAACTTTAACAGCATTGATTATAATGGAAGTATTTTATGCAAACAAAAAAACAACCATTCAACCAAAAATAAGCAAATTAGTTATGTGTTCATATAACCAGAATTGGTAACTAGAGCTGATTCATAAATGTTGCTAATAAACCAAGTTAAAAACATTTGAGAGGACTCCTATTGATGCTCAGTGCTTATTCTTGGCTTTGTGTTCAGAAATTACTCCTGGAAGACTCTGGGGACTACACGGAATGCTGGGGATCAATCCGGGTCTGCCATATGCAAGGCAAATGTCCTCCCTGGTCTCCTATCACTCCATCCCTAAATAAAGTAAAAAATATTTTTTAAAATACACATTACCTATTATTGTGACTCTATGCATGGGAATAGTTACTACAAGTGAAAGAATTTCAGGATTAATTACCATCAGCACTACAGTCAAAGTGCCTGTCTCTTTGATGGTTGACTGAAATACAGCCAATGCTGTCTATCTCCAAAGCCGAGAACAGATCATTTCTGCCTCTCTTATTGCCATTCACGGCTTTCCTCTCCAGAAGAATGGCTAAGCTAATTCTTCACCACAGAGAACCCCTTGCTGTGTCTCTTTCTATCCCTACAAATCCATCTGTCACTGTTGATGATGCTCCCTCTGGAACTGCAGACACCTTTAAGCCCTGCTGTGCCCTGCTTCCTAATGTTCATATCAAAACCACCTTCCTGAGCTTTTAACAGGGATCTGTCTCCTTAGATAGATAGTTTTGTACTGGCTGGCCCCGCCAGCCCAAGCTTTCTTTCACGTCTTAAGCTTGTGTGGAATTAGAAATATCTGTCACATCATCCACGTCCAAATACATTTTTCAAAAAGCACACAACACTATCTAGATAGGGAGAGCCCCGAGACTTGGGTGTTTCTATTTTTTATTTGTCAAGGCAGAATGTCACTTTTCACCTGAGCCCTTCACAGACAACAAACTCTTCCAGCAAAAGGAAACCGTGACCTTATATCTCGCTTTCACAGTCCATAAAAGGCTCCATTTCTGATGAGAGAAATTCAGAACTGGAGCCCTCCTGCCTATTTTTTCCTCTACTTAAAAAGAGATTAAGAATCTGTTCCACCCAGATGGGTGCTAAGCCTAAATAGTGTTACATGCTCATTGGAAAGTGGTCCCCACTCTTGAGAGTCTTTTTCCCACCTTTCAAAAGACTCTTGTCCTTCTCTTCATTGGGCTTTGGAGATAGGGGATTTTCTGAATCTTAAAGATAATACAGTAAGAAATCCTTGCAAAAATTTTTTTTAACTCTAGGAAATTTCAAAACTTTCTTGATCTTAACCTAAGGATGACACTGACAAAGGTTTGAGGGCTCTTAGAAATAAGGAAGTGGAAAGAAATTTTATTTATATTTTATTTTATTTTAGTTTTTGGTGTTTCAGCCACACCCGGTGATGCTCGGGGGTTACTTGTGGCTATGTGCTCAGAAATCACTCCTGGCTCGGGGAACCATATGGAATGCATGGGGGTCTAAGAACCGTGGTCCATCCTAGGCTAGCACGGACAAAGACGCCTTACCCCTTGTGCCAATGAACTGGCCCCTGAAGTGGAAAAATTTAATAGATTATGCCCAAAGCTTCATCAGACAAGGAAATAAATGTGGGTCTTAGCTAAAATGAGGGCTCTCTCCTCTCCCTTCAGCGCTGGTATAGGGTGCAGATATAAAACAGGATATGCCAGAAAGCAATGTCTCAACCAATTGAAGTCAAGGATTTTTCAGACAAAAGTTATGCTTTCCCAGTCTCATGAGCATTGAATGGAAATTAAAAAATGATCAGACCTAAATACCCAACCCAAAGTCAACGATAATAGAATCACGAGACCCAAACTACAAGAAGCTAAACACAAAAAGTACATATATTAGGCATATTCATGTTCTGTTGAGGAGTGATGAGGTATAATATGTATATTAGGAATATAAAGAATTGTATTAAGTTGTTTTCCTTAAACAGATAAGGCATATTACATATTTTCTGGAACAGTGCTATTATAAGTATATTACTCCTAGGAAGAATTGAATTCATAGTTTTAGATTAAGTACAGTAAGTAATAAACTGAACTAAATGAGAAGTTAGTATATCTTAGTAGTAGTAGTAATATTAGCATTCTTTACTTTTAATTCGAGTCACAGAGTACTTTACAAATGTAGAACTTGGAAAACAGAGGATGTAGAGAAGTACTTTTCTTTTCTGGTCAGCTTGATAGCTGGATATAGGCAGACAAGTCCACGCCTTTCTTTGAGATGCTAATCGAAAGATGTCTTTGTGTCTGATGCCTGCAATGGACTCTTATGCAAATATTATATTCTAAAAATGGAATACTATGTAATGTGTTTCACTTAATTTTCTTTGTATTTGCTAATATTTAAAGGAGAAAAAAGTGTTCTTTAAAGAAAAACACCTTTTTTTGGATGGGGCACACCCATTTGATGCTCAGGGGTTACTCCTGGCTAAGTGCTCAGAAATTGCCCCTGGCTTGGGGGGACCATATGGGACGCCGGAGTATCGAACCGCAGTCTTTCCTTGGCTAGCGCTTGCAAGGCAGACACCTTACCTCTAGCACCACCTCACTGGCCCCAAGAAAAACACCTTTTCAAAGTGTTTCAAAGTGGCCCTTGCTGGATTTTGCATTGCATGTAAGATTACATAGACTTTCATGCAATGGATACTCCACTGTAATCGGTGCGTTGATTCAGTCTAATTTCTTGAACATTAACTAGGTATTCATTGTTTACATTTCTCTGTAATGGCCAAATTTGTCCATCAATTAGACTATGATAATGTGGTGACAACAGTGATAATACTTACAAATTTGGAGCAAGCAATTTTGCGCACTTTGGTGGTGGTGGTGGTGTTGAGACGACAGTGTGCGCTATTCCCAAATCGCTTTCTTTGTATTATCAGAGTAAAGTGTTCGTAATGGTGTCATTTATGGTCTTGGTGTATGTAATTTCGTGTGCTTTAGTGGTGGTGAGGTGAAATAACAAGGTGCATTATATGCAAAAACTTTGTCATTTGCTAAAAAGACCAATAAACAATTTATTTGGAAAAACAAAAGGTACCTGTTTGACTAGCAGTCCAGGGGGCTAAGGGTGGAGTTATGGGATACATGCTGGGAACAGTAGCAGAGGAAGTCAACACTGGTGGTGAGAGTTGCCCTAATTCTCTGTCACTATGTACTATGTACCTTAACTCTAACTGTGAAAAACTTGTAATTCGCATAGGTCTCAATACAAATTACTTTCCAAAAAAAAAGAGTTATGCTTCTTATTTCTTTTGCTTCCTTTGCTCACTTAGTGCCTAGGAATGTACAAGAGGCTGATGTTCTGGGCAGAGCAAATTTGGCCTGGATGAGAATCTCTCTGCCATGCTTGAAAGATTTAATTAGTAGTAGGAGTTATGTTTAATTTTTGCTGACTGTGGGGCCCTGTGCTAACTGCTCAGTAGTTCTCAGTGTCCCCACGAGCTGGGATGGTTGAACCTAGTTTTCTTACTGACTTGTGATGGAGGTAAGATCATTCCTAGACAATGAGTCAAAGCTTTGATCTCCTTTGTCTGTATGAATTTTTTTAAATAATATCTTTATTTGAAAAACCTGATTACAAACATGATTGTAATTGGGTTTCAGTCATAAAAAGAACACCTCCCTTTACCAGTGAGAGAGTTGGGGGTGATGAGAATGTCTGTATAAACTGTGGCATTTCTCTTCCCATTCATTCTAGTACATGTTTTTTGTTTGTTTGTTTTTGTTTTGAGGTTACACGCAGCAGCATTCAGGAGCTGGCTCTGCACTCAGATATCACTTCTGGCTGGCTTGTAGGACCATATGAGATGCCTGGATTTGAACCAGGGTCCGTCCAGTGTTGTCCACATGCAAGTCGAACATCTTACTGCTGTGCTATTGTTTCAGCCCCTCTAGTATATGTTCTTGTCTGTGTCATTCTTTGATACTTTCTGTGTTTGCATCAACACCCCCACGCCAGGGGGATATAACTGCATCCTTCTTGCACCAATTTCACCTTCCTGCACTTTTGCATTTGTGTGGACATGACCTTCTTTATTTGTTTAGATTGGTCTCTTGAGACCAGAGAGATAGCACAGTGGTAGGGTTTTTGCCTTGCACAGGGCTGACCCAGGAGGAACTTGGGTTCTATTCCTAGCATCCCATATGGTCCCATGAGCCAGCCAGAAGTGATTTCTGAGTGCAGAGCCAGGAATAACCCCCGAGTGCTGCTGGGTGTTTCTCCCCCCAAAAAACAACACAAATAAACAAACAAACAAAATGATTGGTCTCATTTATTTATTTATTTGTTGGATTTGGGGCCACACCCAGCAGTGCTCAGGGGTTTCTCCTGAATTTACACTCAGAATTACTCCTTGCAGGCTCCAAAACCATATGGGATATCAGGGATTGAACCAGCGGGTGGCATGCAAGGCAAACACCTAACCTCTGTGCTACAATTCCAGCAGCTCTTATCTTTAGCTCCATGAGCTGTTGTGTTTTTCCTTTGCATTTCCAGAATCTAGCATTGATCAAGTACTTGGCTAAAAGTAAAGAGCCATGATTGGCTTTAAAATAAATGACTAATGAATTTACAGATATATCCAACATCCTATTTTAAGTAAATATACAGGGAAACAATAAAAGCCCTCTAAGCAATGTTTTATAATTACTAGAGATCAAGGAATGGGAAAAATTTTTATTTCAATGAGCATAGACCTTCACCACTGGCTTTTGTTCTGTATTCCTTAACAGTGATGTGAAAGGGGAAAACAAACTACTATGAGGTCGGCATGTGTGTATTTCCCATATTTGTGATTAAATCCAGTGTCAACTCATGGTTACATGAGAATTTTTCATTTTGCTTCTTTTCTTTCGTTTAAAATAGTGTATTTTCATTTTTCAGGCAGATGAATAACATTTTACCTCATGATTAATATGTAATGTATTTAAATCACCTTTCCCTCCTAGCAGTATTAAAATAGATTATTCTCCAATGGAAGAGTAAGCTTTCATCTTCCTGTTAAAACTTATGCTGCAAAATTTAAAAACCTTGGAAATGAATCTAATGATACATTTTGATTTTGCGCTAACGGAGCTTACTCCTATGATTGATATTTCTAGTATTGAATATAGAATCGATAATCCATTATCATTTCTGACAATGATTGCCTTTTAATATCTTCTCTAAAAAAAAGAAAAATACTGGCAAATGACTTAAGTTTTCCTTATAAAGAAATTAAAGGCTGAGGGCCAGAGCAATATTTAACAGGTAGGGCCTTTGCCTTGTCCACGGCTGATCCAAATTCAATCCTCAGCATCCCCTATGGCTCCCTGGGTCTGACAAAAGTGATTTTTGATCACAGAGCCCAAAATAACCCCTGAGCATCACTAAGTGTGGGCCAAAAACAAAAAACAAATAAAATAAATACTGACATTGTTTTCTAATTTTTACCCAAGCATCTGATTTAGAGCTAGCTTTTATTTCTCATTGCACAAAGATAAATGTTTTGTACTTATTTCTTTTGTTTTGTACTTATTTTATAAGTACATAAATACAGGGAATTTCCCTTTTATGTATGGTTCCATGCAGAGGCCTGATAAATGATCCTCTAGTTATAATATTAAATTCTCCTGTCAACTGTGCAAAATGGCAAGTGAGTTCACCCTGTGTCCTTCCAAAGTCAAAGAAATCATTTGCCTTCATATAGCACAGGTTTTAGGGGTCACCTGTGAATTCACAAAGGACAGTCAGTATATGAACTTTCTTCTCTTCCAATGGTGAGAACAGTGGGGTAATCTAGTGAATCAGTTGATTGCAGAATATTTAAAGGGTTCAATTCTCCCTTAAGTCAGACCATTCCTTTGAACCTGTTTTAAATCTCATTTCAAAATACTGCAGTAAAAACATAGAAATTGAGTCAGGTTTATAAATATGCCCCAGATTGATCAGATTTACCTCCAACACAGTATATAAAGTCTTTTCTTTTCATATGGGGTAGAGAGATTTGTACCTGGGAACCAAAATTTTTAGAGCTCTGTACAAAATTGAAAAGAGAAAGAAAACCTAGAGTCTGTGGCATTGTGCTTCTCCGAGACAGAGTTCTCTGTTAGCTCTTTTATTGAGTAAACCTCTGTTCTTGGTGACACTTGGAATAAAATGTTTTCTCTAGTTTCTTCTTATTGCTCCTATGTGAAACTCTTGGCTTTAGTGAAGGCCAGAACCTTGTCTTCCTGACTCCCCACTCAGCTCTATGCAAACCTGTGTATACTATGCTCCAGTAAGCTCAATGCTTTTAATTCTTTTGGCTTGGACTCTTAATGTGTCCAATGATAACATTAAACAATAGCCTCTCTCTAAAAGGACATAGAGCGCCTAAACATTAAAAAAATAGTCTGTCTCATTAAAAAATGTTAAAAATAAACTGTCTCTCTGAAAGACATTTCAGACATTACTAAATACTAAAACTATTTAATTTTAATATTAAAAAATTTAAATGACTACAATATAACATAATAAATAGTAGAATAAAAATAAGTTAAATACTTTAAAATAAAATATTAAATAAAAATATCGAAAATTTGTCTCTCTTTAAAGACAGATCTGACATTAAAAAAAATTGTCTCTACAAAGACATGGACAGGAGGGAGGAAAGGTCGACATTTAACCTTCACCTAAAGCTGGTCATGGATTGCAATTCAATGACAAACCACGTCAGATTAAAATATGAGGAGCAGGACCATTTGTGATTTCTCTTTGTCTGCTACTGTCACTTGGCTGGAGTACCTCTGCATTTTGTTCCGGCGCCCTTAGTGGCTTCACTGAGAATCAGACACGGAGAATTTCTTCTTGCTTAAATCCCGGTGATTGCAGCCAACTGGAGGGGCTCCCATATTTTCTCTGTTGCTCTGTGGTTCAGGCAGGTGAGGAAAATCCTTAGATCCAGGAGCATCCTGTAACTGAGCTACAGAACCATTCATGGGTGGCTAATCTCTACCCTCCTTTTTGTAGAGAGTGACAAAGGTATTTTTTTAATGGTAATAAGGTGCAGTCTATGGATTCTGCCATATACCAAATGTAGTTTCTGCAGCCTCTGTAGTCCACAGAGAGAAGAAGCACGGAATTACTCAGAGATAATGCATTTGCCACAGAATGCTGTCACCATATAATGGTCCCCTACTGATAGATAAATGTAGAGGAGAAGGCAATGTGCCTATTTTTTAAAGCAAGAGACATGCATCTGGGTGATCCAGTTGCAACTTGGTAATTACCTTCCATGTTTTAACAAATGAAAGGTTGTAGATACAATTTTTGAGGCTGATGGAGGACTAGTGTCTCCTAGTGACAGAAGCGAGTTGGATGACAGGGCCTAGCTGTGTGCAGGCCTGTTAGCAGACACTTGCACACACCTTGGCCATTCAAAGGAATAACTTAGCTTTCAAAGGGTAGAATTTTGATTATACATCTTCTCAAATCCTAAATTATATCCCTGCCAGTGAGAACATACTTACTGTGCTTTTGCTTGTCAGTGAAAAGTCGTCTGGCCAGTTATTATAATCTGGAAGTTTATTTGAATTTTAGGGGCTGAGAATGCTTCAGCTGTACATTGGTGGTTTCATGGGGTGACTGTGACTAACTCTACAAGTGATACTTGACTGTTTGAAATCTCGGTGCCAACTCTGTATTTATAACCAACTGTCATAGATCACTTTCATTAGTACTTACCTGTGTGAAACACCCTTCTAGAAACTTCATACAATTTTTTATTAAACCTATGACATCTTGGAAACTGCATGAATGTTTTATTTTTTTAATTTAACCCAAGAAGGGAATGACTTAGATATGATCCAATAGCTGAAACTGTGCGGGCACTTGGCTCTGTTAAGTAGGACAATAATTCCTAGTTCCTTCATGACAGTTTCACACAGTTCTATCTTCTTGGGACAAACAATATGAGCATCACATCTTCTGAAAAACAGATCAGAAATGCTGTATTTCAGCCTGTCTTAATCATAATCTACTTAATCAGAATTTATAGTCAAACACCATCCCTCCTAATTGTATCATTCTCCATGTAGTTTTGGATGAATTTCACTGATCCTATGTTCTAATTTTTTTTAATTTTTATTGTGGTCAAAGTGAATTACAAATCTCTCACAGTAATATTTAAGGCACATGGTGACATTGAATGAGGTACATTCCCACCACCAGTGTTATCCTCCCTCCACCTCTATTCCCAGCATGCATCCCATATCTCCCTTCTTTACCTCCCCCCATAATGCTAGTGTAACTGTTCCCCACTTGTACAGCTTCTTGTAGATTGGGTTTTGATTCTGTTGTCATTGACTTTGGGTTTTGTGTTCAAGTTTGATCATTTTTTTACCAAATGTTCATACAACTGTCTGGTCTTGGTACCATCCATTTTTCCCCCTCAAATTATGAGGCCAAACAAGATGATTCCAGAAATCTGGGTATGTTGGAGATATAAGAAAAGGGAAAATAAAAGAAAAAAACAAAAACAAAAAAAGAGAAAAGAACTAGGAGGAGTTCATCTAGTGTTATAAATATCCATTTAGAAGAAGAAAGAGAAAAAAGAAGAAAAAGTTCACAAAACAAAATAAAAACAAAAACAATAAGGGCAGTAACAACAAAAGTACAAAAAGAACAAAAATAGAGCAAATCAAAAACCAAAACCTTTTAACTATGAAAAAAAAACAAAAAAAAAATAAAAACAAAGCAAAGTAAAATAAAAAACAAAAGCAGTCAAAAATAACCCAACAAACCAGCAACTACTTTAAAAGGTTTGTGTTTCTTCTTCTTCTTCTTCTTCTTTTTCTTCTTCTTCTTCTTCTTCTTCTTCTTCTTCTTCTTCTTCTTCTTCTTCTTCTTCTTCTTCTTCTTCTTCCTCCTCCTCCTCCTCCTCCTCCTCCTCCTCCTCCTCCTCCTTCTTCTTCTTCTTCTTCTTCTTCTTCTTCTTCTTCTTCTTCTTCTTCTTCTTCTTCTTCTTCTTCTTCTTCTTCTTCTTCTTCTTCTTCTATATTTTGCTTCCTACTGGTTTCAGTGCCTATATGGTTGGAAATGCCTTTTTTCCCAGAGTCTGGCACATGACAGCAATATCTAAAGTCTCAAAGCTATTCTGTTATACATTACTTTTCATAATGAAGGCCATAAGAGTGTTCAAATACTTTGAGAAAACTTGGGTGTATTTTTTTTTTAGAGAGTTGTATTGGGCTACCTCTGACAATGCTCAGAGATCACTCCTGGTCCCAGGACTTGGGGGACCATATGGGATTCTAGGTATCAAACCCTGTATGGCTACAGTGCAAGGCAAGCACCCTGCTAACTGCACTAGCTAGCAGTACCCTGTAACTCTAAATGATTCTAAAAGAAAGTCATCATGTGAAATTAGGAAGTTTGAGGTATATAAATTTATTGTTAAAAGGAAAATAATTTCCACTCTTGGCATCACACAAAATATTTTGCTTTTTGATCTCCATTCATTTTTGGCAAGGAGCCATGTACCTCACTGAAGTCATTCATGAAGTCATTATGAGCTCCCTACTTGGAAGTCTGATGGAATTATGGTACTGAATAACCCAGCCCTTTCCAGGATATGTGGTATGTTTCTGTAGGGAGTTGGAATCTGTACTTTAATGTATTAGTATTCTACTTCACTTTGTAGTTTTGAGATAATTCTCAATGTGCCAAAAACTAAGGTTCATATCTAAACAGTTCACCAATTTAATTGCGAAAAGGTGTTATTTCATTTCTTACTGTGAAAGAATCTGTTCACTATTAGGAAACCAGAAATTACAGATATTTCCCTGATGCAAATAAAGAGTAACATAGTTTGGGGGCCAGAGAGATGGTTTAAAGGGCTGAGTATGGTTTTATGTACAGGATTCAAGTCTGAACAATTTGTAGCCCCCCACTGGATCCTCTAGTCTATAGTCCTTTGATGTGACCAAAAAAATTAAAAAAAAATTTATGGGCATTTTGCTTTTTCAAAACAATAAGATAACAACAAGGTAACACATAAATGATAACACGATTGCAAATACATGACCTTCACTAGATAAAAATTTAAAATAAAGGTAATTTTAAGTAAATGCTAGATTCTCCTAAAATAAGCAACTTGTCTTATGAAGATTTTTTTTCTGATTGCTGTCTGATTGACGGTCATACTTTGACCCATAATTTTGAAGGGCATCCATTTACTCCAGGAAACTGACTTATACCTGCTGTCTGCAAGTGATTTAATTTATTTTCTCTCTTGATAGTCTTTTGCAGATAAAATGACTCATATGATTTATTGCTCTATATTGCTATTTTAAGTACAATTGAAAAATTTGAATTAAATGGAAATTAAACCTCATTCTTATGAGTTAATGATAGAATATTTCGAAAAATGTAATCAGTAGAGGTTCTTTAAGGTAATTTTTTTCTATTGATGTTAATTTACCTATTCTCAGGCAAAGAAAAATTATTGTTAGGAAATCATTCTCAGCTTCTTCCCAACTTCAGACACCTTAAAATATCAAAAAGGACATAATCATGGGATTTTCTGATTAATTTTTTTCCCCATTGATGAGTTTATTCAGTGACTAGCTTAGTTTCCTAAAGAGGAGACAAGATCTGGGTTGAAGTTCAGAATAAGCCCTTTCCTGGCTGTGTGCCTTTGAGGAAGCCAATTAACTTCTCTGAACCCTTTTAATCCCATTTGCAAATGCAGATAAAGCTCTTGTTAGGCTTCAGTGAGGATTAAAGTATGGAATTAACTGTTTCACTGTAATTTTATAGGTTACTTACTTTTTAATTTTTTTTTTTACTGTTTCTCAACACAGAGCCTGAATTGCAGAAATTCTCATATGTCTCTCTCATATTCTCCTTAGAATTAGTATCTTTTTCAGTCAAATTTTTATCTATAAAATACTTGATAGATGTAAATTCTTCCTTATCAAAATCTCAGATTAATTTTTTTAATTTGATTCAGAATAAGATTCTCAGGTATATGGGCAATTGTGGTTTATTCTTTGTGACATCCTGTATGGAACACATTTTTATAATATCTGAATCTCTTTAGTACTTGTTACTTATCTCAATAGTTAACTTGTCTTCTTTGAAGCTTTTTATTTGGGAGTGGGAGGACTCACACCCAGCAGTGCTCAAGTTTACTTGCTGTTCTGTGCTTAGAAATTACCCATGGCAGATTCAGAGGACCTTATGAGATGCCTGGATTTGAAGCTGGATCAACCAAGTGCAACTGTCTTACCTACTGTGCTATCGCTCCAGCCCCTTTGCTTTGAAGCTTTGTCAAATCTCTCTGCATTGGGTTTCTACACCCCAATTCACTCTGCCCTGGGTTTCTGCATTCCACCTCTGGCTGTATATTTTCTACCTATAACACATTCTAAAAAGTATTGTGTCATTTCAAGCATATTCTTTTCCACTTGTCCCCTCTCTCTTTCTTTTCTCTCTCACCTCACATTCTCCTTAGAATTAGTATTCTCTTTCAGTAAAAGCTTTATCTAAAAAAACTTGATAGATGTAAATTCTTCCTTATCAGAATGTTAGATCAATTTTTTCATTTGTTATTTATAATAAAAATTTAACATCTTTTAATTTTCTAATAGCTATTTCCTAAAATTGCTAATGTGACTTGATTTAATAACTCAATAAATAAGATTAAATTGTGAGTCTTTCATAATAATTTGTTTTATGTCTGATTATAGAACATAATATCATAAATAATGATTAATTTGGACATTTTCCACCTATACTTTTGAGACATAGCTTCTCCCATAATTTGAACCCTAATATTTAGATTTGCTTCAATGTAAATTCAAGTAAAATTAATTAATTAATTAATTTATTTATTTTTCTTGGTTTTGGGATCATACCCAGCAGCGCTCAGGGGTTATTCCTGGCTCTATGCTCAGAAATCGCCTGTCTCAGGGCGATATGGGATGCCGGGATTCGAACCACCATCCTTCTGCATGAAAGGCAAATGCCTTTCCTCCATGCTATCTCTCCGACCCCTATTTAATTTATTTTTGTTTTATGGAAAAATATGACAGTGCTAAGGATTGATTCCTGGCTATAAATTGTAAGCATTTTATTTGGGTTATTTATTTCAAAATTTTTTAATATTTCTTTTGTTTTCCATTGACCTGGATTTGATTCCTATCACTTCAGGTGTGGTTCACTTTCTCCAATAAATAAATAAATAAATAAATAAATAAATAAATAAATAAATAAATAAATAAATAAATGGTGCCAGAGCGGTGGTGCAAGCCGTAGGGCATTTGCCTTTCATGCACTAACCTAGGATGAACCATGGTTTGATCCCCTGGCATCCCATATGGTATCTCAAGCCAAGAGCGATTTCTGAGCTCATAGCCAGGAGTAATCTCTGAGAGTCACCGGGTATGGCCCCCAAAACCAAAATAAATAAATAAATAAATAAATAAATAATTTTATATTACATTCAATATTAGAATTAATTGATATTTGGAAATTAATAATGTTTTCTATTTTCTGATGCATTAATATAGTAAATAATTTGTAAAATATATTGATTTATTATATGTAAATTTAATTCAGTATATAAATTTTATCATTGATCTTTCATTAAATATTTTAGCTTCAATTTATAATTTTGTTTTAGGTACAAAATATATTTATCAATGGTTTCTTGGCTATCATCTCATACTATTTTGGAAATATTATCACATTTGTATTCCAAATTACTGACTAGATTAATACCTGTATGCTTTACTTTTTGTTTTTCTTAGAGAACTAGATTTCACAAATACCTTTTACTTTCTTTGCTCTGCCTTTCTCACTCTTTCCCCTTTTCCATCTAAATTGATTCTTGTATGATTTAAAATGAAACCACATTTTAAAATTTCATTCAATAGGCAAAACAATTTTCTGGTGCTAGAATGCTTTTTGAAACATGTCCTCTTGAGTCTGTCCTGCCTACTTCGTCTGTTCTGTAGTTTCCTCTTCCACTACTAAGATCTATGTTGGTTACTTTATCCATTTTTAAAAAACTTAAACATTTTTAAATTAAAATGTTAAAATAAATTCATTAATCAATTAATTAGAAACATTGATGCAGCCTGCAATGAGAAAAATTCTTTATGTCTAATCTGACTTCTAAAATTAATTTCCTCTGAAGTTTTTCTTTTTGTGTCACAGGGCTTGTTTCATCAAATTAATTTGACCCAGAAACAGTTAAAAATGGTTAAAAGTAGGTGATCTTGCAATATGTAAATTTTGTGGGAAATTCCCTATTTTATATTCACCAGAGCTTCCTTTTAGCTCAATGCTATCTTCAGATAATTTTATATTTAAATTTCCTTTGCAAATGAATAGTTGAGCAGTTTCCTATTTTTTGTACTTGTTATATAAAAGTCATCTAAAGATGTTACATATAAAAACCGTACAATTCTGTTGATGAGTAGGAAACTAGTTAGTAGGTTTTAGTAGACACAATTTTCAGATAGTCACCCAGAGAAACTGTGGCTGTCAAATTTCAAACATTGATTACATGAGTGTCCTATAGTAGTAGATCACACTGAAATGTGGGGAAATGCAAAAAGATGTCAAATGATACAGGAATTCGTGTGTCATTTTTGCCTAATTTGCCATTTGACACACTCTTTGTGTAGGTTGGGAGCACTGTGAACATCAATATTTAGTTGCTGTATCAAAAACAATTATGCTGCTCTGTCATAGAGAATATAAAAACACATTTAGGGAGGAATAACTCTACAGTTATAGCTGTCACCAAGACAGACCAAAGAGGATAATAAAATATTTCAACTAATGATGCTGAAACAAGGGATAAATGTATGTTTATATTATATGTGACATAATATATTAGCATACATATTATATATTTATTGCCATATTTACCGGCATATAAGATGACCCTTCAACCCATGAAAAACTTCCTAAAAGCCGGGAGTCATATTATATGCTGGTATACGGCCTGCTGAAACTTGTTCCAGTTTCAGGGACGTGTGATCCGCACCCCTCTTACTTTTAAGAAGTAACTTACTTTTAAGACTTTTAGGAAGTTTTTTATGGGTTGAAGGGTCATCTTATATGCTGGCAAATATGGTATATGTATTATTCATTATATAAACAAAGAATAAATGAATATATATATATATATTAAAGAATGAATGGATATGATCAGAGCAATAGCACCGTGGGGTAGGCCAGCCCAGCAAGTGGCTGACCTGGGTTCCATTCCTGGCAACAACATAGACCTGAGCACCTCCAGGAGTGATTCCTGAGGACAGAGTTGGGAGTGATGCAAGCACCACCATAAAAGAAACATAGTGTATGCAATTATATGGATCCAATTATGCAGCTTTGACTGGAATACATCAAGAGGATAATTTTGGAAGGCAAATGTGTCATTTTCATTCTTTAGATGAGTTCTTATCAGGTCTTCACATTTGTAAGACCTTGGCTCTTCTAAAACATCAACTGTGTGTCAGAATTCTCTAAACAATTCCCTACAATGTGAGGCTTAGCAGGTCTGGACTGTATCAGAAGTATGTTTATTTCTAGCAAATTCATGTGTGCTTCTTAAACTGGTGCTTCAGGAAGAAAGAAGCACCGAGGCCAAATATACTTTCTTGGTAAGAAACCTAGTTCTTTCAAATTTATATTCCAGAGTATCTGATATCAATAAGGTAAGAACATCTGCTGAGTCTGGTCCTTCAAGGTACCTCACTTATCTGCTCGCTGTGAGTTTTGATCATGGAAAAAGCATTCTTAATAAATGCATGGACTTCCTTGTGTTGACTTACTTAATAAGAGAGGCTCAGAAAGTTTTATGAAATCCTATCTTTGCTCTTGCTCTAGAAGGTGTGGGATTGTGTACTAGAGCTATTACTGTTCTCAACTTTTGCATTAAGGAAAGTTGCCATGCAGTGATGCTATTGCATAGGTAGACCATGAAGAGGACATTTTTGTTCCCATCATACAAGTTAGTTACCTGATTTATCTTAGCCAATGAGACGTGAGAAACTATCAAGTCATCCTGTGTTTTTACAATTCCTTTATTTCTCTCTTCTAGTAAAGTTATATTTCACAATGTAATTTAATCAAAATGAGAAAAATACTTAGAGAAAAGTTGTGGTCAACATGAAACATGAATAGAGGGATGAAACATGAATAGAGGGGCTGGAGTGGTGGCATGGAGCAGTATGGCTTCTGCCTTGTCTTGCCGGCGCTAGCCTGGTTCCATAGCCACCCCCAAGCCAGGAGTGATTTCTGAGTGCATATCCAGGAGGAACCCCTGAGTGCCACCAGGTGTGGCCCCCCCAAAACAAAACAAAATATGAAGCATGAATAGAAACAGACATCACTATTATAGAAAATGTAGGGGAAATTGGAAAAAAAACTTCCTTTTCTTGATACTTTTTAGCTGATTTATGTATGGTTTTGTATATGGCTATTATAATAAGAACCTCAAAAAGTAAACCCCAATAATGATGATAGATATTTTTTAGAAGTCAGAAGTAATTTCTATAGTTATAAGAAAGCACAAAAGAGTGAAGTATAATTCAGTAATGCTATAAAAAGATAGGTAAGCTCATTCTGAAATTAATTTATCTAGTTCCAATATCTTAGTCAATGGGCAAAAGTTAATTTAACTACAGAAAATAATAAAAACTCCATATTCATCAAAATTTATTTTTCCAGGGCTGTAGCGGTGACACAAGCTGTAGGGCGTTTGCCTTATATGTGATAACCTATGAAGGACCACGGTTCAATCCCTGGGTGTCCCATATGGTCCCCAAGCCAGGAGCGATTTCTGAGCACATAGCCAGGAGTAACCACTGAGCATCATCAGGTGTGGCCCAAAAAGCAAAAAAAAAAATTTTATTTTTCCATTCCAAGTTGACGAGGCATAGCAAAAGCTTCCCGTTTAAAATAATCTAACCTTCGAAAATTTGGTGTCAGGGGTAAGTCACATGCCTTGCATTGTGCTCACAGTAATTCAAATCCCAGAACCCTGTATGATTCCTGGACATTGTCAGGTGTGTTCCCTGAGTACAAAGGCAGAAGTAAGCCCGAGAATAGCCTATGTGCTACTCAAACAACACAACAAGAAGAGAAAACAAAAACCCGAGTACCATTTAATTAGATGTTTCAGTAGAGACAGGAAAATATTTTTATATTTTAATGTGGAAAAGAGAGATTGTAATAAATTCACAGAATGGAGAAATATTAACTCATATAAGAGACACTTAAGTTAGGCAAATAAAGGGAAAACTTGATGGGGCTAGAGAAATAGTACAATTGGTAGAGCACTTGCCTTATCCGTAGCTAAACCAGGTTCAAACCCTGGTACTTCATATGTTCCCCCTGAGGCCCTGCTAGGAATGATCTCTAAGTATATAGATATCCCCCCCAAAACATAAAGGATAATTTGACAAATTACTAGAAAATTAGCTGTAAGAAAAATGAAAATATAGACTCACATTTTAGAGATGTTTGTGCTCAGGGAGTTTGTGTTAACAAAGACTCTAGTGAATTCCAGGTAAGGTACTTTATCATGAGTGGAAAAGATTGCAGTAAAGTTGTTTGAGGGGAAAATAAGCTTGTCAAATAAGATAAGCTTTCTCAAATTAGTTTTTATTCATTCTTTAAGCAGGTGTTTTCCTGCACCTGCTCATTTCCAGGTGTGTTTTGTGTGGAGTGGGCAAGAAATAAATCTCTCACAGAGCTCTTTCATTTAAGTGAGTGATGCAGATAAAAGGAATAGCCTTTGGGAAATGGAAAAACTGCAATAATGAAAATATAAAAGCAAAGACAAAAGAACGTGGCTGTTGGTAGAAGCAGGAAGGAATTACACATCAGAGAAGTAGGAATGAACAGAAAATGTTCTTCATGAAAGCAATGTTGGAAGTGCTACTCTCCCATCCAATCACCATGCCCAATATTTTCTCTAGTACGACAGTAGAGAGACACATAAAGTTACATATTCCTTGGAAACTAAGGCCATATGTGAGGACAATTTCCATTTTGGGCTCTTTTAAATGATCAGTTTTAGAAGCAAGCATGCTTACTTTCTATGTTTCTCCTTTCTGCTTTTTGTTTCATGAGCCACTGTTGGCTTTACCAGTTTATTTGGACGTGTTAGGTTGTATATTACATAATCAAAATAAAGATGAAAATTTTTTAAATATTTTTTATTTTTTCTTTATTTAAGCACCATGATTACATACATGATTGTAGTTGGGCTCTGAAAATTAGCTTTGGTCAGAATCAGTGATGACTCTGTAAAAGAGAGTTTCTTGAACTTTTGGAACACAGAATACTTAGTACTACAAAAGGTTTAGTTCTCAGGCATTTCCCATCATTATCCTCCTTTAAACAAATCAAAAAACAAAACAACCAAGAATGACCTCAAACTCAAGTCAACAAAATACATGTCACACCAAATAAAGAAAAAAAGTAATATATATTTCAGTGGAATTAATTAGGGTATAAGCTATAAGATAAATTCCAATTTAGTCCAAAGAAAATTTTTGTTTACAATAATTTATTCTATGCCATATAATGTATATGGTAAAAAAAAATATCTGCCTCCAAGCTTATGGAAGGAAGTATAATTGGGTTTGCTTCTTTGAGGGTTGGAAAAAGATAAAATGTCTCATTTCAATAATTTCTCTGTATAACTACATTGGTGGTACCATGGTGGGAACAAAAATGTATATCTTAATATTTATGCATTTGGGTGAAGATTAAATGCATAGCACTTGGTGTTTTGTATTAACTCTAAAATCTATATAAGCCAGAATTATAATTAAGCTAATGATTATGTATTAATTAAGATGGAAAGACAGATTAAGTCCTTCCTAATAGTTGAAGCAACCCCAGGGTATTTTTTTTTCCATTCATATTGTGAAATACACACAAGAAATTTCGGCCTTGACCATTCATATTCATCATAGCTTAATTTTTGTCAATTGGGCCAATTAACTCAAAACTGATAAAAATGATGATTGTTTATCTCATCATTATACCAAAGCTCTAGACTACTTCTTGTTGAAGTCACATATTTTTCTAAGGACTTTATTGAGACTAAAAGAATACAAAACTCTTTTAAGAATTGACAATTAGGGCCGGGCGGTGGCGTTAAAGGTAAGGTGCCTGCCTTGCCTGCGCTAGCCTTGGACGAACCGGACCGCGGTTCAATCCCCCGGTGTCCCATATGGTCCCCCAAGCCAGGAGCAACTTCTGAGCACATAGCCAGGAGCAACCCCTGAGCGTTACTGGGTGTGGCCCAAAAACAAAAAAAAAAAAAAAAAGAATTGACAATTAACTTTTGGTGAGATTTTCCCCCGTTGAGTTAAAAAATATCTTCTAATATTTTCTATTTTGTTCTTTTACATTATCCTTTATAAAAAAAAACAATGTTTCATTTCTATTTGGACACCCAAGTTAGCCAAGAAAGTCCCCATGGCAATTCAGATGGACCCTCTGCATGGAGAATTGTAATTATAGGAAGCAAATACCTGTTATTCAGATCTTGTTTTTTTAAGGAGAGAGTCACTTTCTAATTAGTTGTGCCAAGGAGCTCATTTGCTCCCGCTAAATCCACCTGCTCTTCTAATCACGGGCATATGAATGTCTAGCCATAAAGTTACCTTCATCTATTATTATCTAATCTCCAGATTCACTTCCAAGTTGGAGGAATTAAAATGTTGCATAGCTACTGATTCACCAAAACTCCCAGGAGAAGCAAGAAAATATCTTCTTCCATGGCATAGATTCTCCACTTTGCATTAGAAGCTAACTCAAACATTTATAGATTGTCGGCTTAAAAATAAATTACATATTCATGGCTATGTTTTTTTTGGGGGGGTTTGGGGGGGCCACAACCGTTTGATGCTCAGGGATTACTCCTGGCTAAGTGCTCAGAAATTGCCCTTGGCTTGACGGGACCATATGGAACGCCAGGGGATCGAACCACGGTCCTTCCTTGGCTAGCGCTTGCAAGGCAGACACCTTACCTCTAGTGCCACCTCACCAGCCCCTCATAGCTATGTATTTTATATAGGTTTTGGGCTACAGCTGGTACTGCTCTGAGATTACAATTTTAGGGGTGGACTCAGGGAGTATAAGAGGAAGTTAAAGAGACCCCATATGATGCTGGAGAACAAACCAGGCCTCCTGTCTGCAAAGAATGGACTGAACCTATTGAGATAGTAGTAGAGTTTTTAAGTTCACTGAAACTTAAAATTATTTCTAGTGTGTAATTTTCCTATCGGAGAAGTGGAAGCTCTTGCAGATAATCATCATTCATTTTTACCATGTAATAAACTCTTCATGATGCTTTTCCAGAACTTCGGAATGTTCCAGAAATTCTGAGTTTTCTAGACTCAGTGTTGCTCTATTTTTCCCTGGAGGTGTATGTGATGGTATTTGCTGGAATTATCTCTATGCTTTAATAAATCTCATTCTAGTCTAGTGTAGAAAAAGATATAAAGGAATTGAATTCTCTCACATCTGATACAGTTGATTGTCACATCTGGTTAGGTGTTAAAGAACTCTTGCTAATTTATTAAAAATATTTTAGGCACCATGATTTACAAGACATAGAAGAGAGATTTTCATGCATACAATGTTCCAATTCTGCATCCTCCTCTATTGCCCAAATAATGTATTTCCCTTCATGATAATTTCCTCCATCTCAAAGGAAATAGCACCCAGGATACAAGAGCCACCCACTGAGTGGGAAAAGCTATTCACCCAATACCCATCAGATAAGGGGCCAATCTCCAAAATATACAAGGCACTGACAGAACTTTACAAGAAAAAAACATCTAATCTCATCAAAAAATGGGTAGAAGAAATGAACAGACACTTTGACAAAGAAGAAATACAAATGGCCAAAAGACACATGAAAAAATGATCCACATCACTAAAGATCAGGGAGATGCAAATCAAAACAACGATGAGGTACCACCTCACACCCCAGAGATTGGCACACATCACAAAGAATGAGAACAAGCAGTGTTGGCGGGGATGTGGAGAGAAAGGAACTCTTATCCACTGCTGGTGGGAATGCCATCTAGTTCAACCTTTATGGAAAGCAATATGGAGATTCCTCCAAAAACTGGAAATCAAGCTCCCATACGACCCAGCTATACCACTCCTAGGAATATACCCTAGGGACACAAAAATACAATACAAAAATCCCTTCCTTACACCTATATTCATTGCAGCACTATTTACCATAGCAAGACTCTGGAAACAGCCAAGATACCCTTCAACAGATGAATGGCTAAAGAAACTGTGGTACATATACACAATGGAATATTATGCAGCTGTCAGGAGAGATGAAGTCATGAAATTTTCCTATACATGAATGTACATGGAATCTATTATGCTGAGTGAAATAATTCAGAGAGAGAGAGAGAAATGCAGAATGGTCTCACTCATCTATGGGTTTTAAGAAAAATGAAAGACATTCTTGCACTAATAATTTTCAGACACAAAAGAGAGAAGGGCTGGAAGTTACAGCTCACCTCATGAAGCTCACCACAAACAAGGATGAGTTTAGTTAGAGAAATAACTACATTTTAAACTGTCCTAATAATGAGAATGTACGAGGGAAATAGAAAGCCTGTCTAGAGTACAGGCGGGGGTTGGGTGTGGAGGAGGGAGATTTGGGACATTGGTGATGGGAATGTTGCACTGGTGATGGGTGGTGTTCTTTACATGACTGAAAGCCAAACACAATCATGTATGTAATCAAGGTGTTTAAATAAAAATATATATTTAAAAAATTCCCTCTATCATCATTTTAGTCCTGCAGAGCAGTTAGATTGCTTCTAGTAACTCTTTATTCTCTTTTTAATGCTTCTTCATCCCACATATCTGAGAGATGTTTTGATTCTGTGCCTCCTGACTTCACTTAGCATGGTACTCTCCGTGATCCAGCCATTGCAGCAGAAAATTGCATAATTTTACTTTGAAACTAACTATTTTTTGGAGAAGATTTAAATTTAACAGGTTCTGACAATTTTTGTGACTATTAGTTAGAAAATATTCTCTTAAGGGACACAAGTATGATGTGTGCTGATCACCATAAGGAACAAACTGAGAAGATGCATCAAAAGTTTATAGAGTCCATCTATAGTCCATCTAAATCCATATAAAATATGAATTTTTTAGTACAGGTTGGAATGAGGTACATGAGTCCTAGTTGATTTTTTATTTAAAAAAATTTCTATCCATAGTGAGTTCTACACACAAAGATGTGTAATAAATGTCATACATATGCATCAACACACTGGCTTCAATATCAATCAATGATGAAGGTAACAAAGTCAAAGTAATTGGAACTGTCATTAAAGGCCATACACCAGGACCTTGAGAATGACTGGAGTTGGATAGACTGGTATGCCTGGAACCCAGAGTCGGTCTTATGCCAATAAACTTCTGGGGTGAGGCCTTTTTGTAATCAGGTCAAGGAATTTTTTTCCATTTTCTCCATTTTTCTGGACCTATGCAACATTGGCGATTGCTACTATCACACCTTTACTATATTTTTTTACTCTTATCCTTTAAGGAAAAAAATACAACTTACTGAACTTAAAAACAAATTACTGTAGTAGAATGCCTGTCTCGAATACAGGCAGGGGATGAGAAGGGGGAAGGGGGTAATGTTGCACTGGTGAAGGGGGGGTGTTCTGGTTATGACTGTAACCCAAATATGATCATGTTACTTAAATTAAAAAATATATTTTAAAAAAAGACCATAAATTGCTGTTTTATTGTAAAATAAAATAAGATATGCTTATTATGATATAAAAGCACTTTATGCTCCACATTATAAGGGAACCCCATGTTTTGTAATAACAAAAGTTAAGGAAAAGTTAAGTATCCATAATGGAAAAAAATATAACCAAAAATTTTTACCTATCATTATGTGTGATTTCAGGGTGATGTGAGAAGTTCTGATAAAAACATACTACCTATGTTATTGGAATTTTCCTTTTTCAAAAAAATTCGGCAGTTATTGTTTATGAGTTATTTGTCATAATAAAAATGTAATTTATGTCACATAAGAGAAAAAGTTTTATATGTGCAATTACTACATAATAGTGACATAATAATAATGCATCTGCTTTTGGGGGAGATATTGAAATCTAAGTATAAAAATATGCCATATTTCATATAGTAATTTAAGAATTCAACAAATTGGAAAGTGGTTTAGCCTGCATGAGGCTTTCTATAGCCGTTTATTTTTCTCAAAAAATCACCATTCAATTTGGGGGAGTAGTGATTAGGGAATGTACAATGAGATGGAAATAAGAAATCTTCCAGTAATTTATTTGAATGAAGGCATAATTTTGTCTCCCCACCATGAATCTTTATTAGAATGTTTTCTTTCATGACTTCAATTGATCAATGATTTTTAAATAGTAAAATATTAATAGATTAGGAAACAAGGATGGCAGTGGATGAAGTTGTGGTTCAATGGGCAAATAGATGGTATCATTTACTGCAGATGTTTCTCTCCAGGAGTCCAGTTTCTATCTTCAGAGACCTCTGAGGAATCAGATCAAAACACCAGCGCTTTCCCCCACTAAAGTCAAGACTTAAAATAGCTATTTATAAGGGAAAAATTGTTCAAAAAGTATTCTACTTTAAATATAGAATCTAGAAATGAAAAATTAGAAAATAAAAAATATATTTATCAACAAATTTATATATTTCTCAAAATACATATGCATTTATATTTTATCCAAGTATATAATATTAATATTAATAAGAAAACAATTAATTAAATGAATACAACAATTAAACTTATATTAAAATTATATTAACATTAATTAGATTATATTATTTCTATTTTTATATGTAGTTCTCAAAATCTATATAATACTTATATAAATATATGTATATTATCTGATCTTTTAATTTCTATGTATATATTTATATAATATTTCTCTAAATCTTTAGATACGCATCTCATACTTTTGTTATATACCTTATATTTTGCTCATGGCCAATGTTCTCCAAAGGCCAAATTTTGTTCTGAGACCCATGGGTTAAAATTGTTTGAACATGTGATGTTGAAAATATCGATAAAGGCTTCATAAGAAGCAAAATACACATGCTTCACTGTCAGTGGGAGCTGGCTGAGTCATCTTCAAGTCATGTCTGTATGAAATATGACCATGTCAATTTTTTGAAGTATAGCCTACAGATATTTCTGAAATCGCTAGCCTTTCAACTATATTTTAAAGGAAATAGACCACTGACTTTATGTAGAATGAGATAGATGCATGAGTTCAGCTTGGAATTTTAAATACATGAAGAATTTCTTCCCTGAATTTTACATTTTTTATTTTCATGTAAGCCTGCCTTTCTTTTCTTTCTCTTCACATCATGGCCCCAAATGGTTGCATTTCTCATGACAAGACAGCATCTCAGTGAATTCTTTCTTCCTCTCACAGCATCTTGTTTTTGTTTTTGAAACATTCTCTGGGTGCCTCCTCTCCCAAATACATTAATGCAATTGCGTTTAAACTTTGGATCATCCAATTATCAGAATAGCCCAATGTAGACAACACATGACGAAGTGAGTCATTCACCCATTTCCCGTCTTTTGTTTCCTTGCCTGATTGAAGGGTTCAATAAATTGCTTCGGCTCATAATGACTATGAAAGTTAAATACTATTTTTATCTATTCAGCTGGGTTTTAAATACAGCATGTGGACCCATCATTCTGTCATGGGCTGAAGCGCTGGAAATTCTTGACAACTTATAATCTTCCCTGCTCATATTCACAAGTGAAAATGATTATACTTAAAAGCAGGAACTTTACACCCTGGTTTTTGAACCATCTTTCAGAAAGCTGCTTTGGCCGTGAAAATCAGTGTTCTTTCTCATTGGTGTGAGTTCTTTATCTTGAAAAACAAAGCACTCAGGCTTTCTGGATTGAACATGCCATCCATGTATTCTAATTTAAGGGATAACTTGCATCCTTTCTGATCATTTGTGATAGCACTTCTGCCTTATTGATATATGCACTCTCTCCTATTAAAATTCAGTTAAGATTTTTGGGATCCATTTTGGTAGAAAGTATGATTACTTTACTGGAAGAAGTATAAAGGTTCTTGGCATTGTTTTTCTATTGCAAATTCCTCCTAATTTAATCTAAATAGTGACAAATTCCTTCATGACTTGTTGATTGCTTTAATATATACGTTTTTGAGGGTGGGGATTTTAGGGCCACACCCAGCATTGCTCAGAACTTACTCCTGGTTTTGAGCTCTGGGATCACTCTTGAGGGTGCTCTAGGCATAAATATGCCTTGAACTGAGCTGGTAGCATCCACTCTATTTATTAGTCCCTGTACTGTCTGTCTGGTCAAGATAACTTTTTTTCCTAGTATCTTTTACTACCTGAAATCATAGTTTTACTTACTTCTAGCCCATTTTTCCCAGGAGAATAGAGATTGCCACAGTGCACATTTTTCTTATTAACCTCTGCAGTTTGACACCTTAGTCTAGTGCATAGTCTGTTAATAAATTTAATCCCAGGGGCTGAAGAGATGGCACAGCAGTAGGGAGTTTGCCTTGCATGTGACTGACCCGGGAGGGACCTAATTCAATCCCTGGCATCCTATATGGTCCTCCAGTTGGCCAGGGGTGATTTGGGAGTGCAGAGCCAGAAGTAACCTCTGAGAGCTGCTGAGTGTGGCCCAAAAGTCAATCAATCAATCAAGTTTAAAAAATAATTTAGTCCTAATAACTAACTTATAACCGTAAGGCATATCTAGTAACTGAAAATACTCATCAGTTTATTTCATAAGAGAGTACATTTTGCTACCATTTCTTTTTCAGACATAGAACCTATGTATAAATGGTATTCCATCTTATTGCAAGACAACAATGGGAATGTTATTGTCAGTATATTAACTTTTACCAGTTTTTTTGCTCAATTATTCATTAGTTACCCCCCCTCTGTGAGTATGTGTGTCCAGATGTGCACAAACAAGTATAATATAAATGTGCTGAAGGCAAGAACTTAAAACATCTTTATTTCATGTCAAAAAAGTATTAGTCTGTGAACAGAAGGGAATGACTAGTATGTACCTATGTACTTGATAAGTGATGGCTTTTGAATCTGTAAATACAATACACTAATTAGTGCTTGCAATAATAGCTAGTTCCCTACTACAATGACCCCTTGTATGTGCCTCTCTAGCTCTGTCTCTCATATGAATTTCTTTATAAATATATAAATATGTTTATTCATTAAAAATTCTGTCTTTTAATTTCCTCTTTGTAGGTCTTTACTTTTTTCTTTGTTTAACAAGGGAAATCTAGATGCTGGTTGGTTGGAGCAATAGTATAGAAGATAGAAATTTTGGGGCCGGCGAGGTGGTGCTAGAGGTAAAGTGTCTGCCTTGCAAGTGCTAGCCAAGGAAAGATCGCGACCGCGGTTCGATCCCCTGGCGTCCCATATGGTCCCCCCAAGCCAGGGGCAATTTCTGATCACTTATCCAGGAGTAACCCCTGAGCATCAAACGGGTGTGGCCCCCAAAACAAACAAAAATAAAAAGATAGGGATTTTTATCCTGAACACAGCTGACCTGGGCTTGCTCTCTGGCACTTCACATAGTCCTTGAGCATTGTCAGGACTCATCCCTGAGCACAGATATGAGTAATCCCTGAGCACTGTGGAGAGTACCTTCTCAAGAAAAGGTAGACAGACTTTCCAAATTGCCTCCAACTTTGTTTCCTCTATGTTATAGCTTACATTTTCAGTCCTCCACAAAATTAAATTCTTCATAACTTTGCACTTATGTGTCCATTTTATCACCATAAATTTATAGCTAAATCTTCATTTTCATTCCTTGGTTCTTAGTCCCTATTGGGGGAGATTTATTGCTTTATTTTATTCTCCCAATTTCCTGGTACTGGGTTATGAAGTCCTTCTGAAAAACATTTAGCCTGGTGTAGGAGACTTTATTAAATCTTAGATATTTTTAAATCAGACACTGATATTCACTTGGGTAGGTATGACTCCTGACCTTGCTCCTTTCCCCATTCTCAAAAGAGCAAAGATTAGAGAACATGCTGCTAACCCTGTCTGAGATTTATCCTACTTTGTGGACATTTGGCTTGTGTTTTCTTTTTGCACTGAAGCCTGTTTGTTCTCTTATGCATAATTTTATAATATTCAACTATATTAAACTATATCGACCAGTACTGTGTAAATAATTTTCCAATTATTTCCTTCTTAAAATATAGAGATTAGTATATTTTTAAGAGTATTGAATTATCCAGTGGTAAATCACTGTCAAATAAAAACCATGGACTGTAAATAAGTATTTCGTAATGAATTGACTAACTTTCAGTGTGGGAAAAGAACTTTTTCTTTGCAATTTTGTTCAGTGTTTAGAGTTTTGCAAAGTTTAGTATACTGTTGTACATGGTTAAAGAATCTGTAGAGAAAAAAATTTATCTTTCCTTTTTTTGTTTTTTTTTTTTTTTGGTTTTTGGGTCACACCCGGCAGCACTCAGAGGTTCTCAGAAATCGCTCCTGGCAGGCTTGAGGGACCATATGGGATGCAGAGATTTGAACCACCGTCCTTCTGCATGAAAAGCAAATGCCTTACCTCTATGCTATCTCTCCGGTCCTATTTTATCTTTCTTTTATAGGATAATGATTAGTCTTATACTTGCCAATTTGACAAGATATTTTCAATGATTAATGTTAAAAATATTTTATAATTTACTTTTGGTTTATAGTACTATATAAGTTTGGGAGACGTGTGTATATACTATATGTATATATTACACACACATATATATACTCATTGGAATACTATACATTTATTTAAACACTGAAATATTTGTCCTTGGATGCCGCTTAAATGGTAGAGCATATCCTAACATGTATCAGATCCTGAGTAAGACTTTTGTTATTTCATGTCTTCCCACAATTCCAGCACCACTGGTTGCAACCTTGAGCACTTCTGAATGAATATCTGATGCATTGCATAATGCTATAAAATCAATATCCGTATCTTCTATAAAAAGCACTTCATAGATTAAAAATAAAAATGAACAGAAATCTATAGTTAATAAAACACTTAACTTATTCTGAAGCAAGACTAGATAGAACACAATTATAAATGAAGCCATATATAATTATAAAAATAAAACAGGATATTGGTGGAATATAAGATGAGATCTATAAAGTGTTTATAATAAGTCAGTCATACACAATAAAACTCACAGAGAGCTTTCTTCTCATATTTAAAATAAATGCACACCCAGATCCTGACAATGTCCAGATATTAGAATCCACAGGCAAAAATCTGAGTCTCGAAGGATTCATTTGTCTGAAAAGCCTTAGACTTGTTTGTATTTGATGTCTCCTGAGTTCAGCCAAGGAGCTGCCCTGTGTGTCGTAGCCAAGGGTAGTCCTCACCTTGGCAACAACACATGGTTAATGGTTCTAGTATTGCAGTGAGATATGGAGCAATTTCCACAAAGCATCACAAATTCTTTCTTCTTCTCCTGGGGCTGTGAGTCAGTGATTATTCAAAGCAGCTCCATTTTAAACTGGGAGTTCACTACGTAGATTTCTGGGGTCTTTTGGGAAATTGGGAGATCTGGGGCCTTGCTCATTGTACCTCTTTCTTGAGCAAGGCAGAGCCATGTGATGTTTTACATGTTGAAGTTTTAAAATTCTTACATGCTCTCCATGTTGGTCCTATTAATTCCTGTTCTCTCAGTCGAGTCTTAATAGCAGCTGCTGTTTGACTTTATATCTCTTTTGTACAGTCAACCAGGGGAAGAAAATATTTGCTCTGTACTTCCACTAGATTTACAAGCTAGGTCACTGCAGATGTTTTAAGTTTATCTTTCGCCACTGTGTTGACCTATCTTTCCCTACTGTGTTGACCTTGTTGGTCAGCAATGGTCAACTTCCATCCCCCAAAGTGCTTTCAGGACAGAGGACCAGCTGATAACCAGAGAAATTTTATTCCATTCTAACAATGTTTATATAGAGCAAGAGAAACAGGGATGCATGTAAGGTGTCTGGACCGGGATCTAGCTGAAGGTTATCCAGGGGGGAGTGAGCCATCAGGGAGAAGCTAAACAAAAACTTTGGGGCTTAGTAATGTCTTAGGAGCATCACAGTGGACAATAAAAATAGCCAGTAACCAAAGGTTTTTTCTTTATATTTTCATCATATTTTGTTATGCCTATGCAAACAACAAAAACTGCCACAAACATACCTTTTTATTGTATATTTTCTCTGATCCTAAAAAAAAAGAGCTTACTAAACCTTCTGCTATTGTAGTAATGACTTTATTGAGAATACAATAATTTTCACAAATATACTTGACACTGAATTTTTTCTTCTTTCTGTTTTCTTCTCTCCCATTTTATTTTTTAGTTTTTCTTTCTACTTTTTCCCATAAGTTTGCTTTCCCCTATCTTGAGGCAAATGTATTATGATCAGTTATGCCACCTATGTGATACATTTTCTTTAAATTAAAAATGGGCTATAAGGTTGATAAGTAATGTCTCCTTAACCCTAGTTCTCTTTTAGTGAGTGGGGACCACCCAAAGTCAAGCCTGAGAGTAACTACCAATCATGGGGAGATAGTGTTCCTCTTTGTGCTGTCCTTCCCTATCTCTGGAAAGGTTTCTCTAAGGCTTTTGCCTCAAGGAAAATGACTAAATCAGTTGTTTTATGGGGTCCTGTCTACCAGGCTATTTGGGAACAGCATCATAGTGGGATCTAACAACTAACAAAGTGAAAAATAGAAGTTTTATGTGTGTGAAATAAATAATTTTATTTATAAATTAATTCTAAATATAAAGATTTGGTTTAATTTTATTTCTTACATTACATTGTAGTTTGAATGATCTTCTGAGAGAAAATAAAATCAAATGTTGGGAGTTGCATCTAATATCTGGCAGATAATGCTTAATGTAACATCAAAATTGTAAGTGAGATAGACTCAAATTTGGAACAACCATAGATCCCTAATGATCTTACATCATAAAAAAATAAATATAGGGGCCGGGCGGTGGCGCTAAAGGTAAGGTGCCTGCCTTGCCTGCGCTAGCCTTGGACAGACCGCGGTTCGATCCCCCAGTGTCCCATATGGTCCCCCAAGCCAGGAGCAACTTCTGAGCACATAGCCAGGAGTAACCCCTGAGCGTTACCGGGTGTGGCCCAAAAACCCAAAATAAATAAATAAATATAAATTAAAGCTATACAAAAAATAACAATATCTGCTAAATAAGACGTCAAATATCTCTCTTAGAACTTGAACAAATAAAATTAAAGTCATTTTATCATATATTCAATCATATGTTCAATCGAACTTTGTAGTTATTTTATAAAAACTCAGTAACTATTAGATCTTGATTATTTTTCTAGTTATAAAACCATTATATTCCATGTGCCTTTTCTCTACCCCAAAATTCACTGTATCTAAGTTTCTATTTAATAAAAGTTATGAACTTCTCTGTAAGATAAGTAACATAGTTATTCACTTTGTAAATAATGAACAAAGGAAGAAACTGGATGATATGAAGTACCTGATGAAAATATTAAACTGCCTAAAGAGGAAGAGATTCCTAAGACATGAGTGAACATTCATTTCTGGAAGAGAACAGGAGTGAGAGCACTGTGGTAGGGCATTTGCCTAGCACATAGCTGACCCAGGACAGCCCTGGGGTTGATCCCAGCATCCTATACGGTCCCCAAACCTGTCAGAAGTGATTTATGAGCGTAGAGGCAGGAGTAATACCTGAGAGCCACCAGAAATGCCCCCCCCCAAAATCATTTCTGAAAGAGAGTATGTAGTTGCCAGAGGGAAGGCTTTTGTTTAGAACACACATAAGTAATCAAAATGAGAAGCAGCAAAGGAACAGGCACAGTTAAGTGAAAGCATAAAGATTGTATTGTAAGGAATAACTTTTTTTTTTTTTGGTTTTGGTTTTTGGGCCACACCCGGCGGTGCTCAGGGGTTACTCCTGGCTGTCTGCTCAGAAATAACTCCTGGCAGGCACGGGGGACCATATGGGACACCGGGATTCGAACCAACCACCTTTGGTCCTGGATCGGCTGCTTGCAAGGCAAACACCGCAGTGCTATCTCTCCGGGCCCAGGAATAACTTTTGACTCTAATCAATGGATAAGCCTTCTCCCTATCAAAGCTAATTTAAGCAAATATTGTAGGGGTTTGAAAAGTCAGGGTCACTTCAGAAACCATTGCAGAAGTTTCAAGTAGGCTGTTCCAAAAGAGCCTGGCAGTTCTTCTATGTCATCAGAGCCCACACTGCTTTGGTTGTGTGGTTCTATGAGTGGAATTCACATCCCACAGGCTCTCCAGAAATCTATAGTCTCCAATCATCCTGTCTCTTCCTGACTCAAGAATGAAAGGGTCAAACACCAAGGACAGAATATAACGACAATGACTAGAACAACAACAACAAAACAATGTTGCTTGCCTCCTTGTTTTATAAAAGGAGCTTTCTCAGTGGTTTCTCTAGTGCCTGTTTCTCATCTCAATAGACAGGATGCCAGCTCTTGGAGAGCTAGACATATGCTTTGGAATAGAGCATTTTTAGAGTTCTGGCACACATCAGACTTGACTAAAATAATTTTGTCAGTAAGAGTCTATTGTATAGACCACTAGCATCATTATCTCCCTCATTTGGAAAAATATCAGTATACCACTATCCTAATGCATCATCTACAGGCTCTTTAAAAATTATTTTCTGCTTTGAATCAAGCAGTAGACATGTGAGTAAGTCAGAAGATCTGGGTTCTGGGCATTAGAGATACAGATACAGATGTGTTTTATCATGATCACTTCTTGATTTCTGTTGGAGAACATTGTTTTTAGTGCTTGGACATAAGGATATTGCATTCTTGTGAGTATATGTATGAGTAAGTCAATCTTTATTTCTCATCTTCTTTCTGCTAGCGTGATATCTTTAATTTAAAAAAAGACTAGGAAGGAATGCCTCGTCTTTAGCTTGTGATGGAAGAGCTTAGTTTTCTCCTCCACTGGGCCCTTCCACCTGCCTGGGACACTGTCTCCATTTGCTGTAGGAGTAACATAATGCCATTCTCTGCCTAATGAAAGAAGCTAATAATGATTAATGCTGATGAGTGTGTGCTCAGTGGAAGGAACAGAACTGCTGGATATTGTCCTCAGCTGTCTGGGAGATCGATGTGCTTCCACTGGTTTGAACCCGCTCTGCTTAGATCTACAATAGTGTGAACCAGAAGCACCATCTTGAGGTTAACAAACCATGTATTGTGAGGCATCATTTTGGTGTCTATTCTGTCTTTGTGTTGAATCTCACAGTAAGTAAATAGAACCTGGTTATGGTACTTACTACAATTGCTTTCCCTTATTGGGATTCAATATGAAAAATATTATTCTTAATATGAAAACACTAAAGGTTATATGAAAAATACAAATTACTCAAAAGAATGGGCATATAAATTTTCAATTCAAATGTAAATACTTAAATATTTCTTCTGACAATGACTTAATGCCTCATTGGATACAATAATTTTCACAAATTTGCTTGTTGTAATTTTTCTTTCTTTTAGTCATTCCTGTTTTCTTCTTTCTTTCTTTCTTTTTGTTTTTTGTTTTTTTTGGGGGGGGGCCACACCTGTTTGATGCTCAGAGATTACTCCTGGCTAAGTGCTCAGAAATTGCCCCTGGCTTGGGGGGACCATATGGGATGCTGGGGGATAGAACCACGGTCCTCCCTTGGCTAGCGCTTGCAAGGCAGACACCTTACCACTAGCACCACCTCGCCAGCCCCCTTTCTTTCTTTTTTAAAATACTTTCTCTCCCAGTTATGATCAGCTATGTCAAATATGTGATACAGGTTTTTATTAAATAAAATAAATAAATTTTAAAGTAAATATTTATACATATAAATTGGAACTTTGGGGGGCCAATCTGTGGCATTCAGGGCTTACTTCTGACTCTGTTCTGGGATCCTGGCATTCAGATATTGCTTGGATCCAGGAAGGTAGTACTTCTGGGGCTGAGTCGTATTTTGGGCTATCTGGCCACATTTTGGGGTGCATAGGAGAGCAGTATGATACAATGTCAGTATCAAAAGGAAAGGGCTTGATAGTAGCTTTAAGTACAAAGACCTTGAGTTTTCAGGTTAAGATACAAGAACTGGGGCCTGCAAGATAGCATGGAGGTTAGGCATTTGCCTTTCATGCAGAAGGACAGTGGTTTGAATCCCGGTATCCCATATGGTCCCCCGTGCCTGCCAGGGGCTATTTCTGAGCATAGAGCCAGAAGTAACCCCTGAGCGAGCCAGGTGTGACCCAAAAACCAAAAAAAAAAAAAAAAAATATATATATATATATATATATATATATATATATATACAAGAACTGAGTTGAAATCTAATGCTTTTCTAAACTGTTGAAGGCCACTGGAAGAATTTGTGTTGAGATATATATATATATATATATATTACGTTGAAAAAACTCTGGTTTCTATGTACTGGTGTGGCTCCTAGCGACCCAAAGGTAGTAAAAAGGAGACAAAACAGTAACTTAGAAGTGGTGGTGTTTTCAATGGGGACTGTGAACATGATGGAGTTATTTGCAACTGAAATATATTTTAGCAAAATTTTAGATTAATAATATCAGTAAAAGATAGGAGATAAGGGGGTATTGGGTATTGGGTAGATAATCTTGCATTTAGAGAGAAGAGAAAGGTTTTGAAAAGCAGATCTAGGTGGGCAAATTAATGTTTTTCTAGCATTGATTCTGTAAAATGAGAGTTAGAGAATCAAGTCTGAAAATAAGAGAGTAAGATTGTTTTGTTTGTGAATGTGCTGATATTCAGATTGCAGTTAAATAGGTATCCCCATTACTGAATAGCAGCCAGAGGCAGTAGTAAAAGTTCTGGTCAAATCTGTGGCAAAATATTTATAGGTCTAGAAATATAGTGTCCCTAAAATACCAAGGAGACATGATCAGTGGTGTTCACATATTTTATTTAAATCAAGAATATCACAAACTGAGGCTGGAGCAGAGGTTCAAGTGGTAAACCATCTGTCTTGCCTGAATCATCCTAGGATGGACAGCGGTTAGATCCCCCAGTGTCCCATATGGTCCCCAGTGCCAGGAGCGATTTCTGAGTGCATAGCCAGGAGTAACCTCTGAGCATCACCGGGTGTGGCCCCAAAACAAAACAAAACAAACAAAAAAAGAATATCACAAACTATTTTAAAAGAACTGATACATCGAGTTAAATTTGGAGTTCATGACCACAGAAAAAGGATTTACAGAAAGAATGAGCTTGATATCAAGAAAGGGTGCCATGGAGGTAGATAGCTTGGTAAAGAGGGAAAACAACCATTGAACCTTTGAAATCTCAGATCACTGCTATATTGAGGTCACATTGATGGCCTGAGAGAAACATTTGGTTTGTCTAGTCTGTTTTCTTATGTGGCAGGCATGAACACATTGTCAAAAGAAGTTGTTAAACATGCATATTCAAATGTAGCAAAAAGCGAGGTGGTAGACAAGATAAAATTAGTCATATTAATGCACTAATAATGTATCCTCTGAAAATGCAAATCCAAGTTGTAATTCTTTTCTTATTCTTTCAATGTAATAAGAGCATTGAGAATACAGGCTAACCACAGAATTGGAAATGAGAGCAAGTTGGTGTCTAAGGAAAGTAAACATTGTCAAATTCTCTTGACTTTTTCCTCACTGCTTCTTACTACTTTTACATCTGCAAACTGAATTTCATTTTACCTTTTTCTGAAGGTAATTCCTATTGCTTATACATTACCTGCATTTAAAATATTTCTTATCGGGAGATAGAGGCCATTGGTGGTGGGAATGTTGCACTGGTGAAAAGGGGTGCTTTTTTTTTTAATAACTAAAACCCAACTACAAAATGCTTGTAAATATGATGCTTAAATATATTTGAATAAATATCTCTCATCGGGGAAAAGGGTGGTGGGAAAGGCAGGAGAGAAACCTGAATCATTGGTAGTGGGAAATATGTACTGGTTAAAAGTTTTGGGCACTGGGCCCGGAGAGATAGCATAGCGGCATTTGCCTTGCAAGCAGCCGATCCAGAATGAAAGGTGATTGGTTCGAATCCCGGTGTCCCATATGGTCCCCCGTTCCTGCCAGGAGCTATTTCTGAGCAGATAGCCAGGAGTAACCCCTGAGCAACGCCGGGTGTGGCCCAAAAACCAAAAAAAAAAAAAAGTTTTGGGTATTGTATGACTGAAACTTAATCATAAACAATTTTTAGCTGTAAAAAATAAACCCAGCTGTATTATGAACAACCTTATGAGCAGAATGTTTAAATAAAGTAATTAAAGAAAACAAAAATGAAATATCTCTCATTAGCTCAAAATCCATTAGTTTCACCATCATCCATTCAGGTGGTCACTGAAGGGATCTGCAATGGATATGCCCAATACATTTCTGTACATGAACTGATGGATTTAATGCCTGTTCTCATAACGGCCAGGATTTTCCACAGACTGTCATAAAAGAGAATTGGCAGCACATTATTACAAGCAGTGGGAAACCTTCATATTCAAAAAATATCAGAAAATGCGCGGGATTATCATAGAGGAACTCAAGAGTTCTCAAGTGAACAGTTTGCTTTTCAAATTTCACTCATAATCTACGTTGTTTATACCAATTGGACCTGTAATTCTTTCCTTTTATGAGAGAAGCTAACCCTCATCATCATTGAATACATTCTAGAAGTGGTTTAATATTTGGATGAAAGGGGTCAGAGAGATGAAACAGTGGCCTGACATCTGACCCTATTTGACCCCACATACCCATGACTCCCAGAGCATTGTGGGTGCAGTCCTAGCAGTCTTCACTACTACAAAGCTTGAACAGCACAACACCCTCAGGTCTTAATAGTAAACTGCCAACTAGACTGGTAGAATGCTGCTAGGAGAGACCCTTAGACTCCTAACCACTAATTTGAACCCTCCTCCAAAATTATATACACATGTTCCAGTTCTAAGACTGCAGAATTCACTCTCTCCTCTTCCTTACTCACTTTGTTTTCCTTTCGTCAATGAACTGCATCTCAAAATATATATTGGGTTAGTCTTTAGTTCAATTAATATATTTTAGGAGGTACTTGGGGTTGGTCCACATGGAGGTTCTCATATATTACTCCAGCAGAGTCTAGGGGAACCCTAAACAGTGTTGGAGTTGCAACTGGGATCAATCATGTATATGGCCAGCATCTTAATTCAATACTTTTGTTCCAACCCAACTGTAGTATAGTACAAGTGGACTAGACCATATCCCCATATTGCCTTTAATAAAATATCAGTGCACATTCAAAACAATAAGTGTTTTGGGACCAGAGCAATAGTGAAATAGTGAGTATCATGCTTGATTTGATCTTCAGCACCCCAGATGGTCCCATGAGCCCATCAGAAGTAATCCTTCAATGCAGAGCCAAGTCTTGACCTCCAGTTGAGCGTGCCCCAAGAATGAAAAAGGAAGGAAGGAATGAAGAAAGGAAGGAAGGAAAGAAGGAAGGAAGAAAGAGAGAGAGAAAGGGAGGGAGGGGGGAAGGAAGAAGGAAGGAAGGAAGGAAAGAAGGAAGGAAGGAAGGAAGGAAGAAAGGAAGGAAGGAAGGGAGGGAGGGAGGGAGGGAGGGGGGAGGGAGGGAGGGGGGAGGCATGGAGGGAGGGAGGGAAGGGGGAGGGAGGGAGGGAGGGAGGGAGGAAGGAAGGAAGGAGGGAGGGAAGGAAGGAGGGAAGGAAGGAGGGAAGGAGGGAAGGAGGGAGGGAGGGAGGGAGAGAGGGAGGGAGGGAGGAAGGAAGGAAGGAAGGAAGGAAGGAAGGAAGGAAGGAAGGAAGGAAGGAAGGAAGGAAGGAAGGAAGGAAGGAAGGAAGGAAGGAAGGGGGAGGGAGGGAGAGAGGGAGAAAAGAAATTAAAGTTTGTTTAGACTGAAATATAATGAAATTGTTGCACATGAATTTTAATTTGGGTATGGATATAATTGCTATGTATTGTGTTTTGGTAAGTCAGTGAATTTTCCAAACTAGCCCAGCAATCACATTTTAGCTGAAGTTGCATCAAGATATATCATTTTCTTTCTTAACGGCATCATTTATAATATTTTTTCTCATGGTTCACGGCCTTTTCCAAGCATGCATGTGGTCTGAGGATTTGATGATGTACTTCCCTTGAATAAATAGTCTAATCATTGCAAACAGACCAAGGGTGTGACTTATCTCCTCCCCTGTTGATCACACATGATATTTTAAAGAATATTTGAATGTAAATATTCCTATTAGGATTTGGTCCATTCTTTCATTTTGCTTTGCTTGATTCTCTGTTCCTCCCTCCCACATTAGCCAAATCTGCTGACACTCAACTAATGTTACAACATAATTAACAGTTGTGTAATAGTTTCAGGTCAGTTTACTTTGCTGTGGAAATTGGAGTCACATGAAAGGTTAACCGTCTCTCCCTCCGAGTAACCAGCCCACTTAAGCCGCTCTGTTTGACTAAGATTTTCAATACTTGCACTCCATGTTCCCTTCAATACCTAGAATGCCATCCTAGGGGGAATAATAATTATTATCTTGCCAGCTAAAAGCAGGGAACAAAAAGTGCCCCTCTAAATAATCTGTATTAGATCAAATCTGATTACAAGGACAAAGTGTTCTCCAATTCTTTCAGCTCCTTTTATCCCTCAGGTAGTATAGAAGAAAAAAAACAAATCATTGGTGAGAACTCATGGATAATTCTGAGAGTGGTACAGAATGATGATGATGATCTTTTTTTCCTGTCGTAGAGATGGCCTACTTACTGAGGTAAGGGACTAAATCAGCATTCCTTCTCCACTGGGAGTGAATGGCCAATTAGTTAAGCTTTAAGTAAATTAATCTACACTTGAAATACTGTCAACAGAAGGAATTCCAATGTGTACAGCAAAGGTTTGAAGATAATATCAGATAGACCTGCTCCTTTAGGAAAAAAAAAAGTAGGATACTTTAGGATTAAATCCAACTATGGCTAGGTCACAAAAAGAAACATATAAAAAGGATTTTAGTAAATGAATGCTTCTCAAAGAGCTCCTAGCTCAAATATTTCCATAATTTCAGATGAAATTATATTGCATTGTTCACTCATGTATGTGAAAATGTATGGCTAGATGAGAAAGAAATTTGTTTTCCCATTAACAGCCATGGTCCCTGGAGTGAAACTGAATGGGACATGTCCTGCTTTATATTAATCTATTTTCCTATATTATTCTTGAACAGAGGTATTGTTTTGATAGCAACATATTTCAAAATAGCATTGTAAAAAGTAAACAGTACTCAATATTCAGTTTGTATATGTAGGTGTATATATATTTATATATTTAACTTTTCTTTATTGTAGTTTGTTGTGTTATGATACTTTTTTATTTTGCTAGTTTGGTGAGAACGCTTTTCTGTCCCAAGTCTTTGTGGGGGCTTTGCTTTTGTTAAATAGAACCCTTCTTTATTTGTATCTCAGCTAGGATGCTGTGTAGATGAATCTATGCTTTGGTTTAGGTTGGTGATAACTGTGGGAGGAAGTAAACATGTTATCTTCCTCTTTGTCTGTTGCATCTTCCTTATCCTCAACTTTGACTTTGACTTTTGCTTGCATTAATAAATAAGTATCCCCATGGTTTCTCTAAAGCTTTTCTTGTGAATTTAAGAGTAATTGCTCTTGTTCCAGCTCAGTGTTTTGGGTTGTGGGTGTCAGGGACTTTGCATTGCTTTCTATAGGTCCCCCATTAGAAAACATTCTACTTTAGATAGAATATAGTATTTGCTATTCATATTACTATTTAAAACCCATACAATGTATGCTCTTCAGAGTCATGCATCCTTTGCAATGTCATTTTTAAAAGTAAACAGTATATTAAAATTAATTATATTTCTGTTTGTTTGACTTTGGTTTGAGGGCACAACACACCCAGTTGTGATCAGGAGTTACTTCTGACTATGCACTCAGGAATTACTACTGGTGCATTTGGGAGACCGTTTGGACTGCCAGGGATTAAACTTGAGTCAAGCTCTTGCAAGGGAAGTGCTCTACTCACTATACCATTTCTCAGGTCTCCAAATTAATCATGTTTAAAATCTCATAATCTTAAACTGAATGCAGTTAGTCTGAAGGAAAGGGATAGGTACAAAATGATCTTCCTAGTAAATGGAATATAAAGAACTATTGTAAGAAACTAGCAAATGTGGAAGAATACTAGAAACTAAAAACTGGTTTCAGTTAGGAATTTTATTTGTTTATTCATTTGTTTATTGGTTTCTGGGCCACAACTAGTGGTGCTCAGGGATTACTCCTTATTTTGTGCTCAGAAATCACTCCTGGCAGAGCAGACTCTGGGGACCATATGGGATGCTAGGGATCAAATTGGGTTGGCTGCATGCAAGGCAAATGCCCTACTAGCTCTGCTATTGCTCCAGCTCCTCAATAGGAATTTAATTAGGACAGGGGTTGTTGGAGGACTTTAGTGGGGAGGGAAAGGCACTGGGACAAGGGTGAGGAAAATGGGCATTGGTGGAAGGTATGTGGAATAATTTATGCATGAAACATACAATTAATGGCATTATTAATCAGCACCTAAAATAAAATACATTGAAAAGTAAGTGGCAAAGAAACAAGATCAGATTTTTGAAAATACTTTTTAGAAAGTTTATTATTTAGGAGTAACTCCTGAGCATCATCGGGTGTGGCCCAAAAAAAAGCCCCCCCCAAAAGTTTATTATTTATACTTGGGACAAAGTCATTGTCATGACCTACTGCTACAGCACTTCCCCCCCCCAGATTATCTTGTATTCCTTATGGATTTGCTTGAGTTTGATTTAAGAATCAAGAGAGCATAAGACAGAATGAGCCAAGAAAAATTATGTTGTTATAGATTAGTAACATGTATACCACCTGGATACATGGTCTTAGCTTAGAAGAATATTAAGTTGTCGCATGTTGTAGACCTGTGTTTAAATATCTTCATTTTTCTGGAGGACATTGGGAAGAAGGTAGGGAGGAAGTGAACAAAGAAATGCTGCTGCCTTGGTAAAGATCAAACAAGGACATGTAGTTTGAGGTTTTGCCTTCCTCATAGATCAGCCCTTCCAGGAAGATGCAGCTTCTTTCCACATTCATAAAAGGTTAAAATGAATTGCTCCCAGGAAGTTCGTTTATTTTTAGTCAATGACTGATTTGGTTATAGCCAAGTTTTGTCCACCTACTCTAGGATAAATGAAGATAAAGAGAAAATTTTTCAGCAGAATGAATGTAGCATTTCATTAGGGGCAAGAAATCCATCCTTTGGCTTCTCAGAGCTCAGATACATTTAAATTAAAAATGACTCAAGGCCAAAACAATCAAAGTTCCTCAACGTTACTTTGTGATGTAAAACTTAATTGTTTAAAGCATCTAATTACTTAGCCATTTTTGTTCTTTTTCTTTAAATTACCTGATTTTATTGTTCAAATAGCTTATGAAGTGATGTTACCTACTATTGCTAGGATGGTCTGTCTAAGGCTATTTCCTCTAATAACCATTAGGTGAAGATTAAAGTCATTTCACTGCAGAACTGATTGTGGCAATTACCTGTTCCTTTGAAGGAGGCACTGTTTTCAAATAACAACTTGTATATTTTTGGCAATTACATTTACATGATATTTGTTGTGGCTTGGCACAGACATAGTTTAACCCCTTCTATGAAAGCACCCAAAGAAATCTCAGGTTCTAATTCAAGCAACTGACTTGTTCTTACTTATTATTCTGTTTAATTTTGGGGCCTCGCCAGGCCAGACTGTGATAAAAAATATACTCTTGGCTCTGTGTTCAAGGATACTCCTGGTGGTGGTTGGAGTAGCATGCCTGATACCTGAAATGGAACTGAGGTTGGCTGTATGCAAGGCATGTGCTCTGTACTCTATTATCTCTCCAACTTCTATGCTGTATTTCCAACGTTTTGAACATGTGAAAACTTAGAAGACTGTATTTCTTATACCAGGGGTCCCCAACTTTTTAAACAGGGTTCCAGTTCATTGTTCTTCAGGTCATTGGAGGGCCAGATTATAGTTTAGAAAACAACTATGAACACATTCTTATGCACACTACATATCTTATTTTTTTTTTTTTTTTTTGGTTTTTGGGCCACACCCGGTAACGCTCAGGGGTTACTCCTGGCTATGCGCTCAGAAGTCGCTCCTGGCTTGGGGGACCATATGGGACGCCGGGGGATCGAACCGCAGTCCGTCTCCTAGGCTAGCGCAGGTAAGGCAGGCACCTTACCTCCAGCGCCACCGCCCGGCCCCTACATATCTTATTTTTAAGCAAAAAACAAAATGGGAACAAATAGAATATTTGAAGAACACGTAAAGCTTAAGCAACAAATTTCAGTGTGTCAATGGAAACTATGAGCCTCCTCTTGGCAGGCTTTAGTTTGAGGACCCCTGCCACAGACTGAGAGGAGGAGTTGAGATAAAGAGAGAAAGAGAGGAGTCAGAGATGACACAAAAGCACTGTGGGCGGGGGACGAGTGGGCTGCTAAGCAGGATAGGCAATGGAGGCAAAAGCACCTGGTGGGCCAGATGAATGTCCCTAATAGGGTGTATATGGCCCAGGGGTTGCAATTTGAAAACTCCTATCTTTATGTTTATTTTATGGGATTTTTGTGACTATCAAACAATAATCACCTGCATTTCTTTTCCAACACCTGCATTTCCTTTTCTTTCTATTTCCTTAAGAGGAAACATATTCCCCTCTCTAATTCCATTCTATTGCCATTGTTTTGAAAATCAAATACTTCCTGCTATTTGATTGAGTCCAAATGACTTAGAACCCCATCATCCATTGCCCACCAAGCATTTTTCTATGTAGCTACCTTTAGCTAAGGAAGCTTCTCATTATTCTAATAACTTTTTTAAATATTGAAGAACATGGTCAAGAAGTTTTTCACAGATCCACCCCCCAATCTCTGAACTGTTTGTATGATTGCACTCACTTATCTTTAGGGACAATATTTATTGGATCTTTTGAGAATATCTACTATATATATGCATTGATCTGGATTGGTCAAGATCCAGTAAATGACATAATTTGGGGCAAAATACTAATTCTATCTACTTTGTAATCAATGTAGGGATGGTTTCTCATATCTTTGATTACTCTAGAAAATAAATTGGCTGTTGATCTTGCATGTGTTATGGAAGGCAACAATTTAGACACATTAAAAATTAACATGATTTTGACATATACATTGCATAGTAATAGTCTTTGAGACAAACAATGGTAAATAATGTCAAGCTAACCTAAAGTAGAGTCTAAAAGGTTGTCTCACTTGACCAGTCATACGTGGACCACTTAACTAAAAGGCAGGATTGTTGCCGCCATTTGATGTGGGCTAATGACTCTAATTCTGTGATCTGAGACTCTTTAGAGATTTTTTTTTTTTTTTTTTGGTTTTTGGGCCACACCTGGTGACACTCAGGGGTTACTCCTGGCTATGCGCTCAGAAGTCGCTCCTGGCTTGGGGGACCATATGGGACGCCGGGGGATCGAACCGCGGTCCGTCCTAGGCTAGCGCAGGCAAGGCAGGCACCTTACCTCTAGCGCCACCGCCCGGCCCCTTTAGAGATTATTTAATTCAAGAGTTTTATTTATAGGACATAAAGCTGAATCTGTCAACACAAAAGTGACTAGTCCAGGCTAGACACTTGCAAAGCAAAAAAAAAAAAAAAAAGATACAAAACCCAACCTTTAATACAGTGAGAATTTTGAATCCTCTTCCACTTAAATTGCTAAATTCTTTGTCAACTCAGTTTACATCCTGAATACTAGAGTATAGTCTTGAACCTACACTTGCTTGTTCATGTCTCCCTAATAAAATTAACATCTATAATTTAGATGAGCTGGGAGAGAGAGTACATTGGGCAAGGTACATACCTTGCATGCAGCTGATTTTGGTTTAATCTCCAGCACATATAAAGATCCCTGAACCCAGGGTTGATCCCTGGGCACAGAGACAGGAATAAACCCTGAACATTTTCTGCTGTGGCTCCAAAATAAACAAGAAAATTATATTTGAGTGTCCAGATTCTTTAGAGGTAAGTTTCTTTCCTTTATCCTTAAGTCAATAGTATCTATCTTCTGGTGGTGCAAATTTTGTACTTTTAATGACTGTATCCAACCAACAAACATGTTTGTAATTATGGTTCTTAAATAAAAATATAAAGAAAAAGAAAAAATAGTATCTCTCTTCCACAGAGATTACTATAAAGCAAACCCAATTAATCCAAACATTCCTCCTGATTATCATGCAATATTTCCCTATCAAAGCACACTGGATAGTGATGTAGAACACCATAGTTCCTAGTTCTGCATTTAAATTCTTCTATTAATTAGCTCCAGAGAGAGAATAAAAATAAGTGTGTGCTTTAGAATTTGTCTCTATTACTGGCAGAGTATATTGTGAGTCTTTGCATTGCAAATTATGTTAAACCAGTTGGATGTTGTTTAAAAGAATACTAAAAAGCAAAAAAGGAACAAAATGTAGAGAAAAAATTTTGTCTGTAAAGGGAAATATTTATCTTGAAAGTTATAGCAACAAATTCATGGTCAATATGGCTTAAGGGAAGAAAGAAAGGCAATGCTGCTTTGCAATTGTTCTTTTACCTGAGAAAGTAGATTTGCCTTTATAATTTCAAAACATTCTCCAGAAGATCAGCAGAGGGAAGTCCTTGAAGATGGAATGTAATTGTTACAATAAAGTGAACAATGATTTGGTAGTGTGGTATCAGATCTTTACCAAACTGGACAATAAGGAATGCTACTGACAATCGAAAGAAGAAAAGAAAATAGTGACAGTTCTTTTTAATTTTGCCTCAATAAACTCCAGAGACTGCAGAATTAGTTGTGAATCAAGCTCTTACCTTGCATGCAGGTAACCTTGTTTGATCATTAGTACCGATAGGGTCTCCCTGACATTACTGTGGGTAATCCCTGAACACAGAGCCAGGAGGAATGCCCTGAGCACTATCAATTATGGCCCTAAAAGAGATACACACACACACACACACACACACACACAGACACACCACAAATACACACACACACATGACTCCAGAGAGAAATTTTAGTTGAAAACATTTGCATTTATAATTGTAATGACATAATATAAATTTGTCCCGGACAAATTCTTAAAAATTATCAGGTGGGGTCATTTATAATGACATAACATATGGGATTTACATTAAAATGATCCATGTATTTTATGGGGCTGGAGCAGTGGCACAAGCAGTAAGGCAGATGTCTGCCTTGCCCACGCTAACTTAATATGGACTGTGGTTCCATCCCCTGCATCCCATGTGGTCCCCCAAGCCAGGAGCGATTTTTGTGAGCATAGCCAGGAGTAACCCCTGAACATCACTGGGTGTGGCCCCAAAACAAAACAAACAAAAAAAGATCTATTTACTTTAAATGAGATTAATCAGATTATTTATAGGTAATTAAATAATTTTCAAGAATTATTCAAAAAGACAAAATCTTTATTAAAATATTTATACATTTAATTGCATATATTTAAAAAGATTGTATGCATTTTAACTTTTATGTATCATTGTATAGGCCTGATCTGGTACCAGAAGTATACTTATGAATAGTCTTTTAGTATCACTTATAATTAAACATTGTATTTTATCTTCCTATTTTATTTCTCCAGTCATACTTTGCCTTTTTTATATCTTTGCATATACAGAAAATATTTGTGACAGATTTATAGATTTACTCTAAATAGCCCGTTGGACTTTGGATAATAACATATTAAATCTATAAATCAACTGTTGGATAATTTTCAGGGTTGTTTCTAATTTATTAGAATGTTAAACATCCTTCCTTCCAATTGTATATCTTTAAATTTATTTGCTAATGGCATTTCCCTATATAGAGGTCATCATTGTTGTATATTCCTACTCTTGTCTTACGTTGTTAAAATTATATAATTGAAATAATGTCCTAATATTTGTTTCTACTATTATAAATACAACCTACTTTTAAAATAATAGTTCTTTGTGTCTGATGATCTTGCTCAATTTTTTCCTTAATTTCTAATAGTTTCAGATTGTCTTTCCTTGGGTTGTCTACCAATATAAAAGTCTAAATTTGAATGTAAATTTTTCTTATTTACTTCTTTATTTACATTGTGTATTTCTTGTTTTTGCCTAGAGTCCTAGACATTTGTATTAATCTGGTTAAAATAAAAATAATGGACATTTTTCACTTGTTCCAATATTGGTGAAAATGTTTCCAACATTTTCTTTCTAAATATCGTGTTTGCTATCTATTTAGTTTAAATTATATTAATCAAAATAGGGAAATTATATTCTATATTCTACTCCTTTAAAAAAGAACTTTGGGGCCAAAGATAGGGTGCTTTCCTTGCATGTGGTCAACCAAGGTTCATTCCCCAGGACCCTATATTATACCTAAGCCCATCCAAGAGTGATTCCTCAGCACAGAGTCAGAAGTAAGCCCTTAGCACCACCATGTGTAACGCCCCAATAAAAAACACAGAAATTATTTTAAAAATGACTTGGAATATTATCTGATATGTAGACTCAATGATGTAGTTTTTGTTAATGTGATGAATTTTTTATAGGCTTCTTCAATTTATTTTATGGCACCACAACCAATGGTATCAAGAGCTTATTTTTGACCTTGCCCTTAGGAATCTCTACTGGTTGGTACTTGAGGAACTGGCTATTTCAGTCCTGGCCATGGAAATAAAGTTGGCTGTATTAAAGGCAAACAAAGTACCTTAATCTGTGGATATCTTTCTGACTCCTAGTTCTCTCTTCTTATGCAGGTCTCCCTGGTGGTGCTTGATTGTCTGAGGTCATTTCTAGTATGTGGGTCTGATGATATCATCTGTGCATCTGGTCATACAGTACTGGCCAACCTGGTAAACCTGGTAATTACTAACCCTGGTGGTGCTCGGCACAAACCTTTTTTTTGAAATTTCTTACAAGTCTTTCAAAGTTGTATTTTAGTAACATAGTGACAGCGAATTTGGGACATTCCCAACACCAGTGTTGACTTCCCTCCACCATAGTTCCCAGCATGCATCCCATACCTCCCTGCTTAGCCCCTTAGACTGCTAGTGTGACAAGTCACTTTTGTATATGACTTGTTGTTGACTGTGTATTTTGATTCTGTTGTCTTTGACTTTGGTTTTGGTATTTAGGTCTGACCATTTTTTACTTACATTCTATATTCCAGGGACTGTTTGGCCCCTGGGTCTTATGTCCTATTATTTTTCTATTTTCAGTTTGTAGGGAGATATATAAATGACATCAGACATCTTTAAATGTTAAACCAACCATTCATTGTTGAACTAACTAAACCTTTTTGCATTTGTTCATTTTGCAAATTGCTCAAATTTGTTTTTTTGGTAAGAGAAAATGATTGTAAGATGCTTTTTCTGAAATATTTTGTTTGGTTTTGTTGTCAAGGTTATTCTTAAATCAAGAAATTCAAATACTTGACTTGGTTTGGCATTTGTAAGACATCATTTTAATTCTGTAGACTTTTTAAAAAATTAGACTGACCCTATATTTAATGCATTTTACATTTTGGGTCATTTTCCTTCTTTGCAAAGTATCTTTTCTTTATTTTTTTCTGATAAGACTCTTTCAATGACTTCATTTTATTTGTGTCTATATATGTTATCAATTTTAAATAAAATTGGGAGATATTTTTGTTAGACCTAGATTTCTAATTTGACAGTTCTTTCAGAATTTTAGAGTTGTCCTTTTATTGCTATTCAACTTGAGCATTCATTTCAGTAATCCAGTTGTCATTTTTTTTATATTTCTCTTGAAGATAATTTCTTTTTCTCTCTGCCTACTTGAACGATTTTCTTTTCGTCTCATCAATTGCCTATCTGTGTGTCTCAGCTGTGTTTTGTGAGTTACTTTGACACTCTTTCAGTATCCTAAAGTTTCTTGAAGTATCTTTAATATTTTTTTCACTCCAGTAGTTAGTTAGAGATGCAATAAATAAATAAATTGCAACAAGTGGGTGGTTAAATAGCAGGAAAACTTTCTCTCATCATCCTGGAGCCTAGAAATCGAAGATCAAGAGGTCAGTAAGGGTCATTTTTCTCTTTTCTCTCCCTCATGGTCGGTAGAGGGCGCTCCTCTCTTCTTTGTCTTTATAAGATCTTCCCTCTTCTAATTAATTCTCTTTTCTAAAATTCAACATGATTGAGAGCTTCTAGAAGAGCTTTACTTACAACTTTATTACCTTGATAAAGATCCTATCTACGAATACAGTTGTAATTTGAGTACTGAGGATCTGGATCTCAATATATGAATTTAGGAACATGGGGAGAGAGATCACAATGGGTTTGACTAGAGCATATGTTAGTGCGAAGATACTAGCCTCAACTCCACTTGGTTTTTTAAAAACCATTTAGCATCACCCCTTAACACAAAACCAAAAGTAGAGCCTCAGTACTGTGAGGCACATCTCCATAATCCCACCCTACCTGCACCACACATTTATGAATTTTATAAATTTCACAAACATGTGCTGTCCCTAGCATTAAGTTAGGAATGACTATTTGCAAGCTTTTCTATTTCTTTCTCTCTTTTCAACTGCAGCCCAGTTAGGTGCAGGGAATGATATTTTCTGTGACTCTTTGTGTCTCATACTGTAATTTGAAAAGTTTTTCTCTTGGTTTCTTTGCTTTAGTCTGGATCCTACTCATCTATTTTCTAGTTTATTAATTTATGTTTCTTTTTAGTACAGAAATTTCTTGTTTATTTTCTCCTCCATTTAGTAAAATAGGCTGTTTGGAATTATTATTGATGTTTGGTATTGATCATAGTATTCTAAGTCATTATTGTCAATTTGCATTTATTCTTATTGATCATTTTTTGGAATTCTTTCTATATATATTTTTCTCTTTAAGTATTAGTCTTTCTGTTCTGTATCTTGACACACTTGCTATTTTAAGTTAAGTATACATATCATTTAATCAAAACTGATTGAAATTGCTAAATAATTTCTTCCTTGAAGAGATCATTCTTTTTTGGCAAAATCAAAAAATTGAAATCCAGCTAGGTGTCAAATGATTTCTAATATAAAAAATAGGACATTTATGGAATGTTACTTCTTTCTTATGTCCCTGAATTCCTGTTATTGTCTTTCTAGACAGATCAAAAAGTCAGAAAACATTGTCTATTCACCATTCAGATGCTGTTTTCTAACTGAAGCTTCTTGTCATGATAATTTTTGAAAGTTGACAAGGGCAAAAAGGATATTATACGGGAAAATGGCAGCACTCACTCCCCTATGGCACTTTATCTTCCAATTTTTGCTACACAAATCCAGTTTCTGGATTAAACCTCATATTTGATATTTTTACTAGTCAAAAATTATTTCTGGCCAGAGAGGTAGTATCAGAACTAGGGTATTTGCCTTTCATGCATCTGATCCAGCACCATATATTGTCTTTCCAGCACCATCAAAAGAGACCCTTGACCACAGAACCAGCCCTAAGTTTTGAGCACTGCTGGATGTGCCCCCCCAAAAAAATTTTTTTTAAATTTAAATTAACTTTAAAAATATTTCTGAGACTGAAGACAAAATAGAGATAGAAAATTCGGGTGTACTAGGTATAATAAAATTTTTGTGTTATTTTAGTTGTTATTTAGAAGTCAATTCAAGTCTTCGAGTCAGACATAAGGCAATAAATTTTGAGGCCTTAAAGGCCTCAACATTGATCTTTTGCTCAATGCCTCAGGAAATCTCTAGTGAAGAGAGAAGGTTGACTGTTGCACTTTCCATCAATTTTAGACACTGGAGCAGACAAAACAGAAACATGGATTAAGACAACCTTAGCTCAAAAGTCTTATTTCCTCTCCTGCTTGAGTCCTTTGATCCTGATATACCCCAAAGCACAAAGTAGAAGGATTGCTCTTTGTTCATGCCTTAAAAGTCATAAGCAACTCTTTCTGGGTCAGTTAACTCACCTGGAATACCAGTGTGTCTCAAATGACTACAAGACTGACCTCCAGTTTTGAAATGCCAAGCTGCAAGGCATCTCCTCACTTTCTAATATCTGCTCGAAGATTACTTCATTCGCACCAAAAAAAAATATTTGGACTTAGATGAAATGGTATCGAATATTACAGCTCTCAAGTGCTTCATTTCTTCTCATAGAATTTTCCAGGGAACTTCGGATGCATTTGGCAGGTGCTGTTTCTTAGCGTGATCATGTTGCTATGGCAAACCTATTATTTTGGGCAAAGGAGGAGGGTGGTAGTGGAGTGCTAATCTCTTCTCTGTTTTATGCAAGTCTTAATTGCTCTCCAACTATTGAGCGTGGAGTGCAAGTATGGCTTTTACTGTTCAAAGAAGTGAATGAAAATAAGGTCATCGGGAGTGCCCGCTGGTAACAAGATGACAGGTGCATTTGCCGACACTGGGCTCATCTTCAATAATCTCACGCTCTGGATGGGGGAACACATCTATTCTTTTTAATAGAGAAAGGAAATGAGAAAAGAAAACAGTACATTTTATAGGAATCATTGAGATAAAAATTGTAAAACTTACATATAGGACAATGATAATGTAGAATATATTTAGCACTTAATATGGACCAGACACTATACCTCATACGTTCCATGCAATAATACTTAGTTTTTACAAACTCCTATATCATTGGCATCATTATTATTCTAATTCTGCTACCACAATAAATAAGGCTTAACCTACTCTTCCAAAAAATCTCACTTAATGGCGGATGTGCAAATTAACAGCTGAATTTATTTGTCAGAGTTCCATGATTTTAATTGTATCTCCACCATAAAATTCATTTCCCTTTCTCTCTGCCTGGTTGGTGGTTAGCAAATATTTTGAGTCACATCACCATGTTGACTGTGGAGAGACCTTAGTTAAACCTTCCTTGTATGTTGTCATGTACTTTTTCTTTGTCCCCTCTCCTAAGAAAAGTTACAAACTACAAGGCCAAATCAATGGGGCAACATTTGGGTGCTTGCCTTGCATACAGCCAACCTGAGTTTAAGTCCTGTCACCACATATGATCCCATGGGATCCCTGAGCATAAGGCAAAGAGTTATACTTATCCCAAACAATGCTAGATGTGACCCCAACAACCAAACGTTAAAGTATAGTTCTCTGTTTTGTAGTAGCAGTTCCTAGAATTATAGATATTTTTATTCTAATATCTTTATTTAAACACCATGTTTACCAATATGTTTGTGATTGGGTTTTAGCTAGAAAAAAGAGCAACCCTCTTCACCAATGCAACATTCCCACCACCAATGCCCACCAATTCTCTTCTTCCTTAACCCTTGCCTGTGTTTGAGACAAGTATTCTATTTTTCTCACTCACTATCATTGTCACTCTAGATGATAGTGACTATCTAGAATTATATTTAATATGTAAATGTCAATGTAAATATTTACAACATGACCAAGAGGGTTGGCAAGTACATGCTACTCTTTGAGGAAGAAAACTTCCGTTGACCTCCCCGTCTGTTCTCTTTGTGTGTGGTTAACACAATGTTGAAATTCTCAATTCCAAAGCTGAATAAGTGCAAATCAGAATCCTGGCAGTCATGGAGAAGAGAAGTTAATTGATCATTAACATTAATGAAAGAATAGTTCACCCAATTAGTTAACCAAGGCACACAATTTCTGACTGAAAATTTATGAGTATAGGAGATATCATCCAGCTTATGTATCGTTGTCTCTTCCTGACTAGAAGTTAGTAGCCAGGCACTGTTTACTAGAAAACTGTGTCCTCTAACTCTAAATGAGGACTTGAAAAATTCGTTTGAGAAAGGCAAGGGAACGATAGGATTTGAAAGATCTGTTGTGCTTAAGGCACCTTCAAGACTTTATGTATAGAAGAATCTAAGAAGAAAAATAACACTTAAAACAAAGAAGATGAAGGAGTGAGTGGGAAGGAGATGTGTTTGTGTGTGGGAGTGATATTTAGTTGTTTAGGGAACAGGGTATGAAGATGATCAAGAGGAAGCAGATAGAGAAGAGGAAAAGGAACAAGAGCTATCAAACATGAAAAAAACAAATGTGATCATCTTCATAATTTTTATTACCAGTTTGTGAAAATCCACCCAGTTATGAACACCTGGTTTCAACCAATGCTTCCATAGTCTTCCATTGCTATTAAGAACAGTAATTGAATCATTAATTATGAAGCAGAGAAGGCAAGGGGCTCTGGAAATGACTGTGGGATTAGAGGAGTTTTCTGTGGCTGGGCACACTTCAGAGTGATGTCTTTGAGTCCCTTGTTCACAGTGTGACCTTGAGACTACTCCTTATTCATTTGCTCTATAAGCTATAGTTTTTCTCATCTGTAAATTGTGGGGCTCACTGGACCCAATCCTTCATCATTTTTCCATCTCTCACTGTCTCCAATTTTGTACAATAATGAAATGATTATTTCTTTTTTTTTTTTTTTTTTTTTTTTTTTTTTTTTTTTTTTGGTTTTTGGGCCACACCCGGTAACGCTCAGGGGTTACTCCTGGCTATGCGCTCAGAAGTCGCTCCTGGCTTGGGGGACCATATGGGACACCGGGGGATCGAACCGCGGTCCGTCCAAGGCTAGCGCAGGCAAGGCAGGCACCTTACCTCTTGCGCCACCGCCCGGCCCCTGAAATGATTATTTCTACCAGAACTGCTTTCTAGCAGTTAATTGGAATGAAAACCAGTGAATTACTAAGTGCAGTTTGGTTCTTTCAATGTCTATAAATGAAAATGAGGAAATTGTCTCTTAGTAAAGGTTTCTAGTGATCTTTTTTCTTACTTAAATTACATCTCTAAAATCTAGCTATACAGTTATCCTATTTATAAAATAAATGCCCTACCTTCTCTGATTTTAGTATTAAAATCACCTGTTTTTATCTTTATCATGCAGTGTTTAATGAGAAAATTAAATACACATACATACATACATACATACATAAATACATACATACATACATACATACAAAGAAATAAAGTTTTCTTCCAGGCTCTCACAAGTAAAAATTATCTAACCTCATCAAAAACTGGGGAGAAGAAATGAACAGACACTTTCTCAAAGAAGAAATACAAATGGCCAAAAGACACATGAAAAAATGTTCCACTTCACTAATCATCAGGGGGATGCAAATAAAGACAACAGTGAGGTACCATCTCACACCACAGAGACTGGCACATATCACAAAGAACAAGAACAATCAATGCTGGTGGTAATTTGAAGAGAAAGGAACTCTTTTTCACTGCTAGTAGGAATACCATCCAGTCCAGCCTTAATGAAAAACAATATGGAGATTCCTTAAAAGATTGGAAATTGAGCTCCCATATGATCCAGCTATACCTCCAGGGAACACAAAAATACAATTCAAAAATCCCTTCCTCACGCTTATATTCATTGCAGTATGATTTACAATAGCCAGACTCTGGAAACAACCAAGATGCCCTCCAACAGAGGAATGGCTAAAGAAACTGGTACATACACAATGGAATATTATGAAGCTGTCAGGAGAGATGAAGTCATGACATTTTCCTACGCATATATGTACATGGAATCTATTATGCTGAGTGAAATAAGTCAGAGGGAGAGAGATAGATACTGAATATTCAGTCACACTCATCTATGGGCTTTAAGAAAAATTAAGGACATTATTGTAATAATGCCAAAAGATAATAGAGATGAGAGCTAGAAGAATCAACTCACAATATGAAGTTCACCACAAAGAGTTAGGGAAATAAATAAACTAATAACTATCATGACTATCTTAATGAGTGAGAGAAGTAAAATGCCTGTCTCAAATACAGGCAGGGGTTGGGAAGGATGGTGGGGGGGCATTGGTGGTGGGAATGCTGCACGGGTGAAGGGAGGTGTTCTGTTTATGACTGAAAACCAACTAAAATCATGTTTGTAATCATGATTCTTAAAAATTTTATATAAAAAATTTTTAAAAAACTCAAGTGTTTTAGTTCACCAGGTGACTTTTTAATTAAGTCAATTTATTTTAAGTTTGCAATTTATTTTATTTTCTGTTTATTTTTATTTATATTTCATAGTAATATACACAAATATTTTACTGTTGATAATAATCATCATATGTTATTTCTATTGTGAATAATTCATTTGCCATTGGTTCAGTTTTCTTGTGGGATTACACTACTTGTTATTTCTATCTGAGCATATAGTCTATGTATGTAGTACTCTTCTTTATCTTAAAGATAAGTAGTTTTTACTTCTCTGTCTTAAGAAGATACCTTAGCTCATTGCCATGGTGACCACCTCTCTGCTTTATAAAAATTTTTCCCACCTAAATATACGATCCCAAAACAAGATGGTGCCTAAGCTTGCCTATTTTGAAATCCTATCATCAGTTTTTGTATGTTATTTGTGTCTGACATCTTGGACACTAAATTATGTTTCTAAGAGCCAAGAACTACTTGACAAAGTAATAGTGCTTCATTTGAATTGTTGTAAAGTGTTCCTCTTAACAATATAATTGAATCTTATCTAATCTATTATTGATGAACATTTGGATTATTTGACCTTTGCTGCTATGAGTAATAGGCTTGCTATAGTTGTTTTGAAATATTTCCCGATTTATCTGTGTACAATTCTCTCCAGGGAATATAAGCAAGAATTGAATTGTTGAGTCACAGATTTTGCTATTGACTTTGCTTTTGCTTTAGTATCTCAAAACACTGTACATTTAAACTTCTATCAGCTCTGAAATAAATTGTCTTACAATATTTTCAAATCACTGACAAAACTTGTTAGCGTTGGTTTTAAAATGTTTAAAAATTGGGGTGATTTGGGAGAGAATCTTATTTGTGGTTTTAGTTTCTGTTTCCCTTATTACTGAGAAGGAAATATCTTATCATATGTTTATGACCCTATGTACTTTCTATTAAAACAGCTCTTAAAATTACCTTTTATATAGTTTCATAATACTAATGTTATCATACAAGTGAGTTAGTAGTATTGCTCAAAATAATAATGTTGAATATCTGTATATATTAATCTTCACAATTTTCACTTGGAGTTCATGCATCATAAATTTAAAAATTAAAAATAAAGACTAAAAGAAATTATAGAATATATCATCAATTTAGAACTTTACTTGCATATATAAATAAATGGATAGCTAACCGGTTTTTTAAGTATTTTCTGAATTTCAGATTATAAATATTAGAAAGATAAAGGGTTACACACAATGATGCTCAGGGTTTACTCCTGGTTTTGTGCTGAGGGCTTATTTTTGGCATTGCTCAGGAGGCCTAATGGGGTACTGAGGACTGAAGCAGGATTGGGTGCATTCAAGGAAAATCTTTTATCACCTCTATTATCTTTCCTGCCCTAGAAATATTTGAAGAATACACAGCAGATTTTACATTTAAATGTTTAGAAAAATGGGGTCTAAGGAAAGCATGTACATCTTTGGAGACATTGAGATATTTTGGTAATTTTGAGAAAACACAAATTTCATTAAAAAGAGTTCATTCAAATGAGATCTGTTTTATGAGTTGTGCAGCACTGTAAGCTGTGTCTATTGGCCATGTATGGCTTCAGTTTTTCTGGATTTTTATAGACATGGAGTGTGAGAGGTGGGGTGCCACCACAAGATAGTGGGACATGAAGAACTTGTGTTTCGGGACCAGAGCAATCGTATAGAGCAGGGAGAGTGTTTGCCTTGCACGAAGTCAACCTTGGTTTGATCCCTGGCATCCTATATGGTGCTTGGAGTCCTGCCAGGAGTCACTCCTGAGTGCAGAACCCAACATAACCTCCAGTATCACCAAGTGTGGCAAAAGAAAAAAAAAAAAGGTGGCATGCGCTCTAATCCACTTGAGGTCACTGCATAATCTATGGATGTAGAAAATCAGATTATAAATAAAGTCTATTTACCTCAGCATCACTAGATAATATCATGATTGTTTACTTTTCCTTTTTAGTACAAACTAAGCCTCAAATACAATTTATAGGGGTTGCAGTCCCTAATACGTTGGGATCATGGTTAAACTGTTGTTTTCTCTGTTCTTAAAGAGTGTTACCTAAAACAATTGAATAAGAGTGAACACGTTTAGTATAAATTTTAAATAAGTTTTGGTTAAGTGATATTGGTGATCAAAAGAACTTATATCAGGCAATTATTTTTTTTTAAATTTTTCATCGGTTTCTACCATCCTTTTCTTGTTTGTTTGTTTGTTTCGTTTTTGGTTTTTTTGGGGGGTCACACCCAGTGACGCTCAGAGGTTACTCTTGGCTACTGGCTCAGAAGTTGCCCCTGACTTGGGGGACCATATGGGATGCAGGGGGATCGAACCGCTGTCCATCCTAATCTAGTGCACACAAGGCAGATAGATGCCTTAAGCCCTGCACCACCACTCTGGCCCCTCTACTATCCTTTTAAAATGATATTTAAAAATCATTTAAAAATATCTTTTAAGATTTATTTTTATTTTTAAATTTCTTTAATTTTGAGTTTATTTTATTTTTAAAAGATTATATATAGTTTCATTACATATTATTTTCTTTTTTTTTTTTGACTTTTTTGAATTTGCTATACCTTAAAACGTAACACTTAAATACTTAAAAGTAACATTTTGGGATATAAAATTTAAATTATCCTTCCCTATGATGAGAGCATGAGTTTGATCATCATTCAAGAGCTGTAGTTGTATCTCCTTAATAATATCTCCTTAATTGTCTTATTTTTGAAATCATATAATTTAGTGAATAAGTAAAAACCTTTGAACTAAAAAACTTATGTTGAAAAGAACACAATAAATGTGTATGTCATTATTCTTACTGCACCAATGGAACACTTGGCTGTATTGCTAACAGGATCTTCAACATGAGCCTCAACCATGAAAATATCTGTTATTACAACGAGAGGTTCAAATCCTTATCTAGGATAAAGTGCATTTATTGAGAACTGAGATGGCAAAGCAGGTAGAGAGAGTGCTCCCTTGCATAGGCTGGCCTGGGTTTGATTCCTAGCACCACAGAAAGTTAATCTAAGAACTGATAAAAGGAATTCCTGCCCACAGAATTATGAATAAGTAACGAGCATCTCTGTGTGGGGCCACAAAACTAGAGAAAGAAAAAGAGAGAATTATCAAGGAAAAGGCAGTGACAAAGATAAGTGTTCAATGGTTCACTAGGACTTTGACCACAGTTGTGTTGGTGTAATTCTTCCAGTCAACTGAAGAAAGATAGGAAAGAAGTTTTCTTAGAGGAAATTAGGCATTATGATCTGGATATTAAAAAATAGACAGAATTTTATAGGGGAAAGGTGATGAGAGAAGAAATTAAGCACAGGAGCAAAGTTGCCAAATATGAATATATAATGAAAATTGACTAGTTGTTTGAGATGTTGACTTCAATGAGGGAACAGCTATGATAAGGCTGACCTCTACTACAAAGTCACACAGAACTTTCATCTGAAAAAAGATTATATTCTCAATCGTATGTTTCAAAGAAGTTAAATTCATAAAATTTTGAGTTGAAAGTTGAATAATTATAAGAATGAAGGAATAAAGAATGTCATCAAAATGATTTTAAGATCTGGGACACTCAAGGTGATTGTAACCTCCTCCTCCTACTACTTGAGCTGCACAAGGAAGAATAGAATTGTAAATTAAATCAGAAAATGCTCCATGTCACCCTGACTTCAACATAGTATCTGTACAAAAACCAGAATCTCTAACTATAGAAACCTGACTGCAACAACTGTGATTGTGAAGAGCTTTTCATGGGACCACAGAGAAAAACTTTGGGGTTAGAAAACTTAGTATTCCTGGAGCCTGTAGTTTGTTTTATGCCAGTATTCTTCATGGGTACGTTCCCTGTTTTTAGGCCAAAGGTTTTCCTTTCTAATTACCCCATATTTGCTGTGTCTATACAAAACACATACACACACACCACACTAAAAAAAAACCTGTCATACACACACCTTTTTATTGCATTTTTTAAATCTCTAATCTTTTAAATTGGGGCTCCCACCTTTTTCATAGAAACTTGGACATGGATTACTTTATTTTACCACATATTGCCACCTTTTTCTATAAAACTGAGAGGTAAGGAATAAAAAGAAGCTGGTTGCTGGGAGTCCTCGTCTCAGATGCATTAGTGGCAAAATAAATAAGGACAGAACTAAATATCCAATCCAAAGTCAATGATAATAGGATCAAGTGACCTAAACTTTAACAATATAAACTTAGAGGGGCCTGATATACTGGTAGGCCAGGGGGCAAAGGGTAATGGATGCACTCTGGGTTCATTGGTGGAGGGAGGTTGACACTGGTGGTGGGAAAAGCCCTGACTCATTGCATATCTAAAATTCAATTATGAAAGTCTCTGTAGATCATAAAATTTTTAATAAAATTAAAAAATTTTAAAAGCATCTGGGCTTATAGTCTCTTAAAGGACTCCTCCCATTTTTTTTGCTTGTTTGAATTTTTGCCCCCCCCCATTTTTTCCTTTCTTCTTTTTTTTCTCTTACCTTGAAACAGAAATACATAACTTGAACCATCTTGTTCTCTCTCTCAAATGAAGGGGGAAATAACGGAGGGCACCAAGACCAAACAGTTATATGAACATTGAGTAGAAATACAAAATGATCAGACTTGAACACCAAATCCAAAGCCAACTACAATAGAAATGATATCCAATCTACAACAGGCTAGACACAGAAGGGACCATTTATACTAGCAGCCCGAGGGGCAAAAGAGGGGTGATATGGGATATTGGGAACAGGGGTGGAGGAAGGACAATATTGGTGGTGGAAATCCCCTGATTCAATGTCACTATGTACCTGAAATACTACTGTGAATGATTTGTAATCCACTTTGATCAAAATGAAAATTATTAATATAAAAAAAGAAATAATCTTATAATATTCAGCAAAAGAGAATAAAATTCTAAACTACATATAAAAAAGCATCTGGGTAATTGAAAATTCAGCTTTATTTCAGGAGACACTTTCTATTTTAAATTCAGGGTTTTTTATGTTTGTTTTGTGGCTACTCTCAATTGTGCTCAGAGCTTGCTTCTGGCTCTGTGCTTAGGGATCACTCCTGGAAGTGCTCAGGGGAGCATATGAGATCCTGAGGACTGAACTGAAGTAGCTACATTCAAGGCATTTAAGGAAAGCACCTTACTTTACTGTAAAATATTCAGGCCCATATAAAAACAATTTTATCATTAAAAGTCAAGCATAATATGAAGATTAATGCATCAATTTTCTCTTTCTCTATCATCTATCATCTATCTTGTATCAATTAAACATCATAAAGATAAGGTTCCATGTTGCTATGTTTGAGAAGATATAAAAATTTAAGACTTCAGAGTCACAGATTTGGTGAAATTTGCTTTGGATTTTGAAATTTGCTTTGGGTAAGCCAGTATTACCAGGAATCTATGTGCCATGGGAATGAGTAGACTGAATCCAAATTGTGATTTCAAATTGCAAACTAATGTGCTTTAAGATGTGGATTGACTGGATGCATTTAAAAACAATTTTTATTTGCTTTGCATGAGACTTTTTTGATGTGGAATATTTCCCTAAGAAGTTGATATATTTTGTAAGTGTCTCAGAGTTGAATCCGTAAAAGTTTTTTGGATAATAATTTCCAATGGTTTAAAAACTTGTAACAGATGACACCTGTCCAAAAACAAAACATGATCAAATGGATAGTTTTATTTGATACTTTAGAAATATATGTATGTTAATTTTCAGGGTAATTTGCACCTATCATGGTGTACTAATATTTCATTAATTTAAAGCACACTACAGAATAAATGCAGCAGTAAGTTTTTACAATGAGAGCAATAAAATTATCTGAATTATTTAAATTAAGTATTTGAATTCATATGCTAACATTTAATTCATCTCTTTTCCAAAGATGTAGATAAATTAAAAAATGTATCTTCACGTTACTTATTGCATGCTTTTAATATTAAATAAAATATGTATCTTCACATTACTTATTGCATGCCTCTAATATTCAATGAAATTAACATAATAAATATATATATATATCCTTAAAATTAAAAATTAAAATTTTGAATGTATTTTCCTAAGGCATAAATTTATAATTCACATTTTTATCCATTGAGGACTAAGTCACTAGATCACTTTGCCATGTTTCTCAGGCCTTGTAGTTTATTTCTTTTCTTCAGTCTGAATCTGTGTTTTTGCATATGCATCCACTATCATAAAAAATAGTGGGTTCTCAAACTTCAGAAGGTAACCGGTGATGTCAAGTTTATTGATTCTAGGCACTGAATCTTTTCTAATTTTCCTCTCTATTAACCACAGTGTGGAAAGTCATGAATCCTTCAGATATTTTGCTAAAAGTAAATAAATAAATATAAATAAATAAATACATAAAAGTACAGGTGCATTTCTCCTGGAAGATATCTGAGGCCTACAAGTTCAAGTTCTAAATTACAAATGTTAGAAATCCATTTTATTAACTAATCTAAGAAAGGATTTTCTTGGAAGGATTTGGAGCTCAGAACAAAATATTGAAAATAAAGATTATAAAACACCCAAGGGAGGCTACACACTGCCAGCAACTAGACCCTACTGTCTTCTCATTGGAATTGAGAACTGAACCCGAGAGTTTCTTAAGCCCATTCATTACTGTGTTAGTGCGTAGATCCTGTGCCTTCGCTTAAGCTCTAAAGAGCAAACTGGGACCAAAAGCTGCTGGAGTCTCTTTTCAGATTACCAGAGCAGAATTTGGGCAAAGGGAGAATCACTAGGGGATGAAGATCTCTGCTGCTTGACAATCCTTGAATTGCTAAGTAGAAATAGAGACTTGTTGACTGGTACCCAGAACGATTTTATCTGTTGCTGTATCTTTCACCTTACCACTTTCATCTTCCCACAAAGATTATGAATCACCACGTCAGATTATCCTTAACTACAGCTTAAAATAATATGATTCTAAATACTAATTTCTTTCTCTCTCATCATATACCTGAACCAGAACTTCTTGAACAAGACACAAATGCAGCAAGAAAATATCTAACAACGATGGGGTCAGCCTTGAAATCTCCTACCATGCTTTTAGTGGGTGTGTAATTATGGTGCTCATACTAATGACAGAGAGTAACAGATGTCTCAGAGTAGTCACCCAACTGAATTTCTGGCACATGCATATCAGCTCCTCAGAAAAAAAGGCCTTTGCTTCCTCATGCAGTCTCTTGGCACCACATGAGAGTCTATGCAGATGGAGTATGGTCACTGAGTTTACATCGATCCCTTCCGAGATGAATCTTCATGGAAAGCGTCTTGGCCTCAATAAGTCCCTGCTTCCTGTTTAGTAAGATGAGAGTAATCATGCTTGTCAACGCATGGCGTGATGACAACAGAATGATGTACTTCAAGGAATTAGAGGCGTAGACAGATCGTTACAGAAATAATGATGAATGTCAGCATAATGATAATGAGCAAAGAATTCCCCAACTTACGACTGAATTCATTCCAAAGACTGTTTGTACTCTTCAATCTTCAGTCATCAATTTAGGTCAGTGCTTTGGCAAGTGTTCCTGGGTAAATGAGTTCTAAGAACTATACAACTGACTGACTACAATTAATCATAAAATATTATATTGAAAGATAGGTACCTATAAGTACATTTTTCTTATTTCAAAGACAGAACAATAAAAAGTATCCTTAATGGGAATGAATCCATATGTTAACATGAATATTTTCCGTTACATATCACAATGTCTCAAACCTAAAATTCAAATATACAGAGGAAAGTATTAAAATAATTACATGATGCTAAACTCTGGTCAAAATGGATTCAGTTGTGTTCAACAGAATTCTCAACCAAAATTTAACACAAAACACTCAGGAGGTATACTAACTGAATTGTGTCTTTAAGATGAATGAATGAAGAAATAACCTAGTATAGCAGAAGGGTTTACGCCAAGAATTTTCACCTTAACTACTATGTATACATACATAGCACATGTATATAGTAGTACATATACATATACTATATATACATGTGTTATGTATACATACATACAGATGTTATATATACATACATAATATGTATGTTTGACCTTCAGCTGTCCCAAAAGAGGCTAGAAAAGTTATTTGTTGAACTATTCTCAGGCAGACACCAGAATGGCTCAAGAGGTTTAACTTTAATAGGATGCTTGTTTCTGTTGAAAACAGATTGAGATTGTGAACTCTCCCTTTGTATTTTGCAGGTAAGTGTGAATGTGGAAAATGCACTTGCTACCCACCAGGGGATCGCAGGGTGTATGGCAAGACATGTGAATGTGATGACCGGCGCTGTGAGGACCTGGAAGGTGTGGTGTGTGGAGGTGAGCATTCCCTCTACCTCTGCTCCTTGCATACACCTGGCTTCATGCATCCACCTTTCTGATTCTCTTCATTCTTCAAAAATATTTATATTCAAAAGAAGAGACACAAAAAGCCATGGATACTTAGAACAACTCTATGCAACTGGGTTTTCCATATACAATTAAGTTTTTATTTTCTCCAATTATTGCTTGAGGGATGGGAAAATCCACTGATACCATCCATAGAAAATTGCTGAGACTAAGTCCCAGGAACATAAACTTTGGGGCAATTGACTTTTTTAGTAATGTTGTCATAACCCTGTTTTTTTTTGTAAAAACAAATGGGGGCAATCAGGGAGATATTATAGGGGTTAGGGCATTTGCCTTACATGTGCCACACCCTGGTTTGGTTCCTGGAACCTCAAATAATTGCTCACGCATTTCCAGAAGTAAACCCTGAGCTTCAAAGCAGGAGTAAGTCCTGAGCACTTTTGGATGTGACCTCAAATCAAAATCAATAACATCTGAGAGGGAAAAGATTTCTCCAAAATCTAAAAGATAGCACTGAGACTAGAGGTTATTTTTCATGGTGGAATTACAAAAGTAGACTGTTGTTATGATGGCCCTGGGACCCAAAAAAACAGATTCTTGAAAGAATTAATTGTATAAAGAAAGAATGAGGCAGAAGATGGAGCCAGCCAAGGTCATGGCAGAGAGGATAGTCTCAGAGGTAAAAGGCAGATAGTGGAGATTTGAGCCTCAGCCGGGAAAATTAGGGAGGGAAAACTAGGGAGATATAAGTCTATGAGACTTTGATAAAGAAGATATGTGTTAATTATAGCTTCTTCCAGATTCTTGTACAATTGAGATGACTCCTACCAAAACAATTTGGTAGTGTGTTTCTATAAGAAGAGGATCATAAAGCCATTGGCAATTATGAATGGTTGGGAAAGAGAATATATGTAAATACATTCTGAATTTAATATGTAAATACAACTTATAGAAGGCTGGGACTTCATCGTTCTTTGCAGTTGACAATACTGATAATAATTTACAATTATGTTAATGATAAAGTTCATTTATACAATATTCAAACATCACATATGCCACCACATCAACACACCCATCAACCCACCCATCCCCTCTCAACACTCCACCATGGTAAATTCAATTCGGTAGTCCATTCTAAATTTTTGTGCCTTGTTTTCTAACACCCGACATAATCTATATCTCTATTCTTTCTTGAATCGCTACGAAACATTTTCTAGTTGACCAGTAATATGTTTTTCTTTCCAATCTCTGTGAGCTCAAGGGAAAGGCTCTCTATAATAACTGTTGTGTTCAGTATCTTCTCTCACTCCGGCCCCAAGGGGACCACCCTAAGCAACTGTTCCTCCTCTCTCTGACTTTCAGAAGTGGGAAAGTGACATGAAGTTTGGAGGTGTTAATGCCCCATCACTAAAAAGTGGTCAATCCAGGATTTGAGTTGTGACATTTAGTTCACAGATCTGAATTTTACTGTTTTCCCAGAGTGACATCAGTGTTTTCTAATTTTTTTCCCAACCCTGCTCTTAGCTTATATTCTCCCACCTTCTGGTGTTGCCAGAAATATCTAAATTATATTTGTTAGACACATTAACTATTGAATCCTTTTTTTCTCTCTCACTATTCTTTTCTCTCACTATATTTTTCTCTTTTATACATAGAACCTAGAATGTCCTGCCTACATATTCCTAATTTTATAGCATTGTCATTTTCTATGATGACATGTAGCATCTGTCTCTTTGTCCAGCTGTGCCGAGGAATAAATTAAAATGGCAGATGTGGCAAAAAGAAAACTCTACATCTATATATCCATTAAGTTTTATATCTGTTCCTCTGAGGAAACCTTCCTTTTTTTCCAAATTTTGGAAGGAAAGCAAAGATAAAAACACACAATATATCTCTCTGTTTGATGAGATGAAACATTAACTTAGAAAATGCTCAAAGTAGCAATTTTTAGACTAATTTTTCATTCTGCTTGTCTTAAGTGTGGGTTTTGTTCATCTACCAAAAGTCATCGCTGATTTAGGGGACATTAACTTACACTAACCAAACTAGTAAGAGAACAATGACCAGTTAAAAATTAATTGAAGCAACAAGAAGAAATATAGTAATATAAAATGACATATATTCTTTAATATGCCATTGAATGCAAATATAAGATAAAGGCTAGAACTCTTTGTAGAGAAACTCTGGGAATTTATATATAGAGATAGGATTTGAGTACTAGTAATTTACTGGAAAGATGAAGGAGCTACTGATAGAAGAGAAAATAAGTCTAAGAAAACAAAGATAGCCAGCTAAGTCAAGTCACAGCAGTGGCTAATAAGTCTTATTAAACTATATTAAACCATAGAAAAAAACTACAAGCATGAGGCCAAAACTACAATATCAAAAATTAGAAAAATGTACCTGTCAAGGAGGTCTGCCAAAGGTAGGAGGAACATTGGGGATAAAGAGACATTGGTCTTGTATTGAATGTGCACAGTTCAATGTTCCAGATACTCAACTGTGAGTAACCTTGTAAGTCATGGAACCTCCATTTTAAAAAACTTAATTACAATTAAAAAAAATAAGACATGTTAGCAATCCAGGTACTGCTAGATTTCAGCAAGTGCTTCATTCCACAACTAGAAGCGAGGCTCTTAGAGTTGATACAAAATACAGATCTCTTCAATTTCTGTCAGTCATTGTTAGGGGACTGCTTTTAGAATCTATAAGTCACCCCAACTTCCCATCATATACAGAAACCTCCCAGGGCAGATTTCTGAGCCAGAAACAATCTTCAGATAGAGAACACTGGGTGACAATTGGGTGATGTAAATAATCAAAATGGTAAGACAAAGGTTGGTGTAGTGACTACATCTCTGAATAGTCTCTCAGCCCTCAGAGCAGTTGGTCAAAGTATTTCCTCCACACACTGAAAAATATTAACATTACCTAAACACTGTGGACTATCCAATTAGAATTTTTCTTCAATAAAGGCATGCTTTATTTGTTATCATCCAATCTTTATTAAAGGTTGCACAGTTGGCTGGGCAATAACTGCGGGCATGGGGAGTAACATTGTCCTGCATATCTTGGTTTCATTTGCATGGGGACAAAAAGACATAATTTTTTGGACAGATGGGAGAAAGTATTATAATGAACAGCAGACTAATAAGACCCTTTACCTTGCTGAAATCACTTAAATCTTCTACAAACTCTAGACCCCTGGAAATAGGTCTATGCCAATGTTATGATGTTATACTGTTCATGGTAATAATGTTCCATGGTTGATACATTTCAACTAGATTAGGGAAACATAGATAGAACATGAATTAAGGTGCTTTTCTTGCACACAGCTCATACATGTCTGATCCATGGCCACTATCAGTTGTACCCCTGAGCATCACTGGAGTGATCCCTGAGCACAGAGTCAGGATAAACCCTGAGCACTTCCAGATGTGACCCAACTATCCTCCACATATATATGTATGTATGCGTACATACATATGTGTGTATATATGTATGTATACATATGCATATATTTATATATATATAATTCAGAAAGAATGGGAAGGATTCAGGATGAAAGTTAATCCATGTTTTTGTTTTACATCAAACCATTGCTTTGTCAATAGATATTCCCTTGGTAGTAATTTCTGAAAGTTCTATTTATTGAAGAGTTAAACTTCCTGTTAAGGAAAGTTTTTGTCTTCTCAAGGGCTTGGTGCATCTTTGAAAGTAGAGAAGATTCTGTATCTGAGCATCATGCATCTCACAATGCTCTGTGCTTCTGGTCTTTGCTAAAATTAGTTTTTGGTTTGTTTCTGTGCAGTATCCAACAATGCTGGCTCTCTATAGCCCCAAATCTCAAAATAGTGCTTGGTATACAATCAATGCCAAGGACTGAACATGGGTCATACCAGCCACCAAGGTGCAGCACCTTTAACATTTTGCTATCTTTCTAATCTATTAATTTTTATAAATCAACCAAACTCTCTTAAATTATGTGTTCTCAAAGTTGAAATAACTGTTTAATACATTTGAATAAATACATTAGAAATTGAGAGAATTATTAATAAACCTAGGAGAGACATAAAGGTAAAGAGATAAGAAGAGGGTGAGAAAAGAAAAATGATATTGATTTCAGTTTTTTATCTGAGAGTTCTCAATTTAGAGCTAATATTTGACTTGGGTCATGGACAGCTAATATTTGGATGTGAGGAAATTGGATGTGAAGAACATTTTTAGGCTTGGCAACACTGATCAAAGACATAAAGGTGAGAAAATATTGAATATATTCAAGGATTATATTTATTTCATTTTCTAACAGAACTATTTCTTAAGAGCTCTTAAATCTACCTTTGGAAAAGATATTTTTTATTTTACTGATTTATAATTTATGTCCTTATCTGGATCTCCATTTCTTTTATTTTTCTCATATGTGGATATTATGACGTCATCAACATTTGCACCTCAATGTTTTCCTTCTGAACATTTGAAAACAAACAGACATAAAGAAAAAATTTAAATATGCCAGACTCTTATCACTCCAAATAGTACTTAAAGAAGATTTTTGTTTATTTTTAGGCTATTTATGAAAGATTAAACCTTAAAAATCTGTATAATTCTTTCAGTGCTTTAATTGTAATTTATTATTCCATGATGTATCCTTGTGGCTGTTCACATTATTTGGTACTTTTACTTATATTTAGAGTATATGTATGTATATACTCTTCTGCATTTTTCATTTAATAATTAAATAATTAATAAATTAATTATTAAATAAATAAATAAATGTACCTTTTAATGTTAAACTTTGATGACAAAATCAATGCCAACCTCTTATCATGAAGACTACAATTTGGATTCTAGCTCTTTCTACTCATTATAGTAACTTATATATAGTTATATATAACTATTATATAGTAACTTATATATAGTAACTATATATAACTCATTATAGTAACTGGCTTCTCTGTATTGATTTATTTATGTACAATGAGAAGAGTTTTGTGGAGCTCATTGGCTTATGGTGAGAGGGAGAGCTAACTAGTAAGAAAGGTCTGGAACTTTAGGTATCTGGATCTTCCAGGATCAGTGCTAGATTTGCATCATGGGAAATATAAGAGACAAAGAAGAGCTTTCTCTTGGGACTCTCTCAGCACTAAGCACATACAGTGTTTCAGGTGGAAGTTGGTACCACACAAATCACTCATTTTGTGCCTTGGAAATGGAGTGCTCTTTCATTCAATGCATGCAGTATCTCCCCCTTTGGTGGCTGTGATCACGGAGCCTGATGGCTCAGAACTGTGCCCATCTCTGACCTCATCTTCTAGTATGGTGTTGGAGACAACAAAATGGAGAATCATTAATTTGGGTAATTTTCCAAGTTTGCCACCAGAACCTGAACCTAGGCTTTCTTCTTTCTTTGGGGCGGGGGCGGTAATTGGGTCACACCAGTGGCACTCAGGAGTTACTTCTGACTCTGCATTCAGAAATTGCTCCTGGCAGGCTCGGAGGACCATACGAGGTGCCAGGAATTGAACTAGAGTCCTTCCAGGGTTGGCTGCATGCAAGGCAAAGGCCCTACCGCTGTGTTATCACTCTGGCCCTGAAACTACCTCTTTTGTGGCCTTCCTTTGTTTTGGGTTTTTTGTTGTTGTTGTTGTTTGTTTGATTGATTGATTTTTGGTTGTTTTGGGGGGTGGGGCACACCTGTTTGAGCCTCATGTGCTCAGAAATCGATCCTGGCTTGGGGGAAACCATACGAGACACTGGGAGATCAAACCGCAGTTCGTCCTAGGCTAGCGCTTGCAAGGAAGACGCCTTACCTCAAGCATCACTGCTCCAGCCCCTTTTGTGGCCTTTCTTTCACCTGGATGCATGAGCGGGCCAAAGAGCTATTTTCTGTGCCTGAATCAGGGACTGCCGAGCATTTTAACAGACAAGAAATAATAAAATCTTTCAAACATGAGCTAGAGAGCTAGTACAACTTGCAGGGTGCTGGCCTTGCATGCAGCTAGCCAGGGGTCCATCCCTATCACCCCATTTGGTTCCTAAACTCCATCAGCAGTGATCCCTGAGTGCAGAGTCAGGAGTGAGTACTGAATACTGATGGATATAGTCCAACCCTTTGCCCGCACATCTAAGTTAAAATTCTCAGACCTTTTTAAACCTACCTAATCAACCAATGTATAGAAATTAATAGTCAATATTGTTTATCTACCATGAAAACAATGATGCTAGAGATATCAAAACCAATTCAGCAGGCTGAAGTAAATGAACCTAAGGATGAATGTACCGAAGGATGAATGTATGTAATTAAATCACTTTGAGTGCTTCAGTTTTGATTATAGCAAAATTAAAACTTAAAAAGAAGAGACAGGATATGTCTGGCAAAATGAAAAGCGGCCCATAGAGCGTTCTTCAATGAATTAGCCTATTAGTTACTCATGTTCAATGATCATTCAACCTATATGGATCCTTTCCAAACATATTAATATTCATTTAAAATCTTGTGATATATAAATGCATTGATTTTTAAAAGCATATGGTAATTGACAAAACGTGCATTGTTAAGGATAATACTCTTTGGGATGTGTGTCTTATATGATCATTTTTTATTTTGGGGACACCGCCATGGTGCCAAGGGATATCCTGGTTCTGCACTCAGAAATTACTCTTGGCAGGTCAGGAGACCATATGGGATGCTGTAGATGGAACCTAAGTTGGCCACATGTAAGGCAAATACCCTATCTGTTGTGCTATTGCTCCAACCCCATATATTATTATTTTTTTATTTTTTTCTCTTTTTTTTTTGCTTTTGTTTTGAGGCCAGGCTTGTTCAGGGGTTATTCTTGACTCTGTACTCAGAAATCACCCCTGGCAGTTCTGGAGACCATATAAAATGATGGGGAATGAACCTGGATAAACCAGTGCAAGGCAAGACCCCTCCTTGCTGTGCTATCACTCTACACCAATCCATATATGATTTTAAGGTTTAAGAAGTATAAAGTCAACACTAGCTGATGCATTTGTTTTGGCCAATTGCAGCTTAATGAGACACTTCACCACTACCTCTTGGATCTATGGATGAAAACAAGGAATAGCCTGCTTATTACTTATCTCTGTTCCTCTATGTTCCTGGAATAGCTGCCCAGGAGTCCAATTTAAGAAGCAAGAAGGGATAATGAAGAGTCTCCTCTTCATTACATGGTCAGTTCACATTTCTTCAGGGAGTTCTTCCATTCAGAGCTATAATCTGAAGGCACACTCACTGCCTGAGAGGGACCCCTTGGGCCTCTGGGATTCGCACCCTGAGCAGCCTCAGCCCAATGGTCAGGCCTCTCCTGCCTCTGCTGGCTGGCACCATCAGTAGAAAAAATGCTCAGAGGTGGCATCTTAAAATCAAGAACTCCTGCCTGAGTTCACATGTTTTCATTCTATGAGAGTGATTAATGACAGTAATGGGTACAAAGAACATGCTGGTTGCATGTGGATATGTGGATATTATGTAGTGAACAGATATTGGGTGATTAGCTAAATGTCATCACAGAACAAATCAAATCATTTTTTTAAAGTACTTTATGGGGTTAGAGCCATAGCACAGTGGTAGGACATTTGCCTTGCATGCGACTGACCCAGGATGGATCTGGGTTCTATCCCTGGTGTCCCATATGTTCCTCCTAGCCAGGAGATATTTCTGAGCACATATCCAGGAGTAACCCCTGAGCGTCACCAGATGTGGCCCCGAAACCAAAATAAATAAATAAATAAATAAGTACTTTATTTAAACACTGTGGTTATAAGATTGCTTATAATACAGTTGGATAATTTTTCACTGTTACAAAGTTGTTTGTGTTTGAGTTTGTCAAATATTTCCCAACACCCTTCACCAGTGCACAATTTCTGCTCCCATTGCCCCCATTTTACCTCCTACCCTCCCATTTTTCTGCCTCTAAGATAAGCATTTTTCTTTTATCTCTCTCTCTCTCTTCCTGTCTTGCTCTTCCATTTTTTCCTTTTAGACATTTTGTTTTTCAATATTGTTTGCATATTTGCAATACTTGTTTTGCAGTATTCTTACTGAAGAGGTACCATGCATATCACTTTCCCTCCTTTCAGTACCCAGTTCTTGTCCAGAGTATTTTCCAGCAGTCATTGTCATAGTGGTCCCTTCTCTGCCCTCACTTAACTCCCTAACGCTTTATGTTGAACTTCCTACCATGGGCCTACTGGCCCTCATATCTATTATCTCTGAATATTATCATCAGTCCTTTTTTACATACCATAAATGAAAACCCACTTGTATTCAACCTTCTCTCCTGCCATAGCATCCCAGTATCCTCATGCACTTTGAAAATCTAGAGTCCTAGAGCCCGTCTTCCAGAAAAGAAAGAGGACAAAATTCAGAAACCATGTTGGTTGAGTCTGTTTCATTTTTTCCACTGAAAGGTGTTGTTTTTTCCTACACATCTCACCCCATAGATTTTCTCTTATAGCTTGTCTACCAAAGCCATGCTCCAGGGACAATGTTAGGAGGTACTCATTTTTTCTAATAGAGGAGTCTCTATTAGAAGTCTCATCTCCTAGGAAAAACAAAAACTTGGATCTTCCTATTATCAACAAGAGGAAAAGAATATCAAGCAGATAATAATATCTGACATAATCAGTACTCATTCATGTAACCAACTGAGAATAATAATTGCAGTGTTTAAGGAAATATGTCTGTCTCAGAGCAAGATACTTCATGAGAAAAGATGTTTATCTAGTACATCATGGTTCATTCGGGGCTGATGGAAATGCTCTCTATTACATCAGTTCACACATCAGCCATTGGTGACCCGTTTAACCACTAGTTAGAATGTGGAATGCACACACTGCAACTCTAAAGTATAATTAATCCGTTTAATAATTTATATGTGATCAGTATCTAATTCTTAAGACTAACATTTTTTTGGTGAATTCTCAAGACAATTCTCAAGACTGGCATATTTTTTGGTGACTATTTGGTGTGGGGAAAGGAACAGGAAGAAAAATTGGTAATGGGAGTTCCAGATCCAAGGCAACTCAAGAAAATGAGTAGAACCAGAAATAAACATTGAATGGAAATTGCTTCCTAGATCACAACTGGATAAGTTGTTGAAGGTAGCTACAGTGTGTAACCTAATGGCTCCTTAGGCTGGTCCTGTTATCTAGAATGACCTAGAATATACACTTGGTATGCAAAGGAACTTCAACAGTGTATCTTACCTCAACAAAAGATTTTCTCACTGAAAGTTATATGTAGATAATTTTCCCCCAAGTTGTTGCATCCCACTGTCCATGTCCAATTGATCAAATGAAGTCACTGTATACTTAGTTAGCTTTTGAGTTTGCATTAACTCCATTTTCAGGCATGCTTCACTAGAAGATCTCCTTATAGAAGGCTCTACCTTGTTGTTTAAAATACAGCACATTTGTATTTTCCTCTCTTTTGTGGGGGGGGAATCACACCTGGTGGAATTTGGGGTTACTCCTGATGCTGTGCTCAAAAATTACTATTGGCAGGTTCAGGGGTTCATATGGGATGCCAGGGCTTGAACCCAGGTTGGCCACAAAAAAAGCAAATGCCTTACCCATCATTTTCCTCTTTCTTGACTAGAAATTTCTTCTTTCAGTCTATGTTTTCCTCCTATATCCTATCTCTCAATGTGGGTATTTCCCCAAACTTTCTTTGCCCTAGGCATATTCTTTTATGGAAAAGTTATACAAGTCATCTGTTTTTGGAATCCCCAGAAAGCCCAACCTTACTTCTGAATACCAGGTTTGTGTCAACAGTTTAACTTGTTCTCTCAAACTTAATTTTAAACAGAGGCTGGATTGGTAGAAAAGCTTACAGGAACTTGCCTTGCACACAGCCAACCCGGCTTCAATCCCTAAAATTCCATATGGTTTCCTGAATCTTTTCAAGAGCCATCCATGAGCACATCTGGTTGTGACCTCACCCACTTTTTTCTGTCACATCTAACAGTGCTAAGGGGTTATCCTAGCCCTGTACTCAGGGGAAGGTAAATGCCTACCCACTGTGCTATAGCTCTGGCCCTACAAATAATCTTAATTAAAAGAACACCCAGCAGAAATGATATTTTTCCTTACACCTCTCCTTTCTGAAGATTTTATATTGAATAATTAGCATAATTATTTGCAATATTTTGGCAGCCACAAAACTCAGAAATTCTTTATAACTTGCCCTGTCCTTTCCAACAGAAAGCCCCATATCCTCTTCCCCAAGGTGAATTTCTACACACTCCCCTCCTTCACATTCAGTCTCTGTGGTCTTTCACTACGATGACAGCTGCACAATATCTCTCACTTTCTCCCTACTCGTTTCCTTCCAACACACCTTCATCATTGCTAACTGCTGCCAAAATGAATCTTCAAATTATAGATGTGTCACCTCTTTCTCTTGCTTTGCCCACGGACACTAACTTCTCGTTCCTCTTAGAATAAAATTCAAACGATTCAAAAATTTAAGCCAAACCAAGAATACTATTTATGTTCTCATTTTTGAGTGATTCTCCTATTTGATTTCTGACTCTGCTAGGTCTGACTCATAATGCTTCAAACATATTGATTCTTTCCACTGCCCGTGATATGCCAAGCACTTTCTCATTTCATGACGTTCTCATTATCTTTTGTAGACTAGTGGTTATCTGACTCTTTTTCAACTAACACCACCCTTGAGTGTTCTAGAGAAGTTCCCTGATGATTCTACTTAATAGTGTTCTTACTTCTTAAGATTTAAATATATTAGATATCATCTTTCTTATTTTGTAAATTGAGTATACTTGTTTGTTGTTAATTTTTGCTCTAGTAATTCATACAAACTATGAAAAGAGAGCTGGTATAATGCCTAGTAACTATCTTTGAATAGATGGGTAAGTTATTGGTTTATAAAAAGGCACTATTGAAAGCTTGATTAAAAATTTTAAGTAAAAGGGAACAATGTAAATGACAAAACAAATCATTTCAGTTCCACTGAGCTTTGATCATTGTCTGGGCTAGATGCCAAGTTAACTTTGTGGCTGGAAATGATAAATGAGCTAATAAATGGAATACTGTCTTATATATCCTTGCATATAAAAAATCTACATTAAATTACTGTGAGGACCCATTGAGTTATTCTCAATTCTACCCTCAGTCGAATGCAGATGTCTTTCTCTGCCATAAAGATGAATTTATTCCAATTATGTCATATTGATGATCATTCTTGCTAGTCCAGAGACAGCAAGAAACAAGAACATTGGAAGCTAATAGTTGCAAGGCACTGGCAAATATTTTAGCTCTCGATAACTTTTGTTTGTTTGTTTTTCATCCAGATTATCTGCCTCTAAAGATGAAGCCTTTAAAATAATTAAGTTTATCTTACTTTAAGTGTTCTGCTGGAAAACTCAGGGCATAACATATTGTGAAAGTACCATTGAGTAAGTGGTTCTTAGGAGAGACTCTCTTAAGCTTATTTTAAAGAATAAATAAATAGAAACAGAGTCACCTAAGAACTGCCAGATGTCCTTGATTGACAATTCATTAACCAGAAGATTTGGAAATATGTCCTGGATTTAGTGGAGCCTTCTCAGATGCAATTTGTATTGGGAGAAAGAAGAAGCAGATTTTGTTTAATAAATAAACACCCAATTTACAATATTTTTTGAGAATATACTGACAGGCAGAATGTGTGCTTAGCTTTCTAAAGATTACTATGTTCTCTGGGCAGCAATTAACCACATAAAATAAACACAAAATATTTTATAATGGAGGTCAAAAACAAGATGGTTCAGATAAAAGTTCAAGAAAGAGAAGAGGAATTTCCTTCTAAGATATTTGAATATTTTTCAAGAATTGTAGGCACATTTTCTGAGATTAGAAATCTCAGCAGGATCTGAATGTGTGAGTAGAGATGTCTCTCCTATCCACAAAGAACATATAATTAAAATTGTGGAAATGTGGAAGGAATAAAGTAAACTCATTGAATTAGACTAGGGACTATATGTCAAGGGAAAAGAGAAGAGAGGCAAAGTTGAGAATAGCCAGGGAATTTATTTTAGGACTTGAAAATGTAAGGAAGGTTTGCATAAGTAAACTTTATCGCATACACATTATGGAATCAGGTAAGACTAGAATGACATTTCATAGGCTAGTAAAATTGTATTATATGAAACTTAAAACAAGAATACCAGAGAAAATACCATGGGAAGATTTATGATGCTAATTTATCAGATAAAAGTTTGCAAACTTAGCTTAATCAGGATCTAGCAAGTCTATAAAAGAGAACCAGGGAAGAACTAATGACATTTGAACATGATTTAAAATATTTTGAGCTGGTTAGCTGAAGGGTAGCTATGCCGTTAAAAGTGTAAAAAGGTGATATGAGTCATTTAATGGGTCAGACCTCCTTTACAGAGACTTTATATTATTTCTCTAGTTTAAAATGGATAAAAGAGCTCTGAAACCAAAGAATCATTTTAAGAAACAATAAGAAGATTATTTAGGGATGATGACTACAAATTATTTTGCTAGTGGGTGGAGTTAGCAAACTATAGGCAAGAAGAGTTCAAGCTTGTAGATAATGGTGAATATTTTTGGTAAACCACTTTCTTCATTTTTCTCACTAAATTTTTTTATCTCTTTTGCTCCTTCTCAGGATTTTGCCCAAGTTAAAATTTGTTTGATCCAAAATAAATGCTTTTTGCTTTTTTGTTGTTGTTGTCTCCTGAATTTTTCATGTCACTCAGTTTAGAAATTGTACATCACAAAAATGCTTCTTTGGAAATTATCTGCACAGAGATGAAGTGACAATTTTGGATGCAAGTCTAACATGAATTATTAGAGGGAAATTTAGGAGAGCTCTAAACTGGAACTCCAGCCCTGTGTTTTTTTGTGTTGTGTGTGCTTAAATGAAGTTTTAGAAGTGGTTGAATTTTTCAAAAATTGGATTGTAGAGAGACAAAAGAAGATGATTAAGGATAGGCCAGCTGGGGATTCCTTAAATAACTGGGTCAGAAACAAAAGTAGACATCAGAGTAATAAACAAAGGAGCACAGACAAGATGAGACGTTAAAACCCAATATAGGAGAAAAGTTTTGAGAAAGAAAGTGCTGGTGAATATCAAATGCATATCTTTAAACTATGCAGCAGCTAACCAACAACATCAAAAAAAAAAAAAAAAGACATGAAGGCAACTGGATATATCAAATTGGTAGCCATAACTTACTTTCCAAAATAAAATGCACAGGCACTAAGGCACTATGGGAGAAAGTGACATCAAAGCCACAGAAACTAGAGGTTAGTGGTTGAGCTGTGAGATGGGGAGATGAGGGTATGATAACTCCATCTGTAGAGCTTTAATGGATAATGGATAGATGTTTAATGGATAGTTGAAACAATGGGGGGATCTGGCTCAGAGGGTTTTTATGAAATTAGATTGCACACCATGTATAGAAAAGTATGACCAAAGTTTATGTGTAGTTAGGTTAATTTAATTGTAGCAGTGAATTGCTAATAAATATTCATTGGCCAGGAATAAATCCTTACTCATGCCGAGCTGAGAGCAGGAGAAAGCAGATGGAACAAGGTTTAATCTTGAAGGTCTGAACAGAACAAATGGTCTAGACAGAAAGGCATTGGTCAATGCAGAGAGCTGAGCAGCCTAAATAATGAGCTCATATGTCTCTGGGAGTAAGGCAGGAATCACATTGTCCATCAGGCCCCATGTTGTTCCCCCTAGAATTTGACAAAATGTTCTATTGAGAATATATATACATTAATATTTTGCTGAACAAAGGTAAAATTTGCAGAGATTTGACAGTAAACAGTGCAGAGAAAAAAATAAAAGGAATAAAAATGTATTAATTAGACGAAATAAGTCAAATCGAGTGATTGAACAGTGGGTAGGGCTCTTGTTTTGCATGTGGCTTACCCAGGTTTGATCCCCAGCATCCCAATTGGTTCTTGAGTCCATCAGGAGTGATCCTTGAGCACAGAGTTAGAAGTACTAGGTGTAGGCAAAAAATAGAAAGGGATAAATTAAATGGAATGTGATGACAAGTGATGACATAGGAGTCTGCAGTAGAGTACAACTCATACAAACACAATGTACCAAATATTCCAAATATTTGACGTGTCAAATACTAGGAACAGGGGCAAGTGTAGTGGCACAAGGATAAGGCGTCTGCCTTGTCCACACTAGCCTAGGACGGACCACAGTATGATCCTCTGGCTTACTATATGGCCTCCCAAGCCAGGAGCGATTTCTGAGCATATAGCCAGGAGTAACCCTGAGTGTCACTAGATGTGGCCCAAAAACAAACAAATACCAGGATCAAGTGATAGAAAACAACATGAGGAAAAATTGGGAGATGGCTCTGGATGTCTCCCTAATCTTGCAACTTCTATGCAATAGCATAGGGTCTTGGCACTAGGTACAAATTAACCACACTCCTCTGGGTTCTGGGTTCATCAGAGGATATACAATCAATGAACCAAACAATCATCTAACAGATGGAGAAATAAAAGAGCCAAAAAATAGTGTTGTAAATAAAACAATGTAAAATTTAGAGATCTCGTTGGTTTTATTAAATGATTCATGTTTAGTGCAGTTCACCAAGTAAGTACTAGCCTGGAGGAAAACAAAATGGAAAGCTGACAGGAGCAGAAGGAGAGTGGGACTAGGTTATTAGCGTAGGAAAAGATTCTTTCCAATAGTCACATTCCCTAAGAGGAAGATGAGGGAGGGATTTAACCCAGCAGATTCCTTGGCTTCTGGACAAAAGAATCCAGATGGATGGGTTAAAAGGATTATACTGTTGAAGGAGGCACACCCAGGTATAAATAAACTCTATCAGAGATCCTGTTATTTCTTTTTTAAACCAAATGATGGATAAAATTATTCCTGTACAATGGGCAGCATCAGTGAGAGAGAACTTAGCTTGCATATTCTCGATTGTTCAGAGAAGACACCATGGGGACACCAGAAGGGGACAGAGGAAGGTCTGTTAGGGAGATACAATAATAGGCACCAGCACCATGCAGATTAACATTCTACCTAGTCCTTGGAGAAGAACTGGGGAATTTAGAACTCTCCTGTGCTCCCCCTTCATTCAAGTTCCTGTCTTTTCACAAATCCACCTCCCCTCATCCTAATGCTCCTTCTAGGAAATAAATCTCTTGCTCAAACTATTTGGAGATGGCAGCATATGACTCCACATCCAACTACATATATCTCTTCTTAGTACAGAGAAGTTCACACATCAAGTCTTACACCATTCATGGGGAGTTGATTTTTGTTTTCAACTGGTAACCCCTAGGAAAGCCAGCCACCAACATTTCAAGCAATGGCAGATGTCTTCCCCTGCCATCTGAGCTATATTCCTCACAGTGAGCACATTGCAGAGAGGTATGAGACGCCAAACAGGCAGGCAAAACCAGGAAGATTTTTATATTTTGAAAGGACATTGAAATCCCCTCCTACATCATTTCACTTTTCCCTTCATTCCTGCATCCTTCTCCTGTGCCTATTCGACTGTATGATGCCAGTGAGAATGATTTCAGATTCTCTTTACCCATTGCCTATGATTATGACCCTGCATCCAAGGCATGAGAAGAGATGGAATCTTTGGGCTGACAAGCTTCTTTCTGGAGTGCTCTTCTTCCATTGCTGGTTCTTCCATCACCTTTTCCATCTCCTCCTCTTACCCTACTTTGGATTCCTTTGCAGGCCATGGCTCATGCTCCTGTGGCCGCTGCGTTTGTGAGAGAGGCTGGTTTGGACAACTCTGCCAGCACCCACGCAAGTGTAACCTGACGGAGGAACAAAGCATGAGCTTGTGTGAGTCAGCAGACGGCACACTGTGCTCGGGGAAGGGTGAGTATCATTGTGGGTGTCAGATGGGCTCCTGACTGTGTCACAGGCTTGCCTGCGAACACTGGGTTCCTGTCCAGCCTGCATGGGTGTTGATATTTTAAGGGACCCATCCTAATTAGGCACAAAGGACTTCTTGACCTGTGTGCGCTAGATGTATTGTCATCTCTCTATGAGGAAAGATGCTGGTCACATGTAAGCTCGACATTGAGGATGGAAATGGGGGAACAAGTTACATATCAGATCATGAGAAAGTGAAGTGGCAATTGCTCATAGGTCTGATCACTGGCACCCCCTCTGCACTTCAGGAATGATTCCTGAGCACAGAGCCAGGAGCAAACTCTGAGCACCATTTGAGTGTTCAATTCCCAAGTCATAGAAATTTTCATAGAGAAGAAAGGTTAAAGGACTCAGTTTGGGCCTGAAGGAGCAGAGCTCATGCCAGACTAGTGTGAAGCCCTATGGTGTATCCTCGGACCTCCTGGTCTCTTGCCCTGAGCCTGAGCACCTATCCATTAGAGAACCACCAGGTAGAAAAACTCTAAGAATGACCTTGCATCCTCTTCTTCAATTCCCAAGTCATAGAAATTTTCATAGAGAAGAAAGGTTAAAGGACTCAGTTTGGGCCGGAAGGAGCAGAGCTTCTGCCAGACTGGTGTGAATCCCTATGGTGTATCCTTGGACCTCCTGGTCTCTTGCCCTAAGCCTGAACACCTATCCATTAGAGAACCACCAGGTAGAACAACTCTAAGAATGACCTTTCATCCTCTCCTCCCCTTCAGCACTATTGGTGGGGCGGCTATATTTAAAAAATGGCAAAGTACAGGCAACAAACTGAAAATAATGGAGAAGACAAGGAAATATAGTCAAAAGGTCTGAGCTCTGCTGAGCCAAATTATCCCTATTTGAGGTCACAGCACACCCTTGCAGAAGAGGGAAGAGAGAAGCTTTTAAAGGGCCAATACTGAATTTGGTCCTGTCCAACTTTACTTTCAGAGAGTAGAGTCCAAAAATGTCCAGGTGAAGGCCATGGTAAGGGAGTTTGTCAGGAGAGAGAGCCCAAGAGACAAAATCTTACATTTCATTGAAAAATTTAAAATTAAAGCCTGAACATTATTACAGTGGCTACTGTACTTGCCTTGCTCATAGTGGACAGGGGCTTATTTCCTGGCATCCCATATAATCTCTGAACCTTTGAGGAGTGATTTCTGAGTACAAATCTATAAGTAAACCCTGAGCACCATAAGGTGTTTCCCCCAAACAAACCAATAAATTAATAATAACAACAAATTAAAAATATCTCTATCTTGAAATTCTGCTCTTAGTTCTTTTGGCCTAATTAGCGCCAATTTTCCAAGAAAACTTGTGCAATCACATTTCTTTCGCATTTTTTTTAAAAAGCAAGCTTGTTTTGTAATGAAAATTTGCAGGTTGATTGGCCGAGTTCCACCAACCCAATCAAACATTTAGAAGAGACACAAGTTCCAGAAGAAAAGCAATCCCACTCAGGGCCCTCTGGCCTCTATGGAGACAGATCTTTTTATTTTTTACCCTGAAAAGACAAAGAATACTAGCAAATCTAAATCCACTCTGATGTTTCTGCATAACTTCTTTTTGTAATATTAGGGTGAGAGGATCAGAGCTAGAATCTTCTAACGGGACTCATGAGGTGCTGGATACCACCAGTGGTCCTTAGCTCATGTAACTACTAGTTCTATGCAAGAGAAGAAAATACAGAACTGCTCAGGTTTTATGGTACCAGCGATTAACTGCAGTGCTTGAGAAATCACCAGGCCTATGCCTAAACAAGTCCTACGCCTTCACCTCTGTTATATGTATTATATATACATATAGATTATAACTTTGCATATAGATATAGATAATATACATCATTTGTAATGAGACGTTCTTTCGGAGTTGGGTTGAGGTTTGGTTAGCCCACAGTTCTCAGAAGAGAAGGGGATATCCCATACCCCCTATCCAGGGAGAACAGGAGAAGTTGGTTAGGGAACAATTCCCATCAATAAGTAATGCACACAGGTATAGAGGATATAGCAGACAAGAGAACTCACACTACAACCTGTTCATCCATCAGTCAGTTACTCCATACACGGAACCACAAGCCTAAATGACAGCCCCAGCTAAGCTCTCCTGAGTTCCATTTATTGAAATCCAATTCAAGCCCCTTCCCAAGGAGTGGGCACAAAAACAAATGGAAGGCAATGGTAAAACAAGACTAACAGAAAATAACTGAGATACAAATGAGAAATATTTGATACAAATAGGAACTATTTTAAAGGCCTCAATTATCTCATGTTTTTCTGGATTTTTTCACAGAAATTCTTAAAGATACTTTATATTCCTTTCCTTATTTGTTAATTTTATTTTAAAGCATAGTCATTTACAGTTATTCATCATAAAGGTTTAGACATATAATATATCAGCACTAATCCCACCACCAGTGCCAACCTCCCTATACCTATGTTCCCAGAGTCCATTCCACACTCCCCCTTCAAGCTCCCATCACAACAGGCACCATTTTAAATTTGTTTGTTCTAGGCTTGGTCTCATGATTTCAATGTTGTTGACCTGTGAGTCAGATATTTCATCTTAACTCCAACAATGCACCTTAAACTTTTGTTCTTGTTGTGCAATTGAACTCATCAACAATGCTGTCTTGGTTCTCTTAGTCTTAGTTGGTGACTCATAAAATAGCTAAGAAGATTCCAGAAGCCCAATGGTTGACATGCTGCCCCTAGGTTGTTAGAGGGTTCCAGTTCTTTGGATCACTAGTTCTTGACAGGAAGACCATTTTTATACAATTCTAGAAGCTGTGGCATTTTCCTTCCAAGACCTACCTAGCCTGAAGTAGGATTAGCATTTCTTTTTTTTTTCTTTTTTTTTTTTTTTTTTTGGTTTTTGGGCCACACCCGGTGACGCTCAGGGGTTACTCCTGGCTATGCGCTCAGAAGTCGCTCCTGGCTTGGGGGACCATATGGGATGCCCGGGGATCGAACTGCGGTCCGTCCTAGGCTAGCGCAGGTAAGGCAGGCACCTTACCTTTAGCGCCACCGCCCGGCCCCCGGATTAGCATTTCTTTGTCTTCCTTAGTAAGCGCAGTGGATCCCTGACGAATTCTGGAGGATGGTACACGGATGAGACCCCTTTGGGATAATAAGTCCCTAAACAGAATCTATTGCTTTCCTCTTTCCCTAAGTCAATGTTATGTGGTGAAAGGGGCTGGTTCTTCAAAGCAAATGATGTGTGACCACACACAGTGCCAGAAAAAAATGGCAGAAAATTGATAAGAGCATATTCCTTCAATAGACAATCCCAAATTTGGTGTTGGAATAAGATTTGCAAATTTGTACTGACTGTGCTTCTAGCAGGGGACATCTCTCTGATGCAATGATGCAATGACCACTGTTTGGTGCCACTCAAATCTATTCCAAGAGGATGCTATGGGCTGAGTGTTCTCACTTACAATTCAATCTCTGTCCAAGTCCCAAACATACTTTTCACCCATCCAATGCTCTAAGAAACTTGGTTCCTGGAAACATATGCTTTCTCCAAAAAGAAGGAAAGGGTGTTGAAAGGAAGAGAAAAAGTGGGGGCTTGGGCAAAAATAATGTGATTAATGGAATAAAGTTGGAATGGGCATAAAGCAAGGAAATTCCCAGTGAAGGTGGGACAGAGGAAGGCCATCAGATCCAAGGGTAAAGTGTTTTGCATTAGGAACAGAACTGAGAATGTCTGAATTATGTATCTATATCTAAGAATTGCTCCAACACAAAACCCTTCAGTGTAGTTACTTCTCAGTTTTCTGCGAAGATACTAATGGCCTCAACTTTTCCTGGAACTCCTCTGAAGAAGGCCACTTATTCATACTTTAAGATCATTATGCTTGTTTATAGTTGCTTATTTTATAAAATATCCAGGAGCTGGAATAATAGCACAGTCTGATATGTGTTCCACCCAGGTGTGACCCCACCCCCACCCCCAGAACCACTTATACCTTCCAAGCTAGGAGAGATCCCTGACTATGGAGTCAAGAGTAAAGCCTGAGCATAGCTGGTGGTGGCTCCAAACCAAAACAATAACAACAATCAGCAAATTTTCATTGTGTCTGTTTCCTAGACAGCATTGAAGCCTCAGCATTGTCTCTTAGCAGTTTTCCAGTAAGTTCTATCCAGCTGCAGGCAAAGTGGGAAATGAAGTCAGGCTCCCCAGAGTGAAGTGCAGACCGATGCACTAAACTCTTTCATGCAGGAAGTGGAAGGAGTCTAAGCAATAAATAACTTTATTAAAGTCATTCCAGGAGGCCAAAGAACTAGAACAGAGGTGATCATCCTTGCCCTGCATGTGCCCAATTGGGATTTGATCCCAGCCATCACATAGGATTCCCACACACCCTGCCAGGAATGAATAATTCCTGAGTGCAGAGACAGGATGAAGCCAAGTGGCAGTCACAACAAAAATGAAATAAATGCCTGTGATTCCATTTGAAGAAGCTCTTTTTTTAGCATCATGCATTCAACATTTAAAAAAGCCATTTGACTCCATACTGACCCCCAAAGCAATCCGTTAAAACAAAAGCAGGAGGTTTCTTTAGTCAATGCCTTTCTAGTGAATGGCTTTCTAATTGGTTGGCTTGGAGGAGGTGAGGAGACACCTAGAGCCTGGTGAAATGTTGAAAGCACATATTTTGAATGGTTTGATTCACCAGAGGAAGACAGGTTCAGTCTTTGCTAAGTTTAAGTAGCCTTGTAGGTTCCAAATTTTAAGGTTCAAATTAGGGAATATTATGGACATCCCTATGATTGGCAGCCATGGATGGAGTTTCCTTCTTTCTCTCCATTTTGGAAGAATCAGAGATAGACCATGAAGAAAGTAAGTGGCCCTTGATCAGTGCAGGCATAAAGAATGGTGAGGACAAACCAGTCCTCATGGAAGAGAGAACCTATCCACATTCCCCAGGAACCACAGGAAAGGTCCCTTATTGTGGGAGTATGGGATTTGTCTGTTTCTACCTCAATCAATATATGCATTGGATGGAATTATCTTTGAATGTACACATTGGTCTGGTGTTGAGACAGGATGGTCTCACCGATGGTAGAGGAAGTCAGTCCTTACATTTTCTGGATGTCCTGGGAGCCGGGGACTTGGGGATTTGGCCTGCTAGGAGTGAAGGGTAATGTGGGGAACTCATCAAAAGCTCTTTGTGTGTGTGTGTGTGTGTGTGTGTGTGTGTGTGTGTGTTTAAGTGAATTATTTTTTAGAGCACCATCTAATTCCAACCTGCATCTCTCCAGTGTTCTGGTGTTGGAACCTGAGGATTAAATTCAATACCTTATCAAATATACCACACATCTTCAACATGATGTCAGGAAAAATAAATGAGTTTGATAACACCCATCTCTGGATCGATCTCACACATTTGCCAGAATCCCAGTAATTTTTTTTAATTTATAAATAGAAAATCCCTCACCCAGATCATGACCAAGGAAACAGTTCTTTTCCTTTCTTGATGAGGCAGAGTGATAAGAAGATTCTTGAGTTTACACACACACACACACACACACACACACACACACACACACACACACACACACACACCAGCTAAGAGTTTCCACCCACAAAGCCTGTTTCTTATGAAACATTCGCAGACAGGCTTCTTACGAGCTGAAAATAAAGCCATCACTTCAGTAGACGATGAAGAAATAGCATTTTATTTCTTTACAAAGTTATAGCCAAGACAATAAATCACTCCATAGAAAAATTTAAAACAAGAGACATTGTTGTGACCTTCAGAACAGATGGAGGAGTTGGTACAATTGTGGAAACTGCCTGCTGAGATGGTGGGTTGCAGCATTTTGTCAGGCTTGATGCAGGAAAAGAAAAGTCCCAACTTATAAGGGGAGGGATGCATTTCATATGGGAGCCTGAAATAATCAGAGAAATGAGCCTCAAGTCAGATCTCCCTGAAGTTTAGCTACCTTGGCAGACTACATGATGGCATTCATAGGCCACTGGTTTGTGTAACTGTTTGGGGGGAAATTATCTATTTGTTTCAAGGATACAAAAAAACCATATTTATTTATTTATTTATTTATTTATTTATTTTGCTTGACAACCTCAGCCTATATCCAGTTTCTCTATTCTCACATTCTCTGGGGGTGATAGTGACTCTAACCAAAAGTTCTGAAGTGTCATCTGAAACCCTTCCAGTGATGCTGAGATATCTAGTTAAATCCACCCACATTCACCTTATCAGCCACCCATCTTGCCTTCACCGCCACCCCAACATCTGGCCTCCTTAGTTTCAACAGAGAAAAAGAACCAGCAAAGAGATAGGGATATTTGGGGGGCCTGTGGGTTTTCCTGTGAGATGCACCCCCCCACACACACACACAAATAAGCCAAACAGGCAGATAGGGAGAATAGACCAGATTAGAACAGATTGGATTCTGGGGCCATCCCCTGATCTCCTGATCCTTTCTGTCCTTATATTTTCTCCTCTTTGAGGACATGAGAAATTCCTATATTTACCCAAACTTCTAAAGATGCTTTGAATGAAAAGGTGGGCTTATTCCCCAGAAGTGGCAGTTTGTGACAAAAGAAAAAAAAAAAACAGAAGAAAGATGAGAGCATTCTGGAGGTTCTTTAGAAAGTAAGGAAGTGGATTTGTGGTGTGGTTTTCTGAATTTAACACCTGAGGTTCTTGCCAAGATGGACCTGCTGCTCTTTAGGGCTGAATGGGGTCTCCTGAGTGAGTGGGGTCTAGACAAGTTGAGCTGTACTCTTAGAGCAACCAGAGCTTGCTACGATGAATAGTTATTGTAATTAGTCCTAATACTCTCCCTGTGTTATTGTAAACACCCTGTTTTAGTCTAATTTCACAAGCAGTAGACATCGGCCCTACCTCTAGAATACAAGAAGCATGGACAGCAGCAGAGAACCAGGCAGCCGGGGGGTGGGAGCATGCTTACAGAGAACAATCTAATTTATCTCATCACACATTAAAATTAACACCCATTTTTCATTCTAAGTATTTTAGCGACTGGAAGACTTTAGGGACTGGAACTCACTAGTCAAGAGTTTCATCAGAACATACCAGATACACTTTAATTTTGTTTAGGAAATACTTCTCTCTAAATACTTCTAAATACTTTTCTCATGTTTAGCCTAAAGCTGAACATGTTAAAGGAAAGATTCAGAGTCCAAATAATTTCCCAAACTTTTTAAGAGATAGAATTTGAGATCTTTATGAACTGTGGCAAAACTTTGAAAAGATACCATGAAAATTACTGATGTCAGAAAAATCATTGACTGCTGCTGCTACTTTGTAGACTTGTTTGCAATATTAAGGGATGTTATATTAGAAAATAATTATGGTTGTAACAAGAACCATAGTTAAATTTTCCAAATAATTTATCTTCCCACTCATGAAAACAAAGTACAAAATAGGGTGCTTTTTGAGGAGCCTTTAATCAAAAGCCAATTAAATACTTCATTTTCTTTGTTTGCAGATATATTGCTTACCTGTTACTAATTAAATAGTTAAATGCTGAGTATTTCCATGCCTAGAAATTTGAAAGTCTCTAAAGATGAAGACATCTTTGAGATTAAGAGATCCTGTACTGGTGGGAGACGAAGAAGGAACAGTCACCTTTCCAAAGCTTGTGTAAGAGTCCCAGCCAAAGCATCAAATCTCTAAGTTATGACTCACATAGATTGTTGCTCAGGATTTTACAAATCAACCTAAATTATCTGGGAGATGCATTGAGACTAAATAAAACCATTCAAAAGCCAGAGCAATAGTATAGTAAGTAAGGCACTTGCCTTGCATGCAATTGACCAAGGTTCAGTCCCCTAAAAACCTCCAGGAGTAATACCCAAGCTCAGATCCTGTCTAAGCCCTGATCAAAACCAGGGATACCCCCTTTACCCTTGATAAAGAAAAGAAAAAAGGGAAATAAAAGTTAAAAAAAATTAGTGTTTTTAGAAGTGAAGAAACTAAACCTGGGTTCTTAATACGTTAACTAGTTCAGACTATTTCTGTGCCTTGGGAAAGGAGACAAGGTGGCTTTGGAAATGTCCAAAGTTCCATTTGACCATGGGATTCTTGCAGCTAAAATGCATGAACTAGTTTTCATCACTTTTGGAATCTTTTGTGCCTATTAAGTCTGAGATGTGCTTAAACCCATTAATACATTTTTCTACTTTGCATTCTCCTAAGGTAATTTCTGACCTAGAAAGTAGGACAAAGATCACCTTCTAAGAAAAGGGAATCACATTTGGCAAGAACTGTCAAACCAAGGAAATGCCTTGGATGCTGTGTGTTTTCTTTGCTGATTTGAAACTTGGTTTACTTTAGAAGAAATTTTGTCCTTTGAGGACTTTTTTTTCTTGACAATGATACTTAAACCAGGACAACTTCCTTTTGTTTGGGAACCCATTTAACATATACATTTTGGTTCATTTTAAATGGACCGTGAATTAAATTATTTCAACTTATTTTTAATCAAAGGAAGTAAAATGAGTGAGATAATGGAAATTCAAGTGGCCTGAAGTCTCATCAAATAACAACACTTTGAAATGGATGAGAGCTAAAAAAATCTGGTAGACATGAATGACTAGATGAGCATTTAATGAAGTACCCCAGAATCAGGTGTAACCCTACTTTATGAAAAATCATGTAACCAAAGATGCAACCTTTTAAGATGAGTAAGTTGGTATTTTGATTAAAATATGCAATCTTTGGCAAAAGAACTTGATGATATTTTAGAGAGCAGATAATTTTCAAGATGTCATCCAATTAAAAAAATGGATCTTCAAAGCAAATTTTTGAGCACCTTTTTGTTTTTGGAAATCCCTCTCTAAGAATCAGCCATTTGCAGCTCTAATTGACATTTCAACCAGACCTGGCCGGGGACCATTTGCTGAAGGCTAATCGCCACTGTCTGGATCCATAATGAAGCCTTTCCTGGATGACCTTTATGAATTACAGTAAGTGGAGCTCCCCGGGGAGCAGCCAGCTATTCAATAAACTTTCCCTTTGGGAAAGAGGTTATTAGAAGCCTATTGTCAGGGTGTGGAGGAAAGATAATTCTCGCTGGAAAGCGTTCATTCATTGGGGAGTGACAGCAAGTAATAAATACTCTTTGTGATTCCAGGTTCCTGTCACTGTGGAAAGTGCATTTGCTCTGCTGATGAGTGGTATGTTTCGGGAGAATTCTGCGACTGTGATGACAGGGACTGTGACCAGCATGATGGTCTTATCTGCACAGGTGCAGTATTGGCTGTTCTGATTGTTTTCCATTTACAATGTACAATTCAGACAGATGACACACAATAGATACTGCCCTGCAGGGCTGGGCAGGAGAGGTTCTGTGGATGCAAGAACTGACCACATTAGGAAAGGTGCTCACGGAAGAGTGAGCACAGGCTTAGGTGCCCAGCATAAAGAAATAAAAAAAAAATTTAAGACCAGCCATATCATCTCTGGGGAACTTTGACAAGTATCACTTCCCATTCCCTTGCAACTCTTTTTATTTATCTTTAGTTCTATCTCTATATCTCTCACTCACATACATAGCAGCCATGCAGTGAAGAGCAAACATTGAATTCACCTGACAATTATTTCACGTTATGGTGTCAGAAATGGAATATGTTTAGGAACAGAGATGGTGATGCGTTCCTTGGTTTCAACTAATATGTCTGCATGTCCTGGGAATAGGGAGTCATGAAACAAAATTATTAATATGACTTTTTTAAATTTATGAGTCCTACTGGATAGAAAATGTATTTGCTTAACTAAGTAACAGAGGAAGTAGAGATGTGTATATTTGCTCTCCTCATTTCGCAATGAAAATAAAAGAATTTTTTGTCATTGGGATAAATATTCAACTTTCTATTTGTTCTTGTTATATAAGATTCCTGTTTATTACATGCCTTGGTCAAGCTCCCTATAGCTGGGAGATTTCTGCTACTTTCTACTCTGAAGTTATACTTTTCTCTATTGGGAAAATATTTAAAAAACAGGTCAACTGAATTGATATAGGATGGACACTGTTTGATCAGTAATATATAGCTTGTGATATCAAATGCCTTTAATATTTTGCAAAGTCAAACTCACAACAGCTGCCTAATAAATCATAAAAATAAGAGAAATGAATAATAGAAAATCAATACAAAAGGAATGGGATAGTGATGATGAACAGTATGCTTTCTAAAATATGTTTTAACTTGATGCCTTTTGATCACAATAATGATCTCTTGTTCTTTAATTACAGGGAATGGACTATGTAGCTGTGGAAACTGCGAATGCTGGGATGGATGGACTGGGAATGCCTGTGAGATATGGCTTGGCTCAGAATACTCCTAAAGACCAAACTGAAGAAGAAGAATTCTTTTTCATCTAATCTATTAGAACATATAAGTGCAAATGAAACCATGTATAATCCTCACTCGAACAAATGAATCAATTGTATGTTTTTCTATTTCAAAAGCCCGGCTAAACTCTGTGTGCCAACTAAAACTAGAAGTATAGTATTCCGATGTCTACATAAGACCTGAAAACTTTTCTTCCAAGATTGTTATCGGTAGTTCTCAGCCAGGGCACCTGGACCACCCAGAAAATGTTGGATAATGTCCAGATATTTTTTGACTGTCATATTAGGTGGAGTGGGAGGATGTGCAAGGGGCATCTGGTAGGTAGAGGCTAAAGGATGCTACAGAACATCCAATAATGCACAGGACATTACCCTGCCCACACACACACACACACATCAAGGGATGATCTGACTGCAAAGGTCAACAGTGACCAAGTTGAGAAACGCTGATGTACAAGTTGGTTAGAATGGTGCATTTATCTATGATAGAGACTTTTTCAGAAACTTAGGAAATGATTATGATTCCTTACATCAATCCCTCAACCATAGTGGGGAAGGATTTCATCTGACTTAGCATTTCCATCTGGGAACAACAAACAAAATCAGAGAAGAACAGAATATCTGGGTACCGGGGACTAGATCACAGGTTGCTTTACAGAGACATAGGGCTCGTCAGCTGTAGCCACTAAGGTATATGAATAATTTCATTTAAAACTCACTAAGGAAGATTTTCTTTAGATAACAAAATAGTGAAAAATGTACAATGAAGCATTATAAATAAATAGTGACATTCATTATTTATACTCTGTGTCAATATATATTTATTCACTTATTACAAAACAATATTGTTATTCAGGGGTAATTATCTTGTTAGTAGAAATTTTAACTGGGTTGGGGGGTATTTAGGAAGAATTTCTTTTCACTATTGTATTAAAAGTTGTCTTAATGTAGCTTGCCTTCTCAAAAGACAGTACTTTATTAGATTTATAAAGGACCTGATATCTATACTCACTTCTCTATGGAGACTTTTTTGCAAAACACTTTATTTACTGGGCAAGCAGAATTGTACAAAGAAATTAAGAAAAATACATGAGATAATGTACCAATCTCAGAATTTCAGAGGACAAAAAAACAAGATGGTTCAAGTAGAAATTACAAGTATTCACTCAGTGGTAGGAACAAAATGTTTATTTTCTTAATGGTGGAATTTTGCTGTGTATGAAATTCACATCCATTTATGAAAATGTACAATAATTTGGACTTCCCTTACATATATACAGTTAAATCTACTTACACATATTAGCTTAGGCAACCTTTAATTATTTAGAGCTAAAAAATTCCACTTTTTCCTTTGTGAGTTATATATTGTAAATTTCTATAATATAACAAAATAATTTCCTTATCATTTAACATGAAAATTTTGTACTTGGAAATAGTAATGACATAAGTATTTTAAAGTCCTGGCTTGAACTTTAGAAGCCAAATCACACAAAAGAAGGAAAATATGCACCTGCAGAGTTTACTTTAAAATTTAATATTGAAAATTATTTAAGAGAAAATTGCACTGATGCTGATTTTGAACATCTTAGCAGTGTTCACAGATCTGAATAGATTTATAATTTTTTTCTCTTTATCCTGAGATTATGAAGTGCAACCAAAGTAGAAATACCTCTATTTCTGAGTTTACCAATTAGTATATAAGTTTTGTAGAATGAGGGAATAGAAGCAGTAAAGATCTAATCTAGGTTTTATTATTTCCTCCTCAATAAGCACATTAACCCTCAAAATAACCCATTATAATTGCTCAGGGACTGTTGTGATCATTTTTCTGATGATGTACCAACATTCATGAAAATATCTAGCCATTAACATATCAATAATATTTATTTTTCCTTACTAGTGAGTTTTGCTTTGTTGAAAGGCCCTCCTTATAACAAGTATTTTAGGCTTTGGGGGTCACATATATGTCTGGATATTTTTTTTGTCTTTTATACTTTAAAATTGGGGGGAGTAGGAACCAAACCTTCATTATGAGCTCCTGAGTGACACAGAAATTGATGAGATGCTGGATATGACTTCCAGCTCTGTAATAATTTGCCACCCTGTTACAACTGCCTTTTCATAGGTAATATCACATGGCCATGGGGAGGGGTGCTTGATTTTCTCCTCGTTTGCTATACTTGTTTTCCTTTTCCATTAACAGCAAACATGTTGGCCTGCTTATGCTGCGTGTAAGCAAAGAGTTTTCTACATTTATGGTTTTCAAAAAAATGTATAGATGTGGAGAGAGAATTATACTATAAGAATCAAGGTGCAATTTGTGAAAATACCTTAGCAACACTGAAAGCACTTATTGAACAAACCTGTTTCGTGTGGTTCATTGAGCTACAAGTCATTGACCACACTGAATTTTAGCATGACTCCCATGAGACTAATCCCTAAAGAACAGTTTCCTTTGAAAAGTGAACTTAGTCTCTTTTCCCTCCTTTTGTACACTGTTATGTTTTGTGTATTGCTGATTAGAATTTAGCAAGAGAGTCAGACTATGGAGAAATGGTCGCATTTACTTGTTAAATTTGGGAATTAAAGGCAAAAGATTGTATCAAGACAAATTCTACCATTTGTAATGTGTCCTACTTAGCTTTGGAAATGTCACAATAGAAAATTCAGCTTTTTTTTTTTAAAGAAAAGGGGGTGGACTGGGCAAGAATAAGAATAAATTCATAAATTTACTGGGAGAGAAATAGACAAATCATATGGAATTGTTCAAATTTCACAGAGACAGAGGGAAGATGCAAAGAGTGTGTTTGGCACTAACCCTGCTCACCTGGCCCACCACCACACAGGAATTCTGCCACAAGAACTTTACAATATAATTCAACATAAACCCCACGAGCCAGAGGAAACTGACTATGCCACACTCTCTCTATACATTCTTAAAACAAATTGAGGCCCTTGAAAAGAACACTAAAAGGAAAAACTGCCTTTGAAATACAGACACAATCTCAATCAGCAAAGATGGGTATGAGAACCACTAATCCTGAAAACCCAAAATAATCCATAGCTCATAGCTCCTGTTTGCAGGCTCACTATCAAAAAATGGAAAACATAATCATAATTCAAGATGTGAACAGTGTCCATGTAAGCTAAGATACAAATTCTGAGATCATATTTTACTCCAAAAATAACATAATTCACATCAAGATTTTGACATGCCTTTAATTTAGGTCAGGTATGTTTCCCATCCCACCCCACCTCCATGCCAGAAAAAGACTTATACTGAAATCATGTGAAGATAATTAAAAATTATTTTCAATGATTTCTATGTCCATCTCCTTCTAATAGGAATTTCTTCGGCAACTGATTTCTCCATAAAATGTTTATCATCTCTGTAATAGGATTCAAAATTAAATGAAGAGATACATGGTTATATTGAAGAAGAAAACATTTTTTTTCTTTTTGCTGTTTGTGTAAGAGAATCAAATCTGATATACTGGTCATTTTGAAAAATGGACTTCTTTAGGCTTTGGGTATTTGGATATTAATCAAGCAACTGGTCTGGTGTGAAATAAAAAGAGTGTCTCAGCTAAGAATTAAAGAGTGAGATAACAATAATCTTCGGAAGCACTGAAACTCTTGTTGGAATTATCCCCCAGCCCCCAAAAGAATAAGAATGAGTAAGCACTTGGAACAATAAACTTTGAATTCTTCAAGAATCATAATAAAATTATATTCTTTTGCACGTTATTCTTTACTGGGGATAAACTATTTGTATCTTTGCTATATTTTCCAAGAAAGTTGTAGGAAATCATTTTAAAAACAAACAAAACAAAAGTGGTGTAACTTGAAATATCAAAACAATGAACATTCCCAAGCATCGTTGAGGGATGAGCAAGTCAATCAGCTCCTTACCAAAAGAAACCCATAGAAGACACCCTCCCATACCAGATATTCATGCAAAGGGAATATGATATTGGGCTCCATACACTTGACAACATATGTCTATAAAGATACAGAACATAGAGGCTGTCAATACAAACATATTCCATCAGATTTACTATACAGAACACCAATTGTGACAGATTGCACTTAATAACAGCAAAATCAGTTTTGGAGAGGAAAAACTGATGGGGTCTTCTCCCAGAAAAATAGCAAGAGAGGTATCATCAAAGAGCGAAAATTTTCTTTGGCATGGTAAAAGGGGGAAATTGAGTTTACCAATTTATTTACATGACACTTCTCTGTATTTGTGAGCGATGCAATGCCATTTCATTACGGAAAGTTGTTTGTGATTTTTTAATATGATTTCACGTAGTTTATTCAATATGTTGTATTTGTGAATACAACAAAGTTGATGAAACACAGAAACTGTACAATGCAGACAAACTCTTTGCATGTAAATTGAATAGTACATACCAACAATCCTTGATAACACGGCTCCCACAACATGCAGTTCATCAATGCTCTTCTTGTCCCATGCAGAGGTGAAATGAGACACAAAATAAAGGACCTAACTAAGTCACAAAAGACAAGGACCCTTTGAAATATGTCTAAACAAAGCTTAGAAGAATGTTGACATTATTCTTCAGGATAAATGCCTTTATAGACAACTCATATTAAAAAAAATAGAGGTACACATTTACATAAATGTCAGTCATTTACAAAAATAAATCTGTCTTACTCTTGTCTTAAGTTTAACCAATAAACAAACTTGCAAGGGATAAAAGAAAGTAGCAAGTAGGGTTCATTACCAAAAAGATAGGCAGGGTTGCTTGATTTGATGCACATGTATAAGTTTGTGTGTGTGTGTGTGTGTGTGCGTGCGCGCGCGCGCGCGCGCGTGCGCGCATGTCTATATGTTGGGGGAAGTATGTCTATAAATCCATCTAATCAACATTTCAAGTTAAGTTATTCACAATCTGTCACATATATGGACTAATAATGCCTACCCTAAATAACTGGGCTATTATACCACTCACCTTCTTGTACTTAACTTATCCTATTAAAAATAATAGGCCTTAACATGATAGAATAAAAAATCATGAATGGTTCAAGGAACCATTTGGAGGGCTTTGTATTTCAACATTCCCAACAATAAATCTACTCAAACATTATGCTAACTTTTATTTATTAAAATGGAATCCAATAAGAAAATGAAATAAGCATAAACAGTTAAATTTATACTAAATATTTAATCAGCTAAGCAGGCCAAAAATTCTCTAATGCTGGGTGGGAACTGTCATGAACACGTATGGAAGCAGTGAAAAATAATTTCTCAGTAAATACAGTGAAGACAAGAGGAGAGATTGGTTCATCCTTTCGCATGTCAATAACAACACAAGGCCAGTCTACTGATCCCTTCCATATTCAGTGGTCTATAAATGAGGTTCAGTTTGGTATCAATGAACTGTTCTGAGAAGAAAACATTGGCTTTTATTAAGTATACACACAGGTAGCAAATATATTTCCAAACACTTTAGTATTAAACGTTTTGAAATGTGATATCCAACATGGAACATTTGACATACACCCTCCATGGCCTTCCTAGGTGTTTTTAAACTCAAGAGTTCAGCAGATTAACTTTGGAAGGAAGCGATGAAAGCAAAACCAAATGGAAGTAAATGGATATAATGGAACAAAAAACTGATCTTGGAATGCGCGGGTTGGCCTTGGATTTTTTTCTCTAGAATAATTCAACAGAGATTATAGCAAAGGCCCCTCTAACCCAGATCTCCAGAGCTCAATGCTTGGAGCTGAGTTAGAAGCATGGACTGGTGAGAGAGAACACAGTGCCTGACTCAGCATGCTGAGCTCCTAGAAATAAAAGAGAGAGAGAGAAAAAGGAAAAAAATATTTTTCTTAGTATGTTCAGTTAAAAATTGTCATTGAACACCAAAAAATAGTAAAGTCTAGTTGGTAACTAACGTTTGCATTGCTGCTGCAGAAAGGAAAAAACAGCCGCCTTGGCCCATGCTCTGCTGAGTATGAGTTGAAATGCAGCCAAAATTGTGGAGGGCATTAAATTCCGGTCATTAAAAACAGGAAAGAGTATATATGAAATGGATTTAGGTAGCACAATTCTCCTAAGTGGTAATTACTGATATTTTTTTTGTTTGTTTCATTTATTATTTTTTTCTTCCTTTTCCCAAATAATGAGGATTAGGAGATGAAAATGAACCTTGATCAGGCCTACAAGGCCTATAGAATTCTTTGGACCCACTATCTCAAAAGAGAAAAAGAAAAGAAGAAAAAAAAGAAAAAGGAAAGAAAGAAGATAAAAGAAAAAGGAAAGAAAAAAGGAAAACCAGTGGGTCTTGCTCGCTGGGCAAGGCAAATGTCACCATTACCAGTAAGCTTGTGATATGTATAAAACAGACCGCACACACAAAAGAAGTAGAAGGGGGAGACCAAACAGTGTCCACAGGCTGTATTTGACCCTGTCCTCACTCACCAAGCTGTCCTCTGCCATGGGTGTAAGGTCAGGGTCAGCGATGGTGAGGGGGGACCTGGGGCCACATCCCTAATCTTTAGAGCTCTCCATACTTGTCCATCCTCATTTCGGAAGGGCTCCCTGATTCCCCGAGGGCTCTGCCCAGTTAAGTCCACTGCAACCCTGAAGATGTCCAGAAAGGCAAATACCTGCCAAAATGGAAAAGGAAAGAAAATTCTGGAAAGTGGGGGGAAGGTGGTCACCGAGAGTAGAGCGAGCCCACATCCCTGTAGAAACAAGAAGGAGTCCAGAGGAGCAGGGGGGTTTGTCCAGCGGCTATCTAGAAAGGACTCAGTTCAAATTCAAATCGGTGTGCTACAAAAAGAGAAGGGAAAACACATGAAGATCGATCTCGGGAACAGGACGCCCAAAGGGGTGCTGGGGAGCTGTCAGCAGGCAAGGTGTGGCGTTGGACGGGTGAAGGATGTCATTCACAGGAAGTGTCACAGTCCAAGAAAAGAGATTGAAAAAGGCATTCCAGATCTGGGAGGGCATTCCATGGTCTGAGTTGAGCTGGTATCCCGGTGCCTTCTGGTTAGGTGAGGGGGTGCCACCGGGGCAGGGTCCTCATGGGTTGGCACCCACAAAGTTCCAGATGGCCAGGAGTGTGCGCTGGTCCTTGGCCACCGGGAGGAGGAATGTCTGGCCTGGACAAATCACTCAGCCGGGAGCGGGACACTGAGTCACACACGGTGGGGGGATCTGGCTATGTGGTCTTACTTTTGTTGACTGGTTTGCCCCCATTCATGATAGCCGAGGCGCTGGTGCTTTTACTCGGCGTCACCCCTGTCTTCGGGACCGTTTCTCCCACGTCGTGCAAGGATGGTTCTCGGTACATGGCAACTGGAGGGTGGGCAAGGAAGGAGTGGAGGAGGAGGAAGAGGAGAAAGAGGTGGTTAGAAGCTGTGGCTGCAGAAGGATGCTCCCTACACCCCAATAAAGGGCCTACAAGCAGGTAAGGTGACTAGGTAGGGGAACTTGGCTGTAAGCATGACAGTGCCTGACTAGCCAGAAAGAGGAAATACATAACTGACTCCCCTCCAGACAAGGAGACTCCCTAACTGAGGCATCTGTCCACTGAGAGAGGAACACTGCATGAGAGTCAAAGCCTCTTTGTGGTGTTGGTAAAATAACATGTATACATACAAACACACAGACACAATGACAGATGCACACATACAAATATAGGTGCCCATATCTACCAAGAGATATACACACATGCATACACAAACCCACAGACCATACACATGCATAAACATTGACACAGACACACAAAGGCATGGCAAATACAGGCAAAATAAACACACATATATACAACTATACATGAATTCACAGATATGAACCCAATGGCACCCATTCACAGAAAGACATGCATTGGCACAGACAACATAGACACATAGGCACACACCAATTTACAGACAGACACATGATGATACCTAGGCCACATTCATACAAAGGCAGACACATGTAAACAAACACATACACAAATGCATACATTGACACATAGACACAAGTTTGCCAAATATAAACAATGAAGTCACAAGCATATATATGACATAACCTGACACAGCCACTCAAATTCATAAATGTACACATCAACATACAGGCATATAAAGATATGCAATCAACATAGGCATATACACACACCACATATCTACATACATACATAGCAAAGCACACCTACACAAATTTATTCACACGAAGGTAGACACACATACACACTTGCACACACATCCAGGAAGAATAGGAGAGTAACAAGCATTGAACCTATTTTGTTCCTCAAGGAAAACTCAGACTACCCCCATTCCTGCACAAATCCCAACACTCACACTTTTCTTTTCACACACTCTGTTTGGCTATAGGTGTGTCCTCCCCTGGGTCATAAAATTAATTTTATTCAAGTGATTCAAACACAGTCACCCAAGCACCAAATCCATGCAAAACACTCATTAAGCAATCCCATTTCTTAAGGCATCCTCAGCTCTTGGATCTCCTCTCCAACCATCAGAAGAAGACAGTTGTCGAAAGAGCTGATGGCAGTTGTGCGTCATTTAATAGTTTTAATTCTTTTGATTACAGTATTAGCTATCTAGTAATTGCGGTCCTTTCAGGCAAGAGAGCCACTGAAGAATTGCCTGGAAGTTATCTGGGGACATAATGGACCACAATGGTTCATGTCTCTTTCCAGAAAATGATTGTGGGGTTCCCGGGAATAGGATCATCTATGTGAAGAAGGCAGGTGAGTTAAAATTGTCTGCCTTCAGAATTACTAGTAAATCAGAACTGCCCTGTCAGCTTTTATGGGCTTTGAGGAGTTTGGCATCTTTTCAGAAGAGATGTCGTGTTTAGTTAAGATGGACCCTGAAGAATCTTCCATCAGGACACTGCCAGTTAACCTGGCCTCAGACCTATCTTAAGTGACATGATGCAATAATGACAGAGACAAATCCATATCATGACCTGCTTTTTACATGTTCCTACCCCCAGGACTAATTAAATGAGGAGACAGTAGCATCATAACACGAGCCTTGATTGTCTATAAACTGAAGTTGTAGAGGAGCTAAGAATAACCCAGAGCACCAATAATTAATCAGATGACTAATTGGCCCTAACAGTCCCAATGATAGAATTTACATTCTGCATGGGTTTTGAAAGTTGGAAATTAATTTTCCTCTCTCACTTATACAATGTGAGAACCTCTGTCATAATAAATCTCCATAATTGTTTTTAGGATATGCTTCTGTCTTCAAATTACTGGAACAGACTCTTTTTTTCTCTTCCTCAGGCAACAGATGCACACAATAAACATACTTGAAGCAGCTCAGTATGATTATGAATTAGCAAGAGGACATAAGATACCATACCTTGATACTCAAATTACATAAATAAATAGCTTGTTTCCAGTTTTTGCCTCAGTTAAGAGAGAAAAGACCAAGTTTCGTGTTTATTACATGTATGCAGCTTAATAAGTTTTAGATATTTAGCCAATTCTTACCTAAGTATATTCAAATAAAAAATAATGGAGGAAGACAAAGACAGTTGAAAAATTAGCCATATGGTTGGTAAAGCTTGTATGAAATTAGTTTTTATTTTAACTTTCACTCCCATTTAATTACTAAGAATTCTGATGGTCTCCAAATCCATTAAAAACAAAAAATCAAATTAGAAACATATGAATTTGGAAGAATAGTAAAAATAAGTTTAGTCTTTCTATGCTGACTTTCATCTTGAGTTGCAGTATTATTAGTATAACTCATTTCTATTACAGATTCTGGCATATTTTTTCTCTCCTATATAGGCCCTCGTGGCCAATTACTGATCTGGGTGTCAGTAATACACTCTGAAAGTAAATTTCACTCAGCGGGAGCATTATTCAGCATTACCAAAATGATAAAGCTGGCATCAGCTAAAAAAAGAGTAGTTCCCTAAACTTTTGCGAAACTGAATTATGAATTTACTGAGAGATAATTAACTTTCTACATTTGAACTTTTCTCTTTCTACAGAGAAATCATGGATTATAAAACCAGTATTTATTTTCTCTTGAAAGCTAAGGCTTTTTGATAGGAATGAAAAAATTAAATTTAATCAAACTACCAAAAACTAGTGAACAATGTTTGGTTATTATAGATCCAATTCTTGGCAAAAGAAAAATAAGGTGTATAAAGTATTCAATATAATTATTTTCTCAAACAAACAACATATACTCTGGCCAAATCTTTCATGAGAGAGGGCAGATATTGCTGAATAGCAAACTTTGCAACAGCTCTCTCAAGACTTCACTGTTTGCAAGTCAATGCAGATAAAACATTTCAACAGAAGCAGGCTGCAACATAACAAAATTTCTAAACTATTACAATTTGAGAGCTATGTAGCACAATAAATTTTTCAAATTTATTTAAGAATGAATTCATTCTTCTTGTAAAATAAAGTTATTGCTTATTAAATAAGTATTTCTTATTTAAATTATTTTAATTAAGGATATGAATCTCTTAATAATAAATTTCTTACTCAAATTAAGAAATATAAATTATTTCTTAATCTTATGTAGTTATTTTTCATGAAGTTACTTTTACCTAACTAAAAATTTTTTCTATAATGTTCATAAGGTTTTAAAAAAAATACCTATGTTACACATATCTATGTCACTATAAACCTACAAATTAAAATGTAATCAAAATTATTTAGGGATGAGATTGAGATAAAGGATTTAAGATAATGAAAGTGTTCCGAGAGGGAGTTTTCTGATATTTAAAAATTAATATATTTATTACATCAATATGTATATATTATCACACATACTGTATAGCATATTATGGATACAAATATTTTTTTAAGACCCTTCACCAGTGCAACATTCCCATCACCAATGTCCCAAGTGTCCCTCCTCCCCATCCCATACCAGCCTGTACTCTAGACAGGCTTTCTACTTCCCACATTCAGTCACATTTTGTTATGATAATTCTCAGTGTAATTATTTCTGTGACTGCACCCATCACTCTCTGTGGTGAGCTTCATGTCGTGAGCTGGACCTTCCAGTCCTCCTCTATTTTGTCTCTGAGAATCATTTCACAAATGTCTTTTATTTTTCTCAAAACACATAGATGAGTGGGACCATTCTGTGTTTATCTCTTTCCCTCTGACTTATTTCGCTCAGCATAATAGATTATGAACACAAATCTTAAATGCACAACTTACAAAGACCCCTTGTGTGATGGCCATCCAGATTAAGCTGAAAATAACTTCCTGAAAATAACTTTCAGGTTCCTTGGAATGAAGGCAGAGTAAGGTAGGTAGAAAGGAACAATGCCATCTGCCCAATGACCACCACACTCACCTTCCAATGGCTTGGGTAGAAAATGAGCTGCTGGTTTGGTTTTCTTTACTCTGTTTCCTTTCATCGCTTGTCCTTCCTTATTCAACCCCAAAAACCAGGCTCTCCCCGATTCCTGTTGTCTGTACAGCATCGATGAGTAGATTACATAATAATTTTCAAAAACAGACTCCTTAAACTTGCATTCAGGGGTAAAAAGTTCCTGTTGGGAGACAAGGAGAAATAAAGATGAGAGAAAGGAATGAAAGACACTTCACTGAGGAATTTCCTTTCTGTTCTTGTCTCCAGAAACTCATCCACGGTGGTGCAGGAGAGAGCCCAGCAAGAGCAGATGATGGTCTTTCTGCACAGGCTACTTGTCTATACTCTCTTCAAACACACAATGAACAAAGAAAGTTCTGCAGTGCAGTTGGAGCTATAAACAAATAACTGTAGGGAAATCCTTTATTGGAAAAATCCACGCTGTGACATAACGCCAAGTGGTTTCAGGAAAACAGAATACAGGCCAATCACAATCTAAATCAAATACATCTAAGAAGTAAGGTACACTTCTAACAAACTAAACCAAATTGTCAGATGTATTCTATCTATAAAGTTAAGTGAGTGATCAAAGTTTCTTCTGGATCTACCATGCCTGGAGTGGCCTCACCAGAAGTCAAAATAATTCACAGGCTAAAGTGACACCTACTAGAAAGGTGTGTGTTGACCATTTTAGGAAGGCCTATGGTTTAATACCCACAATTTTATTTAGCCATAGGCAAAATCAAAAGGGCACAATAACTGAATTGAATCAGTGAGCTGCTACTTGGTTATTATTATTATTCTGACCTCTTTTTTTATTGTTCAGGGATCTTCATACTCCTAACAGGATTTATAGGGTTCAAAGTTTGATAGAAATTGTCAGGTATGTATACTTGATCATAAGAGCAATCCAAAGTTATAAAACCTTAACCTCTTAAGAATTTGAAATGAGGGGCTGGAGTAGTGGTGGCACAAGTGGTAGGCATTTGCTTTGCACATGCTAACATAGGAGGGTCATCCCATATGGTCCCCCAAGCCAGGAGAGATTTCTGAGTGCATAGCCAGGAGTAACCCCTGAGCATCACCAGGTGTGCCTCCCCAAAACAAAACAAAACAACAACAACAAAAAAATTTGAAGTGAAATGAACCATCTTTCCTTAATTATCCTGGAAAACCCTCAAATTTTACTTTATTAAATTAATATGTTTATTTAAACAACATGTTTGCAATTGGGCTTCAGCTATAAAAAAAATAACACCCCCTTCACCAGTGCAACCTTCCCACCACCAATGCCCCCCAAATCCCTCCTCCCCACCCCATGCCTATATTCAAGACAGGCATTCTATTTTCTCACTCACTGCCATTATCATGATTGTTGTTGGCGTAGTTATTTCTCTAATTCACTCACCAATTCACTAACTTACTCACTCACCAATCTTTGTGATAAGCTTCGTATCATGGACTAGTCCTTTCAAGCCTCATATATGTTGTCTCAAAATTTACTTTATTTTAGGATAGATTTTTTTTCTTGGCAAAGTACATATGAGTAGATATATTAGGCTTTGCAGCCCAGAATGTCTCTGCCACAGCTTCTAACCTCTAAACTGCATAGCATAAAGTTAGAGAAAAAGGTGCAATGGTCCATTATCTGTACTATTCTTACCATCATGTTAGATTCTAAAGGTCTCGTAGTTTTCAGGTAACAGGCTGAATTGTCTGAGTTTATGACTACTTCATTGGCTATAAATTATAGAACATGGGCTGCTCTCTTTGGTACACCCTTTCCTCTTCTATCCTGGACCAAGTGCCTGGCTTTGTAGATGCAAATGGACCATCGGGGTATTTCCCTAAACAAAGACATTTCCCTCAGTAGAGGAATTCTGCTGTGGCTATTAAGATAATAAGCAAGTCACAGATGCTGCTTTCATTTTGAAAACAACCTCAACATAAAAAAGGGATATGAAATTTTTGTTTCATTGTTGTATTTTTCTTTTCTGTGATTTGATGATTTAGTTTGGCAATGGTACAAATTAATATTTCAGCTGTTGCTGGAACCCAACTGCTCTTGAGTGTGTTGCTGTGGTTCTAAAAATAGGCAGGCGAGATGAGAAGGCACATCAAACTCTTCATCTCTTTTAGCTGGGCAATTTCAAAGAGTTTGTATTTAAGCGTAAATTTAAATAAGCATTATCTGCTTACAATGAAACTCTAGTGTGTTTCATTGGCTTAATCATTGTATTAGTAAAATGCAATGCAATAAAGCAAGTCCCATATATTAGGGTTGCATTGATGATTCATTTCTTCCTTTGGCATAGTCCTGCCTGATCCACACTAGGGGGTCCAAAGTTGTTAAGAAATACTCAGAATAAAAGGGGACGAAAAAATGCCCTCTTTGCCCCTACAAAAGTATCACTCATCCTATCACCAACTCCATCACTCAAAACAATTTCAAGATAAAACTCAATAATAAGCATCATAGAAAAGTTGAGCCTGGGTTTTGATGAAATATTTCCCCCACAGACTTACTAAGAGAAAGACTTAATTTCTACCTGTACACTTAGAAAATAACAACAAACCAAAAAGATTTCTTGAACTCTCAGTTAAGGTGGCAGAGGTAAAAATTATTCATGAACTGGCAACTGAATTATAAACTCTACTTATAAGCTAAGTTGGAAAGTACTACTCAAAGGTTAACTGTTATCACAGACAGACAGATTTATAAAGAGTTGGAAGCTCACCACAAAGAGTGATGAGTTTAGTTAGAGAAATAACTACATTTTGAACTGTTCTAATAATGAGAATGTATGAGGGAAATGGAGAGCCTGTTTAGAGTACAGGCGGGGGTCGGGTGGGGAAGAGGGAGACTTGGGACATTGGGGATGGGAATGTTGCACTGGTGATGGGTGGTGTTCTTTACATGACTGAAACCCAAACACAATCATGTATGTAATCAAGGTGTTTAAATAAAAAAAAAAGAGTTGGATTTCCTGAACAAATGTCAAATTCATTAGACATACTATAGGTGGGAATCCATCATTTTTTCCACTGATATTATCACTTTCTTCTTCCTTTTTCCAGTGTTTAGAGAAAAACTCTGGTCTACTAAGGTTTAGCCTGAGGTTAGAGTAAATGCACTCTATTTTGTAAAGAGCTTCAAAATCAATCTTGTTTTCAATGATACCTACACTTTTATGGTCTAATACTACCTAGTTCTTCAAAAAGACATATATCCTTTAAAATCACATATGAAAAAAATACTCTGTAGAAGACTTTACAGTCATGAATTAAGAACAAAACAGAACTAACACCCTCCAAATAGCAGTTTTATTTACTAATGCAGTTTATACATCTGAAATTCTATCTAATTGCTGGCTGTGACTAATGGCCACAAAGGAGAAGAAAATGTAAATGTGCCTCAAATTACGGTATAATATACATATATGTTTGAGATATCACTTATTAAATCCAATGTCCATTTATTTGAAGTATATTCTCACCAACAAAGCAAACTTCTCTGCAATACATATGGCATATAGTTATAGAGCCCCCAATTGTCACGAATTATTTTTTAGAAAACAAAATTGTATTATAAATTAAAACATCTATACTTTTTAATAAATGTTATTTGACAAGTACACATATTAATAAATAAATATATGTACATAATTTGTATATATGCACACATTTCTCTTTAGATATGTCAATTATTTCTTCCTTAGATATACTCAACTTAACTTTATCATATAATAGTAAATGAATTTTTGTGCTGTTGAGGTCTCATACACCATGTGGATATACTCTACTTCTGAATTACATCGTTAGCCCCAACAAGTATTTCCTTTCTATGACTTATTTGCATTGTTTTAAATTTTTGACAAGAAAATAATTAATCTATTAAAATTGCAAAATATAAAGTATTTCGAATTTAATAAATACAAATGTAAAACTCTATACTATGCATTCATATATTTATATAAACTATTTTAGTACATTGAAGGGTATATATGTATGTCTATATATCATGTTATTCAAAAAACAATGGCATAGGAATTTAATAGAAATTCAGCCTCCCAGGATCTGTCACAGACACACTCGAATCAGAATTTGCATTGTCATAAAACTTCAGATGATTTCCACGTGAGAGCTTGGGATACACGCTCATATGTTACTCTTGCCATACAGAAATGCTTGTTTCTTATTTTGTATTAAATTAAATACAAGAACATTGAACTGTGATAAAAAATCAAGTATTTACAGTTCATGTATCTTACAGCTTTAAGTAAGAGATTTTGAGATTATAAATAAAATTTGTACCAACTGGTTCCCTAATGTTAAATCTGTTTTCTCTAGAATGTAGAGATATATAAATTTCTAAAATAATAATGCTTGTAACATGAACAGATGGTATCAGTGCTATAAATATTAGCCCCAAGTAACAAAATTAATACCCGAAGAACATATTGATGCCCCATATACTATCTTCACACGTTCATCACTGTCAAATAGTGAGTGTACATCTCATCACGATTTTTCTCATTTTCATAACTATCATTTACATTTATTTACATTATTAGTAGCAGGCACTGGTCCAAGCACTTTATATAATCAAATATTCAATCCTCACTAAGTACATTTATTTTCATCAAGATAAGTACATTTTATTCTTTATTGATCAGATTCAATTGAAGATAATGTTTAGATAGCTTACAAATAGCAAAACTGCCCCAAATTCTTGACCTTCCTGGAGTCAATCACTGACCTTTACTATGTAATTTGACACAACCCCCCTAGAACACTCAGAAAGGTTAGGTGAAGAAAGTTGTGATTTGACAATCACTGGTATGACTGGGTTTTTCTGTTCATCTCCCATTACTTCCTCTGGAAAAATGGGAACTAAGTGTCTGTGTAAGAGAAACCACACAGAGCAGATTCCTGCTGCAACAACTTCAACTAGCTAATTCCCAGATATGTTTGCTTAGCAGGCCAAGATCTCTTGTGCCCAACTATGTCGGTGAGTCCCACCCGAACCTTAACTATAGAAGCAATGTAAAATGTTAAACGCCACCTCAACTTCTATGGTTGTTACATGACAGCATTAAACTGATTGATAGGAGATACAGATGACTACTAATTCCACTTAATTGCTGAACGAAGACAGACAATATTTACTAGCCACTGCTACCCTTTATCTACATCTAATAACATAAGACAAAATATGTAGGAGGAAAACACAGACAAATGACATATGCTACCATATTGACCAAAGCAACATATCTCCTCGGGCATAACTATGAAGAGGAAAATAGAAGATATTTTGACACAGAAGTCTTTTCATAAAGAAATAAGAAAATACGCGGGCACTTCATACGAATCTTTTCTCCCCTTGCTGTAATCTGCAAGATACCTTTGAGACACTCTGATGAAATGATCACTGAACACAATGAACATGTAGAACTAGGGTTTGCACCATATGTTACAGCCACACACACCCCTTCAGACCCATAGATCCCTAGACATGCACAATTAATTGCTCTGCTATGCAGAAATTCCCGAGGGAAGGGCTGGGATTGGAGGAGGTTGTCATAGAGGGTGGTGAATGAAAATTAAGCTCTCAGATCAAGCGAGACTGCCACACACTGACTCCTCGACATATGCCAGGTCATATGTTAACAGTATAAAATGTTGCCTAAAATGGAAACTAGAAATGGATCAGAGGGAATGCGTGCCTAAAAATCCGGGAAAAGGATGATTCCAGGCACCTTTTGAATTTTAGTGCTTTAAATTTATTTTGCTCTGGACCCCCAGACCATGGGAAAGTTAAACCACTGGGAAGCCTTGACACTTTGCAGCAACTGAGGGTTGAACTTATGGCCTTGGGCTTTCCAGGCAACTGCTAAAGCCATTTAGATTTCTACCAGGGCCTGAGTCATGAGTTTTAATTTATGTACCTGGGTAAGCTAAGTGGGCATGTCTTCATTTAACAGATACATTCAATGCTCTTGTTTTAACACTAACTCACTCAATAGTGTCATCAAAGTAGAGATCAGTGAGTCTTCTTATTTTGATTTTTTGGGAAGGCCAAGCCTGATGATCCTTGGGGCTTGTACATATCTCTGTGCTCAGAGATCACTGATAGAGGATCTTAGGAATCGATATGTAATTCTGGTGATAATTCCTGGATTGGCTCTGTGAAAGGCAAGTAACCTACATTCTGTACTATACCCGCTGGCTTTGAGATCTGTGATTCTTAAACTTTAATCATAAGAACTTTTCATATTCAGTAAGTTGTTTGCAACTTGTGTTTTAGCATAACTAGCAAGAAAAATTACATTAAAAAGATGTATGCACTTACATATATATTTATCACAACCACAATGATCAATATTTGATCATTTTAGAATTAGGGGTCTCTTGTTTAAAAAATAGATAATAAAAATACTTTTCACTGTTTCCATTAAGAATGAGAAGTATCTACTTGAACTGTGCCCACCTACAATATATTTATTTGTATAGATATATAAGTATATGACTTTAACAGCAATTGAAGAAAACATCATAAACTTTTATAGCACATTAACAATATTTGCTTATATCTATGGATTATGAAAATAGAGCTCTAGGTTTTTATGTTGTGTTTTAAAAATATTTTCTTGTAGTTTAAATTCAGCACATTCTAGAAAAACGTACAAAAGATCAGAAATTATAGAGAAAAATCCAAATACTGTTTACTGTAGAAGGTCTGGAGAAAATCTTTATACAGAATTTGATGTAAAATGGATATAAATAAAATGCAACTCACTTAAAGTTAGTAGTAATTAACAGTCCCTTTTCAGAGTAGAGTAGTCACTCACTTATTGAGCAAGTTGTCAGACTTAGATGTCAGCGTGTCATATCATGTCAACATGCGAACATGAAGTACATGTTAAATACTTCATACACTTTATTTCACTTTATTCTTTGTACTGTACTAATTCTTTGTACTGTGCTAATGTCAAGACTTAAGAATCTCAGGAGTTGATATACCTAGTGAGTCGGAGAGTAGTATTGATCCTTATCTACCTGGATCTATTACTTGGGATCTAAATCAATACGTGAACCACTGTCAATCCAATCAAGTTAGAAAAAGGAAGGAAGGAAGGAAGGAGGGAGGGAAGGAAGGAGGGAGGGAAGGAAGGAAGGAAGGAAGGAAGGAAGGAAGGAAGGAAGGAAGGAAGGAAGGAAGGAAGGAAGGAAGGAAGGAAGGAAGGAAGGAAGGAAGGAAAGGAAGGAAGGAAGGAAAGGAAGGAAGGAAGGAAGGAAGGAAGGAAGGAAGGAAGGAAGGAAGGAAGGAAGGAAGGAAGAAAGGAAGGGAAGGAAGGAAGGAAGGAAGGAAGGAAGGAAGGAAGGAAGGAAGGAAGGAAGGAAGAAGGAAGGGAAGGAAGGAAGGAAGGAAGGAAGGAAGGAAGGAAGGAAGGAAGGAAGGAAGGAAGGAAGGAAAGGAAGGAAGGAAGGAAGGAAAGGAAGGAAGGAAAGAAGGAAGGAAAGGAAGGAAGGAAGGAAGGAAGGAAGGAAGGAAGGAAGGAAGGAAGGAAGGAAGGAAGGAAGGAAAGGAAGGAAAGAAGGAAGGAAAGGAAGGAAGGAAGGAAGGAAGGAAGGAAGGAAGGAAGGAAGGGAAGGAAGGAAGGAAGGAAGGAAGGAAAGAAGGAAGGAAAGGAAGGAAGGAAGGAAGGAAGGAAGGAAGGAAGGAAGGAAGGAAGGAAGGAAGGAAGGAAGGAAGGAAAGGAAGGAAAGAAGGAAGGAAAGGAAGGAAGGAAGGAAGGAAGGAAGGAAGGAAGGAAGGAAAGGAAGGAAGGGAAGGAAGGAAGGAAGGAAGGAAAGGAAGGAAGGAAGGAAGGAAAGGAAGGAAAGAAGGAAGGAAGGAAGGAAGGAAGGAGGAAGGAAGGAAGGAAGGAAGGAAGGAAGGAAGGAAGGAAGGAAGGAAGGAGGAAGGAAGGAAGGAAGGAAGGAAGGAAGGAAGGAAGGAAGGAAGGAAGGAAGGAAGGAAGGAAGGAAGGAAGGAAGGAAGGAAGGAAGATGGTGGGCTGGAGAGATAGCACAATGGTATTTGCCTTGCACACATCAGATCCAGGATTGTTTGATGGTTCTAAACCTGGCATCCCATACAGTCTCCCAAGCTTGCCAGAGGTGATTTCTGAGCACAGAGCCAGGAGTAACTCTGAGCACCACCAGGTGTAACCCAAAAACAAAACAAAATAAAAAGGCAGGCAGGAAGGAAGGAGGGAGGAAGGAAGGAGGGAGGGAGGGAGGGAGGGAGGGAGGGAGGGAGGGAGGGAGGGAGGGAGGAAGGAAGGAAGGAAGGAAGGAAGGAAGGAAGGAAGGAAGGAAGGAAGGAAGGAAGGAAGGAAGGAAGGAAGGAAGGAAGGAAGGAAGGAAAAAAAATATGGTTTAACAGCATAGGAGAACCACAAGGAAAGTTAAAATTTCTAGAACAAAAATCCTCCTTCAAATAGACCTCAAGTTATGAGTGAAATATATTGAATAATACACTTAGAATAATTATTTCAACCATTACCAACTTCAGCACTGATTTTATTCTTTAACTTTAGTTTGCTATTTTTCTCTAATAGCTACAGAATGGTGGCAAGTGCATTATTTTCTCTGATCTACTTCACTTGACATTACAGATATTGGAATAGAATGGGAGAAATTCAGGAATAGGATATTTAAGAAAAGAATACATTATGAAGGAATATAAGATTTTAAGAAGAAATTATAATGAATGCTTTTGATTCTACAGAAAAAGATATTAATGGTTATTATGAATATTGCCATGAAAAGGGCAAAGGTAGAATAAAGATAATCTTGAATACTAAGTAAAATATTCAGCTCTTTTATAATCTAGCTCTAATATGATTAAGTAGAACATATTTTCAGTTCATTGCACTAGTATTTATTTTCCTGTTGGCCAGAGCAAGAACAGAATTTAACAAGCAAAAATAATTTATTTTTATACTTAATGCTGATAGAACAGATTAATTTCATAACTCTCATGTCCTGCCCAAACATAGTCTGAGTGCTTTATCTTCATTTATACACTTTTTTGTTCATCTCTTTATGTTTTTCACCTTGTAGACTCTTTAATAACCGACTACGAAATATATGATACATATTTATCTTTGAGATTTTACTGTGTTAGATTCTGTTAGTACTTAAGAAATGGTTTTTAGTTTTTTAAAAATGTCTTGTAACTATAAACAGTTACTTAATACTGTCACTCCACATCACCTGATTCTTTCCCTTAGACTTACTACACTTTCATCTATAGGTTATTTTCTTAATTTTTCTTCCTTTAAAATCTATTTTTGTGGATTTTGGGGTCACACCTGACAGCGCTCAGGGGTTACTTTTGCTCTACACTCAGAAATTGATCCTGGCAGGCTCGGGAAACCATATGAAATGCTGGCATTCGAACCACTGTCCTTCTGCATGCAAGGCAAATGCTGTACCTCCATGCTATCTCTCCGGGCCCTAAAATCAATTTTAAATTAATGCTTTTTCTAAAACTTTATGTTCAATACCTTATGGCTGTTTTTCCTAATAAAAGTCATTTACTCTATAACTTAAAATGAAACTAAACCAAATCAAATAGCTCAAAAGTAATTGTTTTTTCAGCTTTAAAGTATCAGCTTCAAAAAGTGAGCTTGATACTGAGGCAGGATCTTATTCTCCTAGAAGCAACTACATGAAATAAATTCCTTTGAAGAAAAGATGCCTAAACAGAACTATCTAAAGAACAAATGATCCTGGGGAAATGTGCCCTGGTGAAGGGTGTTGTACATTGTATAACTGAAATTGAATCACGAGCAACTTTGTATCTGTGAAAAATCTGAATTATGAATTACCTTGTAACTATGGCTTTTAAATAAAACAATTAAAACATATCAGCTTCCATAAAAACATGAAGAAGCAAAAAGAAGATTAAAAATACCAAATTCATAGAATAACTCTAATTTGTAGAGAACTGCAATTGTCAGCAGCCAGTCACATATATTTGGTTTGATTGCACCATGGCATGTATCATAAAATACCTAAAGAAAAATAAACAAAAGTAAATCATTGCTGATAACTTTAATCTTAGATAAGAGCATATACTAAATTAGTAATAGATTGATATTCTCTTATTTCTATCCATGAGATATTTCTCACAGCATTATGCTAATTAGCAAGTAGTTATTTACTTACAGCAATATCAAAATTGTGAGCCAGATTAAAACACTTTATGTATCCCTAGACTGTCAAACAAATCGCTGATTGGAAGAAAACTGCTCCATGATCAGAATCACCTACCTAGGATGTATGTGGGATGAGGATGCCTTCAAAATTATAACTTGGTTTTTTGTTTGTCTTTATTAACTACAAACACATTTGCCGCGATTTCACAGATTATTGTAGTCTCGTGTTCAATTATTCAAAGGTTACCCCCAAATAAAAATTAAAAACTCAAGGGAGAGGCCAGGAGAGCAAGAAAAAGACACTCTGCAAGACCATTTTTGCTAAGCTATGAAGTCAGGAAGAAAAGAGATCCAGCTTAGATACAAGTGTAATGCTTGTATACTGCAAAGCAAGTGCACCATCAATGAATGAGAAGGATGAAATTGGTAGTCTGGGAAAATATTTAGGAGGCCAGAGATTGAAGCAGTGTCATTGCATGTGGTAGCTCAGCCAAAAGCAATGGTAAATACAAGTGTAAGCTGTTTTCTTCTGAAACTGGATGACATTTGTTTTGCGTTCACTGCTGTTCCTGAAAGGTCAAGCATGGCACTTTTGGACTCTTCAGCAAAATAGAGCTTCCGTGTTGAACATAACTTTACTTGGTGCTTTCACCGAATAGCATTTCACATATCTAGAGGATCATTCTGAGATTTCAGTTTGTTCTTTTAGCAGTCTATTGGTGGGCGTGTTTCAATTCCAAATCAATTGGATCATTTCATACATTGCAAGAACAGAAAAGAAAACACAGCTAAGGAGCTATGATTAGTTACAGAGCAAATAAAGTTGGGAGAGAAAGGACAGAAATTCAAGAAGGAGATGCCTCCTCTTTCTTATGGTTTTTGTATTTTCTTTGTTCATCTTTATGATCTGAAAATAAAAGAGCTTATTTTATTTAAAATATGCTTGTTTTATTTAGGCATCATAATTTACAATCCTGTTAAAATTATTAGGCTTACACTAAAGTCTAAATGCAACAACAGAATCAGCATTCATCCACCATACTTCATGATCCCTCCAATTTCTACTCCACCTCCTTAGCAGACTTATTTTTCAAAAATGATTCGTGACTGTTTAAATCATATAACCTATAAGTTTAAAGTCTTCTTCCAGTGCTGTACAGAAAAAGTTTGCTAACCCTCACACAGGACAATTTTGGCTGGTTGCATATAGATTTCATATGAATCCGGGTAATACTAATGATAAAAAAACACATTAGTCTTCAATCTGGTGTGTGTGTGTGTGTGTGTGTGTGTGTGTGTGTGTTTAGGGGGAGGTACACCTGGCGGCACTTAGGGGTTACTCCTGGCTCAGAACTCAGAAATAGCTCCTGGCAGGGTTGAAGGACCATATGGGAAGCTGGAACTCGAACCCGGGTCCGTCTTGGGTCTGCCATGTGCAAAGCAAATGCCCTACCGCTGTGCTATCTCCCCAGCCCATTCAAAATGTTTTTTTTAATAATAAGACATTGCTAATAATTTTCCTGCTCAAGAACTTAAAATCCAAAATGTCATTTCATGAAGATGATGATGATAATACTCTCACACTTAGAGACAAATAAGTTACCAATCCTCATTTTATGCCACACTAAATTTAAAGGTTAAGTGGAAAATACTGTTCAAGGGAAGTTGGAAGTCAAATAAAGCATCTTCCTAACAAAGTAAAGCAGAGAAATACATTTTATACTACATGAACAAAGAAGGGAGACATAAAAATAAACAGAGCCATACTTCTAGAAACCTTCACAAATGCTGTAGGTCTTACAAATACTGTGTAAATACAATATGCTATACCACATACTACATTCATTATAGCACTATAATAATATAAGCTGCACAAACACTAGAAAATTTGTTACTTATAGAAATAATGCAAGTACCAAAAATCATTTATATGAAGAAAGTTACAGTTCTCTACAAATTAGCATTATTCTCTGAATTTGTCTTTTTGGGGTCATTGTTGAGTCTGTTTTTTGCTTGTTTATGTTATTGTGGAAGCTGGTATTATAAAGGTGGATAAACAACTATTTTTGATCTATTTGACTTGGTTTAGTTTCATTTTAATTTATAGAGTAAATGGCTTTTTATTAGAAAAAAAGTCATATATTGAACATAAAAGTTTTAAAAAAAAGCATTAATTTAAATTAAACATGCTCACAGAATGCAAATGACATTCCAATAATATCCATTTGTATACTTAGAGTTTTTGGACCACATCCAGCAGTTCTTGGGGTCACTCCTAACTCTGAACCCAGGAATTACTCCAGATGGTGCTCAAGGGACCAGATGGGATACAGAGGATTTAACCTGGGACAACTGATCCAAGTCAAGCATACTACTCACTGTACTATCTCTCCAGCTCCCATTCCAGTAACTTTTAGACTAGCATACCTACATTTTCTCACAAATATCAACATGAATAAAATGAGTCTTGAAAATTTTTTATGTTCCCTGTTCCCCCACTTCTTAACCTTTCTCATTTATTTTTTTTCTAGATTCTATGTTACTCTTCTAGTATGTTCTATTCATGCCTGCCAATTGCCTCAAACACTTATTCAAAAGGAAGAATCAAAACAGTTAGCTAAAAATAAGTAAAGGAAGCCTTCAGCTTTCAAGGAATTCCAAATTCAAGGCAATCTAAATCTTCAATGGGAAGAGCACAGAATATCACCCTGATGTATGACTTCCCTTCTACACAGAAATGTCAAATCTTAGCAGGTGACAGACAAATAGACCTATTAGTCACCGAGTTTAGTCAGAATTTACAATAGGAAGGAACATTGAAGTGACATCATCATGAAATAATTAAACTACATGCTCTTCTTTAAATTCAAATTTCCAAGAGACTTGAACATCATCTCTCCTCCTTGCACAGTGTTAGTTATCAAAACAGATGTTTATGCTTATACAGAACCCACATTTAATTTCTAAGAGTCTTATGTAGCAGTAACATGGGAGTTGTATAATTAATGAAAAAATACCCAATTCTAATGAATTGTTTGCCTGAGTAAATGCCCTCAGAAAAATCATGGAAGAGCTCAAGAGAATGGTAAAATATGGTCAGACTCTCTCTTGTCAGTTCTATATAAATATATATATTAAAATATGCAATTGATCAATCTTTTGGCAGAAAAGCATAAAAACCCTATTTTCCAGGGAAAACATATTTCAATTCAAGATCCTCTCTGCTCACTGAAAAATATAATAATGCTAAACCACCCATCTTTTAAGGAACACTTATCTCTTTCCAAAGACAATCTCTTCTCATGAACTTAGATGCTGTTTTAAAACTAATATGTATTAACTTATGCCATGGAAAATGTCTTTTCATTTTATAGAGATGCATTTTATAAGGCAGTGGTGTTTCTGGTTTATAGCGGTTGATAAAAATGAAAATAATTTGTCTCTGGGAACCCATGTTTAATGATTAAATCCCATTTTGCATGAGATTAATGCATTTTCTTGATAGCAGGATAGCTATCCTGTCTTTCAGAAACACTCTTTACAATAGTCTGAGAAAAGAAGTCCTGTCAATGCAATCTACATTTTTATATATAATTGGCAAATTGTCCTTATTCTAAGGGCTCTTTTTTCTTATACAATTCTTTAAAATGTAAGTAGAAAAATACTAAGTATATATATATATATGTATATATATATACATATATATATATATATCATCCCAAAATGTTCATTTGAATCTAAAGTGTTTCAGAAGTCGAATTTATTTTAAGCAAAAATATTTTGTCAACATTGATATTGATATTTAATATGATGGTTTTAAAAATAGCATTAAACTGTGATGCCCAAGTGAGAGATGTTTTAAGTAGCTTTCTTAGTCTATTTGGAAATGTCATACTTCTTAAAATTAAACCATCTGGGCTTTAATATTAACTTTATAAGGTTTGAACTAACCTGAGCCCTCTGATGGAGTCAACATCCTAAAGCACTCTTTCCTTTGAAATCTACATTAAGTTTCTTATTTTTAAGTCTGAATGGAACTTAACAAAAGCCCATGTAGCATTTGTTTTATTTTACTTCGTAAAATAAAATAAAGACAATATTCCTTTTTTTCTTTTCTTTTTTTTTTAGTTTTTGGGTCACACCCGGCAGCACTCAGGGTTACTCCTGGCTCTACACTCAGAAATGGCCCCCAGCAGGCTTGGGGGACCATATAGGATGCAGGGATTCGAACCACCGTCCTTCTGCATGCAAGGCAAAAACGCCTTACGACTCTGCTATCTCTCCAGCCCAAACATTCCTTTTTTACTCATATTTTCACTTTGGATTTTGCATGAGGGTGTGATTTGAAAAACAGAATGGAAAGACATAGAGAACTTTTAAATTTAGACTTAATTTTATTAATAAAACTCTAAAATGCCAACAGATTTTGCAATAGCTTGGCTTTGAGTATCCACAGAATAGATTATTGAGAAACCGGGAGTGGTCACCCCTCAATCTCATCCTCATTTTAAGTAAATAGCAACAGAATCTAATTTTGAGATGGGTTAAGGCTGTTCTGAGTGTATCTGCACCCGGAGTCAAATAAAGGTCACCATCTAGTGGGGTTCACACGTATTTCAGTCTCAGTCCTTAGTCCCAAAGGAATGTGCCTGATTTATCAGGCACTTGAATCAAGAAAACTCACTTTTAAAATGAAGAAATTGAATGGCAGAAGACAACAGAGTTGGTACAGTAGATAGGATACATGGCTTGCCAAATCGGGTTTAATTCTCGGAACCCCTTATGGTCTTCTGAGAACCACCTGAAGTGATCCCTGGGCACAAAGCCAGGATTAAGTCCTGAGCACTGATGAGTGTGCTCCCAAACCAGCCTCTATCCCTCCTGACAGATAAAATGCAAGCCCAGAGTCAGGGGTTCTTATTGGGATGTCACAGTTGAGATGGGAGATTATTGTTCTGAGCCCCAAGAAACTGGCTCCCATCTGGGATTTAGAATTTGAAAGAGCCACTAAAGCCTATTAGTGTCATGTCAGATTCATCTGTGATTAAGTTTTCAAATGGCTTTATATGATGGCAGAACAATTGTCTGGCCCTAATTTTTCAACGAGAAATAAAAATCCATCTCACTGTGGATTTTATACCATCTGATAACTTCTATGGATGGCCCTTTTGATTAATGTGTCTCACACATTGGCGGGGGGGCAGTTTGGGTCACACCTGGCAGTGCTTCGGGGTTATTCCTGGCTCTATGCTCAGAAATCGCCGCTGGCAGGCACAGGGAACCATATGGGATGTCGGGCTTTGAACCACCATCCTTCTGCATGCACCATCCTTACCTCCATGTTATCTCTTCGGCCCGTGTCTCACACATTTTTTATATCATCATTGGCAACCCATGAATTCACCAGCCACTGAAAAGTTGGAATAACTAAAGATTCAGACCCTAGAGGACTTTGAGAATTATTGGGGTGACTCGGCATCTCTTGCTCTCTGGTCCATCAGACTAGTTGTTATAGTACCCCTCAAAGGGGTCTCTGGGATTCCTAAGCATCACTTAGGAGAATCTTGCAAAAATTCAGAAACTTGGTAATATTCTTACTGTACATATGGGATATTTAGGTCAAGTGCTTTATTTTAATTTGAATTTAGCTTACTTTTGGAATAAGGATAACTGTGAAGTAGAAACTATTATTCTTTTACAATTCTGGCCATGTTTATGTTGAGTCGAGACATGCATCTGAATGAATTAGTGAACGAATGAATGAATGAATGAACTATACAGAACATGACAACTTAGACTTGAAGATGGCGCAGTGAGGATTTGACTTTCTAAAATGCTCCCATGTGGTGTTGGGACTCTGTGAATTGGCCCACAGTGAAATCAATGGGAGATGCAGAGAAGACTTTCAAATTGGAAATTTCTTCAGTGCAGGGGGCAGTGCTTAGTGGGAGTTTAGTAGTATAGTAATATAATAATCTAGTAGTACAGTTTTCTTTTTTTCCCATCTGGAGTATAAAGATATTGTTACTATCAAGACACCACAAGAGGTAGTAACTAAAAAATGATGGCAGCTTTTTAGCTAGAAATCTTCTGTAATCTCTTTTTTCGATGCCTACCTCTATTTTTTTCTGCAGGATTAGCAATAGTACAGGGAGTTAGTAAAAAGATGTTAGTAAAAGGAGGCAATGCCCCTCTGAATATAGACATTTGGCCCTGAAGATGGAGCAATGATCCTCAAAATCCAGTGCATATTCCAAAATGAGACCAAAAGATTTGGATCCAGCATGTCTATGGTAGCGATTAGGGCTCTACTCTCATTGATGCCCAGATGAGGCAGAAAGTTCTCCAACCTATTCCAGAAACTCTGTCTTCTAGCTTCAACAGCTATCTGGCTGCTTCTGATATGAGAAAAAGAGTAGCTAGGAACATAGTCTCTCAAATCTCTTTTCTATTAGGGAAACAATTTAAAACAATCATGGTGTGAGTAGCCCAAGCCTGCTCTTCCCAGCCCTGTGACTACTCTAGTGTCCCACATAAACCAGGTTCCCTCAAAAGTGCTCTAGAAATGGAGTACATATACACCCTGCTAAGTAGGAGGGAGAGAAAGAGAAAAGCATCAGGTCATCTTCATGCCCTGACAGGTTACTTTAGCCCTGATATTATGAGAGACCACCAGTAGATCAACTAGATCAGTCAAGTGTCATGGAACCAGTTAAGGGGAATAGAGAACAAGCATATAAAAGGGGCGCTGGAGAGAGAATTTCTTTTTGGACCCTTCACCTATGTCTGGACAGGAAAGCAGCAACTCTCACTCTCAGAGCTTAAAATAAACACAAGGCAAGGGGCAAAGAGCAACAGGACTATGGACCTTGAAAGATGGCCCCAGTGTTCCTGTGATAAATGGCAAGAACAGCAGACCTCAGAAATAATGGGACTACCAAAGCAGTGGGGACCAGACGGGTGATGTCACCTCCTGAAACAGGGCAAGATGAATGACATCATCTGCTGGAAATGAGAGACAATGAGAAACAGGACAAGTAACATTGTGTGTTTGTGTGTGTGTGTGTGTGTGTGTGTGTGTTTGAGAGACAGACAGACAGACAGAGACAGAAAGACAGAGCGAAAGAAAGAAAGGCCTAGACATTGGGGAGGTAACTAGAATGATCTACTTCAAAGAAACAAATATCAGAATTTGGCATTTTGTATGTTATTTAACATAACTCAAAGATTCTTTCTCAGGAAAGGGCCAATATCTTGATAAGAACTCCAAATATAAAGGGACTTTCAAGATAGCAAGATCCAGGGGACCCTGTACTTCCTTTTTTATCTTGTCTCCTGGTTCTATTTTCCAGCCTTAGCCATTGAGGCATCAAGTTTTATCCCTTCCACCCAGGAACCCTGACATGATATGTATCTCATCCCATCCATACCCCAGAAGTGGAGCCGAGAGGACAGAATTGAGATTAATTAAGGGAATTTCTATCCAAGATAATGAAAGTAGCTTCACATCATTTAAAGAATGATCTCAACTAGTTGTCCTAACAAAGGACCTTCCTATCTTACGGGAGTGTCTTTGGGTGAATTTAAGTTTTGGGTCTTCATTTCTGCAACTTCAAAGTAAAGAGGCAAGATTTGGTGATGGCCAGGAACTCTGCTCCTCAAGAATCTATCCTATTTATCTTAAAAGTAAATGTCCTTGGGTGGGAGCTATGGGTGAGTGGGGGGAAAGAGGATCAAATTTATTCCTCGGTTCTTTCCTGCAGAAGTAGAAAAGAGCTTTTAGATAAATGAGCCCATCAGCCTGAAAATGTCAGAGGCAGCCTCCATCTCTTCTTATAAACCTAAACATAGTGGCAGCTAAAGAACCTAATACACTCTTAAGAGCAAAAAAGGATTTCCCAACTGACAGGGAGTTCTTACATCTAATACCAACCCCTGAGCAGGCCAAAAATAGGGGTGGTTCCAATGGTTCCTTTTATACAGATGACAGCACTGAGAACTAGACAGAGAAAAATCTTTTTTATTTTTTTGTCAAGGAAGAGTAAAAAAATTGCTTTTAGATGAAAGCATTTTTGACAAAGATAAATCATAGTGAAAGAGAAACTAGAGCTGAAAATGAATGAGAGGACCTCCCAAGGAAACCATTTGGAAAGATTTCAGTTCTTACAGTTTGGCAGATAAAGTAGATCTCTTTGGCTTTAACACCTACCTTTCATTTTAAAAGAGACTTTTATACACTAACTCAAACTATTGAGTGACTTAATATGCACCATCCCAATATCAGCTTCCAAGTGTTGTCCATTCACAGGGCAATTTTCAGTAAAAAAAATAAATAATGTAAATATATGAGTCGTGAGCAAAAAATGAGCTTTTACATTGGCATCTCAGTGGCATGGAGCTAGTACAGGGGTGAAGGCACTTGGCCCTGCTTGCAAACCCCAGCCCCAATTTAATCCTAAGCACACATACACTATTCTTGGTATTACCCCTGAGCACTGAGCCAGGAATAATTTCTGAGATGCTATCAGATGTGGTCTAAATATTCCTATCCAACTGGCTATTGAATAATTTGTGTGCTCAAGGCATTGGCCAGGCTCTTCCTTGAAGCAGAAGCATCTGTGGTCCCTGAAAAATTATAGAACAAAATCTAATTGTTTATGGATATAAAACCTGATAAGCGTTCTATTGCAAGCAGAGAGAGAGAGAGAAAGAGAGAGAGAGAATGGTCCTGATATATATATATATTGATACAAACATTGTCTGTAACCAAAATCAGCACAAATACATGAAGGTCTTTATGACACAGGACCTGCCTGAGGAGCCCTGAAAACCACTATGAGGCATATTTCTTTTGTTTTCAGGCATTAAATGTTTTTTTTTATTTAAACAACTTTATTACATACATGATTGTGTTTGGGTTTCAGTCATGTAAAGAACAACACCCATCACCAGTCCAACATTCCCATCACCAATGTCCCAAATCTCCCTCCACCCCACCCAACCTCCGCCTGTACTCTAGACAGGCTTTCTATTTCCCTCGTACATTCTCTTTATTAGGATAGTTCAAAACGTAGTTATTTCTCTAACTAAACTCATCCCTGTTTGTGGTGAGCTTCATGAGGTGAGCTGTAACTTCCAGCTCTTTTCTCTTTTGTGTCTGAAAGTTATTATTGCAAGAATGTCTTTCATTTTTCTTAAAACCCATAGATGAGTGAGACCATCCTGCATCTTTCTCTCTCTCTCTCTGACTTATTTCACTCAGCATAATAGACTCGTGTACATCCATGTATAGGAAAATTTCATGACTTCATCTCTCCTGATGGCTGCATAATATTCCATTGTGTATATGTACCACAGTTTCTTTAGCCATTCACCTCTTGAAGGGTATCTTGGCTGTTTCCAGAGTCTGGCTATTGTAAATAGCGCTGCAATGAATATAGGTGTAAGGAAGGGATTTTTGTATTGTATTTTTGTATCCCTAGGGTATATTCCCAGGAGTGGTATAGCTGGGTCGTATGGGAGCTCGATTTCCAATTTTTGGAGGAATCTCCATATTGCTTTTCATAAAGGTTGAACTAGATGGCATTCCCACCAGCAGTGGATAAGAGTTCCTTTCTCTCCACATCCCTGCTAACACTGCTTGTTCTCATTCTTTGTGATGTGTGCCAATCTCTGTGGTGTGAGGTGGTACCTCATAATTGTTTTGATTTGCATCTCCCTGATGATTTGTGATGTGGAGCATTTTTTCATATGTCTTTTGGCCATGTGTAGTTCTTCTTTGTCAAAGTGTCTGTCCATTTCTTCTCCCCATTTTTTGATGGGATTGGATGTTTTTTCTTGTAAATTTTTGTCAGTGTTTTGTATATTTTGGAGATTAGCCCCTTGTCTGATGGGTATTAGGTGAATAGTTTCTCCCACTCAGTGGGGGGCTCTTGTATCCTGGGCACTATTTCTTTTGAGGTGCAGAAGCTTCTCAGTTTAATATATTCCACTCTGTTAATCTCTGCTTTCACTTCCTTGGAGAGTGCAGTTTCTAAGAGGCAGATTTCTAGGCCCAGATCATGACTGAACCCCTGGGAAAAAATGGATCCACTAATGGAATAAGAATTGAAAAGGAACACTGCTTCTCCAAACTCACCCCTTGGCAACAATTTCAGTTGGACTTTGAGGGAAAATTTGGAAAACCACTAAAGAAACAAACTTGATAAGAAAAGATGCACTTTTGCCCACATCTCTAGCTGATGTGTGTTTCTTACTTTTTACCTATGAGTTTTTGGGCCAACATCCACCTGAATTATGAACTCTTTGAGTGTGGATTTTCCCTATCCTGAGGAAATGATCTATTTACTTCTTAGGATGTGTATTTTGCTCATTTCACACTGGAGAAACTCAATTTCTTTTTTTTTTATTTTTTAGTTTTTTGGGCCACACCCGTTTGATGCTCAGGGGTTACTCCTGGCTAAGCGCTCAGAAATCGCCCCTGGCTTGGGGGGGACCATATGGGATGCTGGGGGATCAAACTGCGGTCCTTCCATGGCTAGCGCTTGCAAGGCAGACACCTTACCTCTAGCGCCACCTCGCCAGCCCCAGAAACTCAATTTCTTGGGTGGTTATAGCCCCTTGTTTCCCCAAAATAAGTTTGTTCTCTTTCAGGAAACAGAAATTCGCCCCCTGAAATTCTTCCCTGAGAAAGAAGGCAGACAACCCTGGAAAGTAGAAGATTTAGGACTAACTTTCCTTCCCTGCAGTTCCTTGCTCCGGCCTGTATTTTGGGGCTCCCTGAGAAATCCTGTGACAGGATTAATTTTCCCTGTCTAAGAAAACAAGTCAAATACAGGTGTGGATTGAGAACTGCATTTTGGAACTGGAGAGATGTAAGGTCCATTCCTTGTGAATGCTCAAAGCCAACTCCCATCAAGCCTGAACTTCCTGGAGTGACCGAGGAGGGTAGACAGAGGAAGCAGTATACAGTCTTCTTGAGGTTGTTCAATCTCTTCTTCACACTTCACATAAGCCACCCTCGTGAAGGGAACCCTCCTCCTGGTGAAAGCCGTCTCTCCCACCAATAACACAAACATCTCATCCATCCATGTATTTAGTGCCTCACAGCGAACTTGTGAACATCTATTAGATGCTAAGTACTAGCTGTTACTTTTCTTACCTCTTCTCTAACTAACTCATGTCACTTTTTCATTTCCTTGTTTCTCTCTACCTGAAATACTTCTTGTCCAATTCTTCAAGTCACTTACTCTATGATTCTCTCTGAAATGTTCAATTTGATATACAGTTGTGCTTTCCAGATAGTGGTCTTAAGCATAATTGTATTATAATAATAATGGCCATGTTCTAAATTATTCTGAAGTAAATGCTCTGTACCATTGCTTCCAAATCTGGATTACAGAATCTTGGTACGCACGCACACACACACACACACACACACACACACACACACACACACACACACACACACACAATCTCTAGTTCTTGCAAATGGGAGCTTCTAAAATTGAATCCATTACTAGGAATCTTAAAAAATTATATACATGAAGACTAAGGCAAGAATTCTACAGACTATATTTTTATAACCAATTTTGTCATTTCTTTGCATCTTCATTTCTTTCATCTATATAATATAGCCTAATCTTCTGATTTTCAATTTGGGGGGAGGTGGTTCACAGCATAAAGTGCCCAGGGAACTAAATGGCACAGAAAATAAACCAGATAATCTAGACTGGTTTGGGTTTTTTATTTTTGGTTTTTAATCTTCTATTAAAATAAAGATGTTTTGAAATGTTTAAGCAAATTCCTAAAAATTGACTTTAATAAATTATTTCATACTGTATATGAAAGCAAAGATGATATGTTATAATTGTTAGAAACCTTATGGCCTCTAGAAGGACTCCTCCCATTCTTTGCTTGTTATATTTTTGTCCCATTTTATTTTATTATTTTTTTCCTCTTTCCTTCAAACAAAAACACACAACTTGAACCATCTTATTTCGTCTTCCAAATGGAGCGGGAAATAATGGAGGGTACCAAGACCAAACAGTTATATGAACATTAAGTAGAAATAAAAAAAACTGATCAAACACCAAATCCAAAACCAATGACAACAGAATTGATACCCAATTCACAACATAATAGACACAGAGAGGACCACCTATACTAGCAGCCTGGGGGATAAAAGAGGGGGATATGGGATGCATGCTGGGAACAGAGGTGGAGGGAGGACAACATTGGTGATGGAAACTCCCCTGATTCAAAATCACTATGTACCTAAAATATTACTGTGAAAGATTTGTAATCCACTTAGATTGAAATAAAAAAAAAACAATAGGAAAAGACAACATTACTTTAAATTTTATTTAGCATTCTAATGATACAAATCTTGGTCTTCTACTATTACAATTTAAAAGTTTTCCTGAGGTAAAACAATAAAATCCACTAAATATTAGTGTTTAATTATAGTCATCTATTTTACCAGAGTAAAGACTTATGCAACACTCTTGACCTTTGTGAATCTATTTCATGGATAATAGCAATGAAAATGTCAGATAGTTCTTCATTTCAGAAGCAGAAAAGATAGATCATTCAACTAAGTGCTAATTATTTTGAAGGATGCTGCTCAACTCCAGGCAAGTATCTAGAATTGATTATTAAGGGGAATGGCTTGTAGGTGAAAATAAAAAAGTCAATATTCCCAAAATGTAGATTGTGTACATTAAAAGAATCAGTCTTAAATTTTTCTACTGTTTTTCATCAGCTAATAGATGGTGGATAAATATTGTGGTGGAGTCGGCAGGATATCTCAAATGGTAATGTATATGCCTAGCATGTGCAAGGCCCTAAGAAAAATGTCTCATATCACATGGTCCCTTGTGTACCACCAGGTGTAATCCTGGTGGACTGGAGCACCCAGGCCTCTACAATGCGAGGACAATTAATACAGTGAACAGCCTAGTCAAAGAAAATCATATGACAGGTGAAGCACATGACATGTTTGACAAGAAAAAGTGAGGGGTAAGTAGAAATTAGCAGTGGTTGACAAGATGGTACCAGAGGTATTGTAAAGTAGGTTAGTTATTTGTCTTGCATGCTGTTGACCCAAATTTGATTACTGGCACTTTACAAAGTCCTCTAAGCACTACCAGAAGTAATAATCCATGAGTAGATAGTCAGTATTAATTCTTGATTATAACTATATGTGTTCCGAAATAAAAAAAACTGTAACTTAAAATAAAAATCAACATACTTATATATAATTTGATCCCAAGTGTTCTTAAATCTGAAGACAGTGTGATTGAAAATGACTGGATTACAAAAAAAAAGGAAAAGCCTTATTTTTCTTTCAATCTTCTTCAACACTTTCCCTAATGAATATGAGATACTTAGCAAATTGAAGATAACATGACCCTGACTTACACACACTGAATGTTGGAATCTAGATCTTTCACAACTCTAAAATTGCATTGGCAAGACAGTAATTTAGGAAAGTAGCCAAGAGACCCAGGAATCAAAACCAAAAGAAGAGAGAATAATTAGATAAAATGGAGGGAAAAGAGAAAAGAAGGGTTGATGACAAACAGACACTTATTTAGATTTCTTGGTCAAGTACATAGCCATTAAAAAAAGTCAACAACAACAACCTCACTGGCAGAAGAAATGGGCAGGTCACTTCAACTATTTACTTCTGAGTCTTAGGCTTTGAAAGCACATGTAAAGGCTTTTATCCCCCAGAGAAATGAACCAATGGAATAGTTAAGAGAAAGGGGTATGAAAGGTAGACTTACAAGAGTTAGAGTTGGGAAGACAACAGGTATTTCCATTCATTTTGATTCTGACTGCAGAATACAGTAGATATAAGATGGATACTGAAGACTCTTCTTTGGTTAGGAGGTTGAAAGGAATTTGGCAAAAAAAAAAAAAAAAAGATATCGATGCCATTTTGTCCAGTCCCTCATTTCTCACTTTAATATAAACTGAGAAAGCTTGGGAAGATGTGTTCTGGCTTGAAAGAGGCTTAAGTTACCAGTTCTGCACTTACAGCATGTATACTGCCACTCCTTTGAATAAGCATGGCCTACAGAGAAAAGTAATGCAATTTGATTTATGCTGGTCTCTTTCTTCAGTAAACTCTAATAAACCCATTATGGAAATCCATATTTTCAGAGCTGAATTCGAGATCTTGAACAAGAAACTTACTGATTTATTATCCCAAATTGCCTTTGTAAGGGACATTATACCCAATATAATTATACCAAAGTAAGCATGGCACTATTGTCTTTTTTTTTTCCATTTCCTACATATTGAGAGACCGATAGGCACTGGAGTTTTAGGAAATGTATATAAGTTTAATACCATCTTAATCTGCATGTTGATAGTGAAGAGATTTTTTTTGTAATGGTTTTTATTTATTTTTTTTTCAAACAGAAAAAGCCATTTTAATCACACATATACATTCATAGGACTTTAAACAAAATATAATATAAAATATAAAAAAAACCAAAACCCCACAACAAAAAAAAATTGCATTTACTTGTAAACTGCTTAACAGCTGGTGGGTTGGCTGACAGGGCTGCCCAAGAAAAGCAAAAGCAGATATAATGAGGTACATTTTCAATGAATAACCACCACAGATCATGTGAACTGCTCTAGCAGCCCAGTCACCTGTTCCCCAATCTCGCCTCCTTAGAGACAAACCAGGGCAGTCCTCCCATGAATTGAGGGCTCCAGCTATATCGATAAGCACCTCAAAGAACAGACAAAACAAACAATCCAACAACAACAACAAAAAAAACTAAAACAAACAAACAAAAATCACGCCATGGTCTCGAATTAAGAAACATGGTATAGCACATAACGAAAGAGAAGAAAGGAAGAAAGAAAAAAATAAATAAATATAATTGGGGACAACACTTTCAATAATCGCACCCAAACAGAAAAATCGACCAAAATAGATAAATAAATCAAAAATAATAATAACAATAATAAATAAAGGTAATATATATATTTATATAAAAAATAACCAAGATTTTGTGCTTTTTGTATTTGTTTTTTCCCTCCTGCCCAGGCACAGTAAATATTGGGGTCATTCGAAAAGGAATTCACTTGGCCTAAGAGATATGGGGTTTCTCTGTCCTTGGAGCATACTGTCATGGGATCAACTCTAGACTTTGCTCGTGATCAGGATCCTTTACTTTCCCGATGGTGTTTTGTTTTTTTTGTTTTGTTTTGTTTTGTTTTGTTTTGTTTTTTGGTGTGTGGAAGACTTCTGCTCTATGTTTAGAGGTCTCAGTATCTGCACAGATCCTGAGGTGGGACTTATGATGAAGTCAGTCTTTGTGGTTCTAGAGATTCTGTTACCTCAGTGTCATTTTAATCCATCTTCTGTGGTTGGTGATCTTGGTCTTTGCACTGAACCTAGGGTGGCACCTAGGATAGCGTCTTTCTTTGTGCTTCCAAAAGCCCCGTTCCGTTACAATTGTCTCTGCCGGACCTTTGGGACTGGGGATCATGATTATTGTGCAGGTCATAGTTCAAGCCCTAAACTAGGGCTTTTTTATTGGTCCCAAGATGTATACAGTCTGGTCGTGGTTCTTGCAGCCAGTCATCTGCAAATCCCGATCTTGGTTTTTGGACTAACCAAAGGGTGCCAAGACTTCTGGTTTTGTCTTGTCGTTAGTTGGTAAGGTCGGCTAATCTGCTCTAAGGTCAAGATGTTCGCATTTTTCTCGTTGTCAGGATAACATGTTAGAGCTGGGCCTTGTTGTTAGTCCCGCCGTATCAAGGCTGTCCCAGATAAAGTTTGTTTCCTGCAGCTGTTGTGAAGAGCTGTGCCGTTTCTATGTCGGGGCTCAAGGGTTCAAGGCTGAATGAATGGTATCTAATCACCTGAGGTCTAAGTTGATTCCACATGACATATTTTCAAGGCAGGAGATATCCCCATATTGTAAACAACTATGAGTTCCTATCTCTAGTAGATAGGAGCTCTTTTTTTTTTATGTAAGATTTCCCCTTTACTTAGTGTGCCTTTGCAGGGGGAAGTGGTGCTACATTATAATGTCTGTATATTTGTGGGTGGATTGATGGGATAACCGAAACAGGTCACATACCCAAAAACGCGGACTGTTCCTTGAAACTGGGCCTAGGTCCAAAAGTATCCCCAAAGCAAAAACTCTTCCAAGACCTCCCTGCCGCAAATTTTTAATAATCTGAAGAAGGTCAGGGGATGTGTTAGGAAGATGCCTGGGAACCCACACACCACAAGAAAAACCCAAAAGACAATGGGAAAAACTGTACTTCCAATATAGGCATAAAACCTGTAATACACCACCTCTTTACCTGCTCTCCCCCAAATGTAAGGTAGTCCTCTGCACCACTTTGGTTCCTCAAAAACTTCGCTAACTTATTTTATTTAATTTTTATTTTTTTTATTTTTTTTATTTTTTCTTTTTTTTGTTTTGTTATTTTTTGTTTTTGTTTTGTTTTGTTTTGTTTTTAATTTATCTATTTATCTTTTTTAAATGATTGTCCTACATATATATTGGTGAGCACATACTTTTTTAATTCTTTTTTTTTTTCCCTCGTTTTTGGGTAAGTGAAGAGATTTTTAAAGGTAACCCCAGAAAGAATAAAACTAAATATCCAAGCCAGAGTCATCAACAATGAAATCATGAGACCCAAAGTTTAACAACCAAATTTAAAAAGGTGCTTGTTATGCTGTCAGTCTGGGGCAGGGAATAGTGGATCAACTCTGGGAACATTAGGGGAGGGAGGTTAACACTGGTGGTGAATTGATGCTGAAACATTGTATGTCTAAAATCCATCCATGAATAACTTTGTAAATTACAATAATTTAAATAAAAAATCAAAAGTAAGGTAACTTAAAATGAAAGGTAACTGCCAAATAGTTCTCAGAGCTGTTGTTGCGAATTCTACTGTAGGGAAATGGAAATAAATAAAGTGCAGTCCCGACAATCTAGACTCACACCTAAAATTACTTCACTTCCCATTTCTCTCTGCATTTCCTAGATGGATGTGATGTCTAATGAAGTCCCCAAAAGTACCCGTTTCCATGAAACTATATGAAATTAGTAATTGTCACATTTCATTTTCTCAGCTCTGTGTCATGTCCAATTCTCCCTCCTTTTTCGTCATACTTTTCCTCCTAGCCTTAAGAAATACTTTCATGCATATCAATGAGTTATGTTTTTGCAGGCTGCTGACACAGCCCTGGGGAATATCTTTTAGTGCCGCACCAAACACAGCCGTGACTCTCAGCTTTTGCCACCTCCCAGGCAATAAAAGAAAGGTCAGGCTCTATTCCATATGAACAACTGCAATTTCTCCTTCTCCTGCCAAGGAAAGTTAAATGCAGAGTATTAGGTATGCTGGATATTTGTGAAATGAGCAGGACTAGAAACATGTGCTCTATCGTTTCAGTTGTGTTGAGAAAAAATAATGGAAGACACTGAGTCATGAGGAGAATTAGGACACGTTATTAAAAGTGTGACAAAGATAAGACCCTACCAATTCCCAACAGTGGCACCGACCTTGGAGAAGCAAAGAGAACTTTCTTTATCCTGATAAGAGTAGGAACAATAGTTTGACTCAGTTGGTCCCCATGTGCCACATAAAATCTTTGCAAATGAATGGATTAACAATATTGTGAAAGGCCCTCTTGCCTTTCCCCAAAGTCCCATGCTACTTAATGATTAGATTTAGATGGGAATGAGGAGGGATATTTTCATGAAGATAACAACTAGGTGTGCAATTTAATCCCAGATCTAGACGCTGCCATTTCCTTTCCAACTTAATTTGAGGTAAGATAGATCCTTAGGAGATGGAGACAGTGATGGTGGAAAGTCTAAACATTATCAAAAAGACAGAGATCCAGAGATGGTCTCACTCTATTTCTCAATGTTCTCTAGATGGCCCTTCCAACTGTCTAGATTTGAGGAGCCCTCCCATTGACCACTCTCCCTCCCTCTTTATATCACCCTCAGAGCAAAGATTCAAGTCTCTTATTTGCAAATAAAATAAAGAACTGTGTGCTATTGGCACAATTCTAAACCTAAAATTTCCTGTACCAGTTCTTACAGCCTCCTGGGACTGTGGAGATCAAATGTGAAAATGAGTGAAAAAGTGTTTTGTTAATTGTCAGGCAAATTGTAGCAGTTAAGGCTCTTGATTATCTCTAGGTGTGGAGCAGGGGTACTGTGAGGGGGAATGGAAAGTCACTCTCTACTCCTAACTCTGTCTTGGTCCCTCATTTGCAAGACTCCTAATGGCGTAAAGGGATGATGAAATCAGGTAGACTAGCTTGAGTATCACACTCTTCATTCTCTGTTTATTCTAAATTATCATTTCTCACCATGGGCACAAGTGAGAATCTGGATGAGGTCTTTCCTTGCTAAGGGACAAGCCTCTGAGTGGCATGACATCTGCCAGCATCCCTCAGCTCTACCCATGAGATACCAACAGCAGCCCTTCCCTGAGTTCTAACAGCTCCAAATGTTGCCTAAAGCTATGTCCCATGGAGGGACATAACATTGTACCACGTTAAATAGCTATTCTAAAGCATCACCAACATTTAGGAATGAGAAGAGACAAAGGTTTCTTTCCTGAGACAAAGGAACCCTTCTGGATATATTTCCCCTCAAAATTCATATTCATCTGGATATACTCCCAAATAAGGCAAATGATCCAATGACTTGAAATTCTGTATATGAAACATCAATTGATCTTGAATAAAAATTATTCTTATAAGAATGGAGTGACGGGCCCAGAGAGATAGCACAGCGGCGTTTGCCTTGCAAGCGGCCGATCCAGGACCTAAGGTGGTTGGTTCGAATCCTGGTGTCCCATATGGTCCCCCGTGCCTGCCAGGATCTATTTCTGAGCATGGAGCCAGGAGTAACCCCTGAGCACCGCCGGGTGTGGCCCAAACCACCCCCCCCAAAAAAAAAAAAGAATGGAGTGACAGTGTTTGCAATGCAGGCATTTGGAGACCAGTTTCCTCCCTCAAGTTTTCCTGAACAACCTCAGGAATGCCATGTGAGCACAGAGCTAGGGATAAGCCCTGTTCACCATTGGCTCAGCCCTCCACACACAAAAACACCAACAAAAAAGCACTGGCTTTTCAGTATGACACTAACAGTAAAATCACTGGATTCAGTATGAAAATCATGCTTGGCCTGTCATTTTCCAATCTATAATCTCCTTGCAGTTAAAGAAAGTGAAGCTTCAGCCTACATCATGTATTTGTGAGTCCACAGCATTCACTGCTCCTCTTTAGCTAAGTACATGCATTTCACAAGCAATGAAGAAAACAAAGGTATCAATTAGGTCAGCATGACTAAGCAAAATTTTACATGGCATTATTATGCAGCTGTAACCATGGGCCACAGTTAATTCTATTCTTTTTCCTTCCTGCTTCACACTTCGACTGTAGAATAACTGAATTAGTGGGTCAGTAAGATTTAGGTTGACAGGTAAGAAATTCACACCAAAGAACAAAAGAGAAATAACTTGAAAATACCCAACATATGGCATGTTAAAATCAAAACCTTATCTGACCAAAACTATTCTATATGGTACCTAAATGGTGAAATATGACAACTGAAAGCACATCAGTTCAATCATGGCCATTTGTTAGGATGATTATGGGAGAAAAACATTTTTTGCTGTCAAATCCTAATTGTGCTGGAACAGTTTTCACACATTGGTAAACCACTTCATTGGGAAAAGTTTTCAGATGTGGTGCATTCCATTTTTCCAACTTCCTCTGATAGATATATGCATTATTTTAAAAGCACTTGAAAGTTTATTTAAACACCATGATTTACAGTCATTCATAACTTTTCCAACACCATTCCCATCATCTTTGTCCCCCGCTTCACACCCACCCTTCAAAGCTGCCCCTTAACAGGCACAAAATAATTTAGTGTACATTGCTTGTTACAACATAATATTTCACAATGGTATAACTAAAGGCTCATTGTTGGAGGATGTTTTGGGCTTTTTAGTGCTATTTGAGCCATCTGTGTTTTTTTCTACTTAGCTCATGGGCTTCTACACAACTTTCCAACTGAATTTGCTGTGCTTTTACCAAGCTGTCAGTTCTGTGAAAAATGGAGATAGCACATGTCTGCATATGTGGCTGCATGTTCCAGGAGCTGTGATACTTGGAAAAATCAGCAACTTAGCATCTCTTTGAAATTAGTCATGGATCTGGGCTTTTTGTTTACTGAAAAAAATCAGGTAAACATGAGGTACTGGGATTTCTGGTAGGATAGCAGTTTGTTCCACCTCCATCCCAAGAAGTCTCCAGAGAGCTCAGCCAGAAACCTGAGATAGCTGGGAGGACTCAATGGGATCATTTCTTCTATATTTATTTTTAAAATAGTTATCTCACTCTAAATAATCTTAATATGGGGGCTGATGCAACAGCACAGTAGGTAGGGTATTTGCCTTGCACATGACCAACTCAAGTTTTAATCCTAGCATCCCATATTCCTAAACCTGCTAGGAGTAATTTCTGAGATTAAAGCCAGAAGTAACCCCTGAGGGTCACCCAAAACAAACAAACAAACAAACAAACAAAACAACAGAATCTTAAGGTGTGGAACTAGAGATGATATGAGTTGCTCAAAAGTATGAAACCAATTCTTTGGCCCATATATGGAAAGAAACTTTTTTTTGATTGCTGGGTCTCACCTGGCTGTGTTCAGAGGTTACTCCTAACTCTGCACTCAGAAATCACTCCTGACAGGCTCAGGGGATCATATAGGATGACTGAGATCAAACAAGGTCAGCCACATGCAAGGCAAACACCCTACCCTACCGTCCACATGTTTTAGCTCCAGTCCCAAGGGAGGAAACATTTTATTCCTTTTCTCTTTATTTTTTTGTCTTGTTTTGTTTGAGCTCTATCCAGCTATGCTTCTTTTATTCCTATGAGCTCAGAGATCACACCTGGCAGGATTTAGGGGAAATATAGGGTCCTAGGGTTATGGGTCAGCTGAACTCAAGAAAAGCAACCTCCTAATATGTTTTGAACAACCCTACGGAGTTTCTCCTTATATTTTTTTTTCTTTTTAGACCACACCCCAGTGGTTCTCAGGGCTTAGTCCTGGCTCCTCTCTCTCTCTGTGCATCACACCTAATGTGAGGCTCAGGGTATGACACAGGCTGACAGGGATTGAACCAGCCATGTGTAAGGCAAGTGTTTATTGCTCCAGACTCTGGAGATTCTATATATTTAAAAGTTGTGAGATTTGGTAAATTTGAAAAGCAGGTATCAATAGCTATTGATCGTGAACTGTATCTGTAGCCAGGGCCCTTCAGAGACAGGTTTGGACTGTGGTGTTGAGATGGCCACTCTAGAAAGGCAGACTTTCATGGCTAATGAATGCAGCCTCTTCAAGAGCGGGGGCACCCTGTAGGCAAAGGCAACATCCACCCCAAGTATGGGGAGAGAAAGATGAGCGCCTATTAGAGCAAACATCTGGCATATTGCAATGAAGCTCACTTCCTGTGCTCCCTCCGTCATGTAGGCCACATACGTAACACACCCCAGTCACATAGGTTACCTTCCCCCAGTCATATATGTCATGTTCCCCTGGTCAAAGAGGTCACATCCTCAGATATTATATGCTGCACGTTTACCTGACCAATAAGGACCTTCATACATTCATAATTAGAAACGGAACTCTTTTCAAAGGCTAAACTTCAAGTGCAAGGTTAATAGTGTGAAAAGCCAATGCTAGACTGGAAAACGATTCCCTGCAAGAAGCATGACAGGTCAAGAGTGCCAGTTTGATTCTTCTCAATGTTCATTCAAGCTTCCACCTCACTAACTGGTTCAGGTATGTGACCAAACATGTCTCTTCTCTCTCTTCTCTCTATCCAGTGCTGACCCAGGACTGGCATTCTAAACTCACACAAAGACCTAATTACCCCCAACATGGTAAAGTCTTGATAGGAACAGGTAGCTGAGAGATTTTGCAATCAGTTAAGGACATTTTGGCCACAGGAAGGGAGGGTGTGGGCAGTTTTAGGAAGGGTATTGGATTAGTTTAAGAGTGACAGAAAAGTGACATACATTCAAGTTTTCCTGAAACAAAGTGACCAGATTTAAAAGTCAGGTCCTAGCAGGTATAATGAATGAAGTTTAATGTAGTTCACACACCATTAGGGGTTAAGTCATTAGGGTTTAATGACTGACCACCATCCCCTACTGAAGAGATGACAGCAATGCTTCAGAAAATGATTCCTAGTGGGAGGGAGAGAGCACAAAAAATAGGAGAAAGGCAGGAAGAAGTGTCTTCTCAGAGCCCTTAGAAAGATTCAACCCTACCAACTATTCCTTTTCTGATATAGGTTTCAGAATTATGAAAGAATAATTACTTGTGCTTCTAAGCCACCTAATGGAAGGCAAAATTTATACAGCCTCACAAAAACTCCAGTCAGGATGAAAATTAAGTTTCTCTATGGACATTCTACAAAAGTGTGGTATCAGTGACAGAACTTACTCAAGGAATTTACTAGCGAACAAAAAACAACAGGAAAGGGACAAATCTTGAAAACCACATGACAAGCACAACTGCTCATGACCAGTGTTTCCAAACTGCCAAGCTATTGGGTGCATAGGATTATAAAGGCTGTTCAGAATTTCAAAAACATCTTATTATATCTAAAGGGTACAGCTGTTTTGGAGCAAGCCAGCAGAGATCTTCACACTTCTCCAGCAAGTAAACTCAAGTGTAGCTAGCCCTGCTTCAGTAGGGGATGCATTTTGTTAGCAGGCCTCAGCATTTTGTCTCTACATGCACACCAAGAGAATTTGAGGAAAGCCCCAGCAAACACACTGAAGATGAAAAGATGCATGATAAAATGTTAATTTAGCATGTCCATAACCCTAATTATTTAATGTGATAATGGACTTTTCTCCCCAACACATTGACCTAAGAGAAGATTTTTTCTCATTATGCAAAGTTATAAATAGGGATTAAAGGGGGAAAATAATGAGAGAGGAAGAGAGGAGAGAAGGAGGGAGGGAGTGGGAAGAAGGAAGAAAGGAAGGAAGGAAGGAAGGAAGGAAGGAAGGAAGGAAGGAAGGAAGGAAGGAAGGAAGGAAGGAAGGAAGGAAGGAAGGAAGGAAGGAAGGAAGGAAGGAAGGAAGGAAGGAAGGAAGGAAGGAAAAAACCCAGCAAAGTCAAGTTTTGGCACATCATTAAATTTTGACTGAGAAACTGAGATTAACAGACTGGGATGGGAAAGTGGGCTCAACGGGCAAATGAAGAGGACAGGAGAATTGATAGCAGCACTGGGGTGATAGGTATGGAAGTATAGCATCTAAGTATCATACAGTGTCTGTGAGCCCCAAACAAGCATAGTCCTTTAAACTAATACCACCTCAATAGTATAAAAGAAAGTAGTAAGATCTCTAAAAAGTTAGGACTATATCTTCCAATATGACAGGGTTCAAATTCAAAGGAAAGAAAGGGCCTTTTAGGTCATAAAACATGGATATAGGGTTGACAGGGATTATTCTAATTTACCTAGATTCAGTAATGAACACATTATAAAAATTAGAAGCTGGAGGGGACCAGAAGAAAGTAAGAGCCAAGGCATTGGAACTGATCTTTGAGACCACTATGGCATCAGAGGATTGGTAATGTCATTTCTGAGGGAGATAAAGATACTTCCTTGATTGTTCTGCACAGGTGAGCCTTTGCACCCCAAGATCAGGACAGGACTTTGCAAGTAGATTGATTATTTATGATATTCTGGCTTGGTTGCTGAATTTTTTTCTTTGCTCAGGAAAAAGAAAGGCTGTGGTTGCTATAATTACTTCCCATTTATCCCCCGTAGAACGTGGGTGAAATTTTCTATTAATTAAATTTGAATTCTCTCTAATTGGTGAGTTTTAAGACAATGACAGAAAGAAATTGTAGAACATATTGCAACCAAAATAGGGTTGGTATGAAACAGACACAGAATGTGGTTTAATGAAGAGTGTTCAAAAAAAAAAGGAACCTGTCACTTATTCCAATTCAAAGATATAAATAACATACAGCATGAGATTTCATTTATAAAATTAAAAAATTCCTTTTTTATTAGGCAGATTTTTGGAAAAACTTTTATAAAAGGTTAGATGGGAGGTAATTTTCGTATGTTGAAAATAAAGGGGGATTCACTTGAAACCTCAAATTACAGTCTCTTAAAAATCTAACTGATGTGTATTAGGTATTCATAGTTTAATTATTGTTGGCTTCAGAATGACAATGATAAAGAAGAGAGAGCAGAAGACAATATTTGAGGCCACTGTTGGAGATTTAATCAAGTGTGACAACTGTTACATGTCCATTTTGTCAGCTTCTGCGACACCTTTTTTTGCTTCTTTCTGTTTATAGAAGGGTGTGTGATGGCCCTTAATGCTGTCTATTCCTCTTTTCCTTCTCTCTACACCCTTAGGAAAGGGATTTTAAAATTTCACATAGCACTTTAATGCATACCGGATCATAAATCTTTTAATGCAGGGAAATCCCTTTGAAATTCTCCAGCTCCAGCTCTTCATTTCACAGTTGAGTAATCAGTGGCACTGGGAGAAGATGCTCTCAGCCCAAGGTCACTTCACTAATAGGAAAAGGCATTTGCAGCTAATGACAAAGGTAGGCAGTTATTTTCACCGCATACACTTGAGGATATAGTGGAATTCCCCCTTTTAAAATCGATTGAATCACTGTGAGGGATTCTCTTACAAATTTGTGCATGATTGAGTTTCAGGGGTACAATGTCCGTGTACCCATTCCTTCATCAGTGTACTCTTCCTTTTACCAATGTCCCCAATTTCCCTCTCACACCTTTTTCCTCTTTCTCTCTCTTTTTTTTTTTTTCTTGTAAACGCTGTAGTTTGCAATACGGTTACTGAAGGGGTATCATGCATTTTCCCTTCTTTCAAGCAACCAGTACTTATCCAGAGTGGTTACATCCCACTATAGTCACAGTGGTCCCTTCTCTAGCCTAACCACCCTTTCCACATTGTGGCAAGCTTTCTACTAAAGACCATTCCTCCTGGCCTTCATTTCTATGGTCTTTGGGTATTGTTTTCCTAATATTATTCTTATATCCTATAAATGAGTGTGATCATTCTTTGTCTGTCCCTCTCCCTCTGACTCATTTCACTCTGAAAGATACTCTCTGAGGACATGGTGTTATATAGATGAAATAGGGGAGGAGAATTTTATGAAACTTGAATAAGTGCAAAATTAAAAGAAAGAGGCACTAGGCCAAGTAACAGCTCAAAATACGGACAAATAAGAGCAACCAGAAGAAAAATAGCAAAATGCAATATGATAGAAGCCAATGGAGATTTCTTTTTTTTTAATTTTTTTATTTAAACACCTTGATTACATACATGATTGTGTTTGGGTTTCAGTCATGTAAAGAACACCACCCATCACCAGAGCAACTTTCCCATCACCAATGTCCCAAATCTCCCTCCCCCCACCCAACCCCCGCCTGTACTCTAGACAGTCTTTCTATTTCCCTAATACATTCTCATTATTAGGATAGTTCAAAACATAGTTGTTTTTCTAACTAAACTCATCCCTGTTTGTGTTGAGCTTCATGAAGTCAGCTGTAACTTCCAGCTCTTTTCTCTTTCATGTCTGAAAGTTATTATTGCAAGAATGTCTTTCATTTTTCTTAAAACCCATAGATGAGTGAGACCATTCTGCATCTTTCTCTCTCTCTCTCTCTCTCTCTCTCTCTGACTTATTTCACTCAGCATAATAGATTCCATGTACATCCATGTATACGAAAATTTCATGACTTCATCTCTCCTGACGGCTGCACAATATTCCATTGTGTATATGTACCACAGTTTCTTTAGCCATTCATCTGTTGAAGAAGACTCTGTTTCCAGAGTCTTGCTATGGTAAATAGTGCTGCAATGAATATCGGTGTAAGGAAGGGATTTTTGTATTGAATTTTTGTGTTCCTAGGGTATATACCTAGTAGTGGTATAGCTGGGTCATATGGGAGCTCAATTTCCAGTTTTTGGAGGAATCTCCATATTGCTTTCCATAAACGTTGAACTAGACACATTCCCACCAGCAGTGGATAAGAGTTCCTTTCTCTCCACATCCCCGCCAACACTGCTTGTTCTTACTATTTGTGATGTGTGCCAATCTTTCTCAATATAGTTAAGGCCATCTACCACAAGCCAGAGGCAAATATTATCCTCAATGGAGAAAAACTGAAAGCCTTTCCTCTAAATTCTGGCACAAGACAAGGCTGTCCTCTCTCACCACTGGAAGTACTTGCTATAGCGATTAGGCAAGAAAAAGATATCAAGGGAATACAGATAGGAAAGGAAGAAGTCAAGCTCTCACTGTTTGCAGATGACATGATACTCTACCTAGAAAACCCTAAAGTCTCTATGAAAAAGCTTCTAGAAAAAATAGACTCATATAACAAGGTGACAGGCTACAAAATTAACACACAGGCTACAAAATTAACACACAAAAATCAATGGCCTTTCTATACACCAATAGTAATAAGAAAGAAATGGACATTAAGAAAACAACCCCATTCACAATAGTGCCACACAAACTCAAATATCTTGGAATCAACTTGACTAAAAATGTGAAGGACCTATACAAAGAAAACTATAAAACTCTGCTCCAAAAAATAAGAGAGGACACGCGGAAATGGAAGCACATGCCCTGCTCATGGATTGTCAGGATTAACATCATTAAAATGGCAATACTCCTCAAAGCATTGTACAGATTTAATGTGATCCCTCTAAAGATACCCATGACATTCTTCAAAGAAGTGGATCAGGCACTTTTGAAATTTATTTGGAACAATAAACACCCTAGAATAGCTAAAACAATCATTGGGAAAAAGAATATGGGAGGAATTACTTTCCCCAACTTTAAACTGTACTACAAAGCAATAGTTATCAAAACAGCATGGTATTGGAACAAAGACAGGCCCTCAGATCAGTGCAATAGACTTGAGTACTCAGAGAATGTTCCCCAGACATACAATCACCTAATTTTTGATAAAGGAGCAAGAAATCCTAAATGGAGCAAAGAAAGCCTCTTCAACAAGTGGTGTTGGCACAACTGGCTAGCCACTTGCAAAAAATTGAACTTACACCCCCAGCTAACATCATGTACTGAGGTTAAATCCAAATGGATGAAGACCTCGATATCAGACCCGACACCATAAGATACATAGAACAACACATAGGTAAAACACTCCAGGACATTGAGACTAAAGGCATCTTCAAAGAGGAAACTGCACTCTCCAAGCAAGTGAAAGCACAGATTAACAGATGGGAATATATTAAACTGAGAAGCTTCTGCACCTCAAAAGAAATAGCGCCCAGGATACAAGAGCCCCCCACTGAGTGGGAGAAACTATTCACCCAATACCCATCAGAAAAGGGGTTAATCTCTAAAATATACAAATCACTGACAGAAATTTACAAGAAAAAAAAAACATCTAATCCCATCAATTAATGGGGAGAAGAAATGGACAGACACTTTGACAAAGAAGAAATACAAATGGCCAAAAGGCACATGAAAAAATGCTCCACATCACTAATTATCAGGGAGATGCAAATCAAAACAACTATGAGGTACCACCTCACACCCCAGAGATTGGCACACATCACAAAGAATGAGATTTCTAAGTTAACTGGGTAGACCACAGTCAATATGGGAGAGAATGATAAAGACCATCACTCTTAGGTTGTAGGTTTACAAAAGACATATTATATTTAAACTATTTTCAGTTTTATATAAATAAATGTTTTTAAAAAGACTAATTAAATTGTCACTCATTGAAATACATTGGTATTCACTTCAGGGATGGTCACAGTCTTACTGAATTAGTTGCAGCTGTCTCATCCAACATCAATGACAATGATGTATTCTACTTCTTTCTAGATTTGTAGGAGTCTAGTAAAAGCTTCAAGAGCAGTCCCAAACTTATTTTCCTCAGTTCTTCACCGAAATGTATTACCTTAGCTGGCATACAGTAGGTACTCATTAAATGTTTATGGATCCAATCAAGATTGTGACATGAGTCTTGATTTTGTCTTTTGTAAGAATCTCTGGCAAATGTAGAATAAGAAAAGCGAGGAAGTGTTTTGAAAATGCCAAACTTGTATCTGTGTAAATATATGTATATATTTAGAAACATATGCATATGTTCACAAATATATGTATATATATACATATACATGTATATATACAATATGAAAATACCACTATTTTGATACATATTACTAATGATACTTAAACTCAAACATGTCAAAAAGTTTTATTTACTGGGAACTTTATCCACTATTGGAAGAAGTACTGATAAAAAAATAGCTGGGCCTGGGACCAGAGACATAGCATGGAGGTAGTGCATTTGCCTTACATGCAGAAGGACGTAATCCCTGAGCACTGCCAGGTGTGACCCCTTCCCCCCCCAAAAAAATAAGAGCTGGGCCTGCTTTGTATGTGTTCTGAAGGTAGTCTGAGTCCAAATTGTTGACTTATGTGAATGAATGTTGAAAATGGGCTGTTTTTATAGAAATATATACTAATGAGGATGCAATTAAAACTGAATTATTTATGACTGGGAACCAAGGGATTCTCAATGTAGACACTTGCAGGTAAATCAATAATTGTTTCTCAAATTCTTTCTGATTTTGGACAAACTTCTAATTCTGCTTCCTTTCTAAGCTGCCTCGATCACATCAATTTCTCTCCCTGTGATCAAGTCATGGACTGCCAGGTATATGATCTTCATCTGTAGCTCTCTTGAAATATCTGGGGCCCTATCAAGAGCCAACTTGCCTACTGTGTGAGAAATGCTGAAGCAGAGGATGAAAGGCGAATCTTGCAGCAAACTCCACTTATCAAAAAGCTACTCAGTATCTTACTGAGCTGAGCAAGATTCTGTTGGCTCTGAGTTCTGGCTACTACTAACCACACAGTATCCAAGGCCATACCTTGACACCGAGTCTAGTGACATATTTTAAGTAGTGACCACTATGGTTAAGCACAAGAGTTTTGTATTCGCCATAAACTATATGTTTAAGTTTAAATCACACCCAATGATAGACATCTGAATATCAGCCGGTCAAAGCAAAACTTTGACGCTAGTGATAAGTAAATGCATTTATAGAGGATCTAAAGAAAGAAATACAAATCCATTTTAGTTTCTTTTTTATGAAAATAACAGCTGAAACAACACTAATTGCTAGTTATTTCTCTCTCTTAAAAATAACTATAAAATTCTATATAAAATATGACATAATTATGCTGTTTAAAGTAAAATAACAACTTGCATGTATAATGCACATATATTCAAAACATATGCACATTTAATGCAATTTCATAGACCTGTGTTCTCTTTCACGGGGTTTTTATTTTGTCACTTACTGTGAACTTGTCAAGTGACTTCACACGGTGACATATCTCAGAGATTGGACGAATCTGGAATCCATTTAAGATCTTTTTTCTCTCTTGGAAGAAAAAGACTGTATGTTTTGAGAGAAACAGTTGGCCCAAAGTAGATATAAGGGAAAGACTTTCCCATTTAAATAGCTGCTATTTTTATCACTGGAACCAAACCAACTTATCCATAAGGAGAAAACACACTTTTGTTGTTGCTGAGACATTCTGAGAGTCTGGGGGTGGCAGGGGGAAGGGCCGTGGAGTTAAACTTGCCAAGGAGTTTTCTCTTGTATGGCAGCAAAGTGTCTTAGAAAAGGCAAGGGGGTGGGGGGTATTTGTACTTATTTCTTTGCATCTAAGTAGTTGAACATCACAAAGAGTGGTGTCTAAGGAGGATGAAGCAACTGGCTGGGGGACTATGTGGTGGGGACTACAGTTCTGTCTAACCAAAGGTGCTGTGAAGGTGGACAGGAAATGCAAAATATGATCAAAACAGAAAGTTCTTTGTTCCCTTGATGCTAAGTTTGTATTTTCATGGGATTTTAGTCATTACCAAGCCAAGTGGAAAAAAGCATCTTTGCACTTGGCAACCATCCACTGCTAGACACATGAGCTAGGAGACTGAGATCCTGTGTGTACTGACATCTCAGAAAGACAGTTTCTCAGAGGAACCTGAACATGGGTCACAAGGCAATCATCTCCAAGATGAAGGAAAGTTCACAAGTCTTTTGTATAATTCCTTGAAAATCAAAACAAGGGCCAGTCCTTAGGACTTTCTTTTGAATTCCATTTCTTCCAAACCCTACTCACAGCAGGGGTGGCAAACAGTTGGAAGAGGCACATCTGCAGACCCAGTGACCTTTCAGTTCTGTGGAAACAATAGGATGCATTTTTCATATGTGTCCATTTCTCCCTCATAGCTACCTTCCTGGGTTAACTTGTCCAACAATTAAGAGACTAAAGCTGAGAAATGGACACCTGAGGCAGCCATCTTGGGAAGGTCTGAAACAAAAAGCTCTGGAAGACATTAGAACTGTCTTAGTGAGAGGCCATCATTATGAGGATGTGCTTGTCTGGGGCCTGTCCTTTGTCCCCTGGATAATAAGTGGATCATAAGTGGCTGTGTTTTTCTCCTGCAGCAGGAATTTACAGGGATTTCACTTTCAGTTCTGAGAAAATCCACTAAATCCCCTCACAGTTCTATAGATCAGATCTTAGTTGACCAATGCAGTTTCCTGACTGGCCCATTCAGGAAAGTCCTCAGCCCAGTGGAGCTGCGGTCCACTGAGGAATTGGAGCAAAGCCCACACTTCTTCAAAGAGATTTCCTGTTTGACGGGTGGTCAAAGGCTACTAAAGCTTTGTTCTGTGGTAAAACCCTCCACACAGACACTCCTTCTCACCCTGGAATATCTGTCATTAAGGACCAAAGAACATAGACCCACAAAATATCTGCCATTAGAGGCCACAGAACAAAGAGCAACTCTGCATTCAAACCCAGCTCAGCTCAGTGCCTGGGTCAGAGCAAAACTTACAGAATCATTGCCTGACAGAGGAAAGGCCAAAAGTGCTGCCCAGAGGAGGGCTGAGGGGCTTAGTAACGGCCATTCGACTGACAGACTAGAAAACCCAAGCTCAGAGAGCAAAGGGACTGCAAAGAATGAAAAGCAATGTGAGCCCGGGTTCAAGTTACCCTCCTTCACAGAGATGGAAAGCAGTAGAAAGAAAGGGAATGTGCTAAAGATTCAAGCATCTTTCCAGAAAACCACCAGCCCTGGCTGTTCTCCAGCCTTTTCTCCCCCCATGAGATTCCTCTAGACAGAGAGTCCACAGAAACTAGGCTAGCTGCAAAAAGAACATTCTGCAGAGTGATGCAAGGACACACTGGGACAGGCTAGTGAAGAGGCCAAGTCTTTGTTAGCTCTTCTTTGTAATATCATAATTGGCCAAGTTCAGAAATTGACGGGAGACTGGTGTGACCCATCCATGCCACACTCCAGGGCTGTCACCCAAATGCCAACGTTGATCTCTAAATTGAAGTGATGCTTTTTGCTGGCTCAGAGACATCTCTTCATTGCACTTCTAACTGCAAAGGAAAAAGGTCTCCCTAGGGGAACCTTGGGATCACAAATGCAACCACAGCTGGGACTCAAATCACTTTTGATTACATTCATGAAGAATTAGGTGCCGAAGAGACTTTGGATTCTAAAATAGCATCTATTTTATCTCAAGGTGAGAGAGCAAAAGAGAGGGGGGGAGGAACAGGAGGGCGGGAGAAAAAGGGAGAGGGTGAGAGAGAGAGAGAGAGAGAGAGAGAGAGAGAGAGAGAGAGAGAGAGAGAGAGAGAGAGAGAGATTGTAAATTTTCTCTAACTCCCAACTGCCCTTTGGGATTTCCTTTCCAGAAGGGAAATCCCTCTCTACATTCTGGAATAAAATTGTGTTAAAGGGAGAAAAATATCCTTGAGTTCCTTTATGCAAGCAGCTAATAAATCTATAAAAATTTTAGGTTATGACTCATGTTTCCATAAATCAGACAGAGAAGGTAAGGCTACCAAATTATTAAAAAGTAATATGTAATTTACCTGTAATATGTGATTTTTGCCAAAAGACAATTGCTCACCTAAGCAAGCATCATTGGGCTTAAATACAGCCAGATTCTATTAGGTGATCATTTTTCTGATCCAGGAGTTCCCCTGGCCAATCCAGACTCTACCTCTTGCCAATACATGCAACCTGAATATTACAGCACACTTTCCACTTGTGTAAAAAGATCAGGGCCAAACTAAGTTGTCCAGTAGCCTCAGCCAAAGCTATTTTCTAGCCTTCTTTTTTTGTTTTGTTTTGGTTTGGTTTGGTTTTGGGACCACTCCACAGCATTCAGGGGTTAATCATGGCTCTGTGCTGAGAATTACTCCTGGCTGGTTCAGGAGATCATATGACATGCTAGGGATCAAACCCAGATCAACTGCATGCAAGGCAAATGCCTTACCTGTTGTGCTATTGCTCCCACCCTTTTCTGCCATCTTATATGTATATATACATATTATATACCATATGTATATAATTATATTTTTGTGCAATCTTATTGAACAATGATTGAATTTCTTGTCTAGGTTCAGTTAATTGAAGAGCCTTTAAAAGTATTGTTTAGGCTGTAAACATAGTCTGAATCAACATGGGAAATAGCATCTTTCTAAAGACAGGCTTGGAAATCCCAATCTAGTAAATTAGGATATTTCCTCTTTCCGGTAACAGAACTGAGCTATACCTGGCTGCCAGACCACCCTTTTCAGGTATAGCCAAGAAAACGAGGTATAAACCACCCAAAATAAGAGCAACCAGCCCTCCACGTATTATGTTACAGGTTTCACAATTCAAATCACCTGTACTTAAAGCTAGATTTATAAACCCACATTTAACATGTGACAAAAGAGACTGTTTGCTATGAGGCCACTGAGAGCAGCATTAATTCCAATGTATGATGGATCCATACTCAAGTGGGTTCCTTTCTGCTTCTGGAAGTTAGATTTTTCTGTTTATAATATTAAAAATAAAGTTTTCCTTAGCAGTATTATCTGGTTCATGATTTTCCATCTTGAGCCTCTTCGCACAGCTGCTCACTGCAAGGTCTGTCCAGCTACCCTGTTGGTAGCCATCTTGGCTAACACATGACTCACTGCTTTGCTGGCATTCCTATGAGACTCTTTTCACCACTTTGGCTCTCATTCTTATGGATGAGCACACATTGTGACTGGTGTCTTCCTCTCCACCAAGGCTATTCACTTGTATTCACTGGTTATAATGACCTTTCTACCAGCCCTGCTCTTCATAAAGTGTTCCTCACTTTCAGACTCTGACTCTAGTTCTACTCCACCTATGAAAACTAGAATCTTTGGGCCCTTATAAACTGTGTTTCTCTTCTATAAAGGGTTTGTAGGCTGTACTATAGACTTTATATATAATTCTGTAGTGGAATATACACATGTATTCTCACACACAGACACAGATTGTACTTTTATTCCAGAAGAATTATTTTCTTTTTTTAATTTTCCCACCAGTGCCTGACCAATTCTTTTTTTAATGAATTACTCTATTTAAACACAGTGGTTTGTTTACAAGTTGTGCATAATGCAGTTGGTATTGTTTTTACAAGTGTAAAGGTGTTCATGATTGAGTTTCAGTCATACAATGTCCAACACCCTTCACAGTGCATATTTTCTGCCACCAGTAACTCAGTTTCCCTTCTACCATCTACTCTGTCTACCTCTTAGGCAAATAACTCTCTCTTTCTCTCTCTCTCTTTTTGTTTTAGACACCGTTGTTTGAAATAATCTTACTGAAGGGATATTATGTATATTACTTTCCCATCTTTAAGCACCCAGTTTTTGTCCAGAATGATAATTTCCAACTCTCAATTTCATAGTGATCCCAGGTCTGCCCTAATTGCACTCCCCTGCTCTTTGTGGCAAACGTCATACAATGGACTAGTTCTCCTAGTCCTCATCTCTATTGTTGAGATTAATTCTTCAGTTTCTGTTCTCCTAAAGTAAAGGTGACAGTCATGAGTCCGTGATATTGTGTTCCCAAATAATAAACACAAGCATGTAAAAGTCCAACACACTGTCAAAGAATCATCTGCTCTTCTTCCTTGGCCTTCTGGATGCTGAGAACATCCCTTAGTTGTCTCTACCCCCCTAAACTTTATATAACTCAACACTCTATTGGAAGGCCGAAAGGCCTACAATCCACATTCAGGCAGACACTAATATTATGTCCCTTCCTTTGGAACCCCATAATCCTTTCCACTGATTTTTCACACAGTGTTTATTATGGGAACTTAGCATAGTTACATTTGTCTGTTGTCCCACTTAGTTATCAACCCTGAAGGAAAAGGACCATGACTACCAGAAAATGCTGTTTCTCTGTGGAAACTCATTCAGGGCTTCTTGGGATTGATTTTCATTTCAAGGAGCAAACATTCTGTTCTCTCTGCATCCCTCTCCAAGACAGTTCACAGCCTGCATCTATGACCTTTGGCTCATGGCAAACTTCTTGTGACAAACTTCCAGTACATTACAGGGTTACTCCACTGTGTGTGTGGGGGGGGGGTTGTGTGGGTGGGGGGATTGTCATTGGCTTTGATGTTTCTTTCCACCTCCTTGCTTGTCTTTGCACACTGAGATTAACACATAAAAATGTCTGACTATTCCCAGATATCTTTTCTTAAAATTCCCTTCCTAAAGTCTACCCAGGAGAGTTCTGCTGCTGATTTGTAGAATACAGTATTTGTAGGCATAGAAATATTGGAGACCTCAATGATTTGGGGAAAGCACCTCACTGATATGAGGCTGCTGAAATACATGATCTCCCTGTCTAGGCTAGCATTATTTTATTATAGCAGTAAATTAGCACTTAATCTGAGAATGGAAAAATTAAGTAAATTGTAACCACCACCACCCACAGAAATCAGTACATGTGTCATGTGTAAGCTCTGAGGAACATTTAAAGGATGTGTCAGGGCAGGCACAGGCATTGTCCTGAGATGCAATGCATGATTAATTATTAGGAATCCAAAGCATGTAGTTATCAGAGACGCCTAATCAATTCTTTGAATGTGACTGGGTCATTACATGCTTGCCTGCCTTGCTTACTTTGAATGCAGTCAAGTTCAATAGCAAATACAAGGGGGAGGAGATGGAGCCCTTTAATTGGCTTTTTCAGGGCTCATTTTCCATGCCATTCCCTAGTTATGATTGGTTAAAAGGTTCCTCAGAATGTAGGAACAGACGCACTTGTCTCGGGAAGTTTGATGATCTCTTTCTATTCAGAGTGCTTCCTAATTAGATTAGACAGAATTCCTACTCCTCTGTTATTGTTGTTGTGTCTTTGTGTGAGAGAGAGTGTGTGTGAATTAGTACTACATCTTTGACTCTATTTTTCCTTCTCTTTTCTCTGTTATTACAAAAATACCATCTTATAAAATGTATTAACATCATTATCTCAACTTTTTGCTCACAGCTATTCACTCACCCGATGTTTTTATTTTTCTTTTATATTTGTACTTTAGAAGTTCACTCTTTTTTCCTAATGAGATCCAAAAATGTTGATGCAATAAATATGCTTTCATATTTTTTCTAATTTTATTTTCTGATTTCTAGATAGCACAGTTAAACTACTTACAAGCGAGGAGAAACCAGAGCTTGGGTGGTATTATTTTCAAGTTTCCTGTTAATGAAATGTATTAATTTGCTTCAGAGTTAAGTCATAGCCTATAAAAAAAAAGCCACAACACTCTACCAGCAGATGAAACTTTTAACTTTCAGAAAATCATCATCAATTTCAGAGTTCATTGGCTCCATTACACCTTTGGGGAAAGTGTCTTATACTAGAGTCTTCTACTGGAATCTTATTCAGAAGTCCCAAGTCAGAGTTATTTATTAAATGATTTGGGGCTGGACAGGAAAAAGTATTTTGAACAGCAATCCAGAGTGATCTGGATACCTTCTGGCCCTGGAATGAGTTTTGATAAGCAAGAGAGAAGAATAGAGAGAGTAATTAGCTATCTAGATCTTCAGAGTGATCCTATTGTGATTCTATTCCTTCTTTATAACCCCTATGTGATTAGAGATGGATATTGGTGTCCACAGACACTCTTGGAATTTGCAAGTGGAAGAATTCCTTTCTAAATGTCTTCTGTTTGTTAAGTCAGGGTAGGGGAAGGGCAGGCTGGGTTGATTAGATATTCACTGTGAGGGACTAAGCTACTGTTTTCTGTAAAAGGTGTCTGATGAGTTCTGTGCTCCCTTCTGGTCCTTTTCCTTTCTAACTGGGCAAAGGGCTAGAGAAAAGTTCTTGACAAATATAAATAAAGTCTCTGAAGATTTTCTTCCCTGAAGTAAAAGTAGGTTGTCATCATTTACTTCAAAGGGTTGCTGTAAAGGTGAAATAGGAAGGTTCTAGAAGGTGCTAGAAACAAACAAACCCAAGAGGACATTCAGACTTTAGGGTGTTAAAACCCTATGAATGTTAGCATATTGTATGAGATGCTCTAACTTTAGAAACTAGCCATTAAACCCTAAGCTTGGGCCTGCAATTTTTTCCCCAAATTTCTAAATTATTATGTTTTTATGTATAAAATCCGCCTCTTCTTTCTTTTCTTAGGAACACATCAACATCGGCAGTTGATGGAAAACAGTATAAAGTTTTAAATATCCCCATAGTCCTTAGTAAATATATAGTTTCTATTTTTCATAAAGATACTAGGATTTGCAAATAATTCATAGTTGAGCTTTATGCATATTCTATTCCAGTACCATTGCCACCACCAATGTCAACTTCTCTCCACCAGTGTCCCTAGGTTCCTTTGCTTTGTAAATATTACTGTCCACCACACTCTAATCCCTCTGTACAGGAAAAGTACATTGTCAATGAGCTTATGTGAACCCATAAGGCCTCTAAAAGAGTACAGGGCCATTTCTGAAGCTCTAAGTTTCAGTCAAAACCTTTGTTCAGACAAAAGCTTTGGGTTCCCTCACCACCCAATAGGGTACAAGTTTAATTCTGCATAAACAATTTTAAGGCATATTGAAATTTACAATGCAAAAAAGGTGTCCAGAAACTCAAAATTGTGAATTAAGGAAATGAGGAGACATTGTCCAATTTAGTTATTTGGAAAGTAAAGTTCCCTGGAGGTCAAAGGGCAGAGTTGGATGTGATTATAGTTTGGACAACAATGATGTAATAATACTTTGGAAATGTTTTGAGGGAGTTGGGCCAGTGATGTTCAGCTGTTACACCTGGCTCTGCACTCAGGAATCACTCCTGTGTGGGCCATGGGATACTATAGGATGCCGGAAATCAAAACTGGGTCAGTCACATGCCAGGCAAGCGCCTTAACCACTCTATCATCTCTCCTCCCCCCTACTTCAGAATTATTAACTAAAACACAGTGTTTTTTCCTAGGAGATTAAGGCAATTAATAAAAAAATTCAATCGAAAGCAAAGTTATTACAAAATCAGCAACAAGCATTATGGAAAAAATTTTGGTCATAATTTTTGACAAATAAGAAAATGAATGATGACTCAAAATGGCTGAAACAAAGATCTAGAATTATCATGAGGAACAACAGTACATCGAGAAAACTCAGTAACAGCAGCTTCCAAAGAATGTGGGTCAAAATAGTGGAGAAAGGAAAATAATTGGTGAGAATTGTTTAGTCACAGCTGAACAATGACTTTGACCAGTTACCTATTTTTCCTATTAAATGAGAGGAGTGAAAAAATCCAGAGCCACACCCAACTCAACCATCACGTGGGAGCTCTGAATGAGGAAATAGAGCAAAGAGATTCTTGGTACAAAATGACAGTTTTTCACTTACTGTCACTCCGGTGGCAGCTGATATACAGAACACATGTCACAACTCATCACTGCCTGTCTGAGAGATATGGGCCTTGGAATTTTCCAGCAAAATAAAAAAAAAATAAATAGATGAATAAATAAATAAATAAATCTCAGGAAACATGGTGAAATCCTTTTTCATGAGATGAGATCAAGGTCATGTTTGTCAAGGAAAAAGAAGACTCGCAGAAATTGGTTATTGATTGATGGCACAGAGAGCTATGGCAAGAATACAGCCAAAATTTAGGTTTGCATTTAGATGTGAGTCCAAAAAAGCAAAAATCACTGGCACAGGCATCATTTTCTTTGCTCCTTTTATTATTTGCTGTTGCTGTTGCATTATTTTATTTTGACAATTAAAGGTGAGTTTGAAAATCAGAAGTCACATATAACTGAGAATTCTAACTTCCCCCAAATATCTTTGTTATTCATATGTGATATGGACATAGGAAAATACACTCAGGAAAAGTAATGTTATATGCATCTATACAGGCCTTCAGTATCTGACCAAGGGTATTTATTATCACACCAAAGGCACTTAGTTATGCCCTTGAAATTGAAGACAATTGTCCCCAGAGGTGTTCAGCCTGTAGTTCTAGTGGTCCCAAACCTTCCTTTCTTTACCTTGCTTTGCTTTCCCTTCCTTCTTTGCTAACTCCCAGGTGAAATTCCACTTCCTATTAACTCTTGAGCTCTCTTTCATTGACAGCACCCTCCTTGGAAGTCTCTACCCATTGCTGTAACTCTAAGGCCTGACCTTTCTTCTCTAGCTCTTTTCTGGTCAGAGTAGAATCCAACTCAATATAGGAAGATCCACTGGGCAGAGTTGTCTTGGAGACTGTGGAGAATACGGAGGACTCTGGCTGTGTTTCCTCTTAGCCCAGCAACCAATTCCTGGCTCTAAAATGAGACAGAACAATGATAAAAGATGTGCTAGAATGACAAGGCAATTTCCTTGCATGCAGCCAACCTGGGTTCTATGCCTAGCATCTCTTACAGACCATGAGTTATCCTTAAGTGCTGAGTTATTAGTAAGCCCAGAGAAGCTGCTGGGTGTGGCCCCCCCCCCCACACACACACACAAAGGTAAAAAGGCTTCATGGTGCAAAGTTCAGAATTCATAGTGTCAAACAGTACCAGCCAGTATCCGGATATAGAAGAAATATATCTATTTTGATTAACTGAAGTTTCTTTCCTGGAGCTCATCTTCGAGGTCCTGGGGCTTGGAGCTACCTCTCCATACAGAACATTAAGCTGAGTTTACAGTCACCTTAAAATTCTGAGGGTTTTGGTTTTTTTTTTTTATTGAGGTATAATGACAGAAAAAAATAAAAAACCATGTGATATTTCAAGTGCACAGTACAGACTTGTATAAAATGTGAAAGATCCCACTTAAATTAACACGTCCTTCACTACATTCACACACAGCACCACACATTACAAAAGCTTACACACTTTATATGCACACACACCACTACACCCACATGCACACTTCTGCGTGGTGAGAACAATTAAGTTTCAAGCTCAGCAAATTGCTGTTGTACAATACAGCATTATCAAGCATGGCCACCAAGATTTTAACTATTTCCCCAGAACATATTCATGGAGAAACTCGATGCCTGTACCTTTCTTCCCCACCTTCAAATTCTGCCAATCACTGTTCTACTCTATATTTTGAATTGCTTCTTTTAGGCTCCATTTACTATATTGCTAATGGCAGGGCTTCATGCAAAATAATGACATGAAAGCTTCAGACATCTCAACACCAGTTTCCACCAGGATGTCAGCCTCTCTCCATGTACCAGAACCTCCCATCCATCTACCCCTGGGTGTCCCCTACAGTGATATTATCCCTATTAGAAACCATTTTTCAGTTTCTGCTGTCTTTGAATATCTGTTGTCTCTTTATGGTGTTATTTAATATTTCCACATTTTGCATCCGTCCATCTCCTTCTGAGCTGACTTCATTCAGCATGATACTTTTCAGTTTCTTGGAGCTACAAATTGCATAATTTAGGTTTTACTTATAGCTGATTAGTTTTCTATTATGTATATATACCCATCTTTTTATCCACTTATTGGTTCTTGGACACTTAATCTGTTTCCAGATTTTGGCTATTATGAATAGCACTTCCAGGAACCTACGGTGGATGCTTTTTCTTATAGTCTACTTATAAATGAGGTGATGGAGCTTTTGATTTTTTTTCCTTTTTCACTTAAATAGAAGCTTTTACGATCCCTCCATGGCATCATAATTGGTGAAGGTTTCTTCTTCATGACTAAACAGTATTCCGTTTAGAGTTACACCACCTGTTTTCAATCCACTCATCTACGTAGGGATCTTAGTTTATTGATAAGTAACTATTATTCCCTCATCAGCAAACATCGTAGCAGATTTCCTGGAGAGAGGAATTAGAGACGTGCAGAAGTGAAAACCTGTAGAACAAAATTTCTTCACAGAAGGCAGCAAGGTTGGTAGGAAGATGAGGGGCAGGTGGGTACCATGATAGCGTCTCAGGCAAGAGTTTATAACCATGATAAATGATGAGGAAGAACAAATTCCCAGCTGCAGGGATTTACAAAGATTCAAGTTTTTAAAAGCTTTGCTTTTAAAAAGTGGTGCACTCTGTAGAAAACAAATGATATTTGATTCTCTTATTTTTTAAATGTACTACTTGATTACAGAAAATTAGGATTATCAATCTTGGGTAATAATGAAAGTGACTTGCAAAGTGTGTGTTTGTGTGTATGTGTGTAAAACCAAGGGAGATAAAGAGGCTGAAGGCAATACGGAAAGAATATCTTGGAATTTATGAATATTTTAAACAATCTAATCTGTGCATTGTCTCAAGCAATGTCAAAAAAGCATCTTTTCTTCAGACAGAAAACTATAAGAATAACCTAATTAAAAAATAAACTTCTAACTTTCTCAGAAAATTCTAATTTTTTAAAAAAATGAGAAAGTATCTGCTTCAGGCATCTCCTGCCAAGAGATGGACTCTGGCCTGGATTGTTTTGCTTTTATCTCCTCTGAGTGCTTTAGAGTAACTTTCATTTTTATATATGACTGTTAAAGACCTTGGATGTTGTCACGCTATAAAACCGACTTCAAGGGTTCCATTTTCTATTGGAAGAAAACAAATCCAAACCTCACTCTAGCCTTTGAGCTTTTCCCTTGAGTTATCATTTAAAAAAAATCTAACGAAAAAGAGTGAATGTTTTAACTCGATACAGACCCTATGATGTGAATCCAACAGATAGGTGGTAAGACGTAACTTTTCAATTAATTATGTATCCTTAAAAAGCTCTGGGAAACTTTGTTTTGAATCTCAGCCTTTGATCTGAAAAGTATTCTAGGATGAAATAGTCTGACATTGAAATAATGTGATGATGTTCATTTGAAAAAAGCTGACCTTTTGTCATTGTAACTCATTCACACAGATAATGAGAAAAAAATTCTTAAATGTAGATGTAGGAGCTGGAGTGGTGGCACAAGTGGTAGGGTGTTTGCCTTGTACGTGCTAACCTAAGATAGACCTCGGTTCGCGTCCCACATGGTCTCCAAAGCCAGAAGCGATTTTTGAGCCCATAGCTAGGAGTAACCCCAAAGCATCACCGGGTGTGGCCCAAAAATAAATAAATATCAATAAATAAAACATAAATGTAAGAGATACAATTGGTACATGGCAGGGAGAAATGGTGGTCAGAACTGAATGTACATATAGGTCAAAGAATAATGTTGCTATAAGTAGAATAACAGATGGTAGTGATGATGATGCTAATTGATTGATTAATTACACATATTAGAAGTTACCATCCTTTGCAGTGGGTTTGCACATCAATTGTGTTTTCCTGTGTCTAAGTAAGGCTGTTACTCTATAAATAAGTGAAATATAAAGTCAAGCATATGAATGTGAATGTATGTGTTTTATAGATTCATAGCTTTCTGACTATATAGATTAGAGATAGCAGAATAAGAGTCCAACCCATGACACCAGTAGGAAATTTATAAAATTCTGAGCTAACTTCAATTTGGAAGTATCGATCCTTAGAACTAGTTCCAGTCTTCAACTAGTAGGCTGCTGCATAATAAAAGCTTTTGATGATTGGAAAAAAAATTGATCCGAATCAAAGATGTTTTATACATACACAGGAGTTCTTTGACGGGCACGAAAGGCTTCTGGTAAATTCTTAATACAACACACAGAATAGAGAATCAGTCCACCTCCGCCCCAACCTCAAGGTTACCTGGCATTTTCTTTCACTCAAGTCTATTTGAAGATGGACATGTTGGAGACATCTCTCCCCGATTCCCAAGGCTGATAGTTCTCATTTCACATTCAGAATGGCTTTCTTTTTCCCTAAATCCCCTTTGTCTTTCAAAGCTGAAGTTCCTTAGTATAAATGAACCGAAAGGATACATAAGTCCCATCAATGCCTTTCGGTGACATTGATGTGAAGTCTCTTAAGCCCGCTGTCTGCCTTCCAGACTCTGAGCTGTTCTCTGGGTAAGCAGAGATGCCTGCAGGCAGGGAAAGCCCTGCTTTGCTGAAGGTATTGGCTGCAGCAGATCTCTAAGTATATTCTGATACGGGGAAAGACTTAGATCAGAAAAATGTGCCTTTGTGTCAATCTGAATGATGTGTGGCCCAGACAGAAATACCAGGCGGTCAAATGTATTGGGAAATGATAAATATAAGGCACATGTATTATTCTACAATAGCCATAGTTTTTCTTCGCTTTCTGTATTTAAGTTGATAGTTTTATTCTATAGATTACTTCCTATTCTTCTCTGTAGCCTGATAAAAAATTATTGCAATGCTCTTCAAGAATGGAGAAATAAGTGGCCAGCAGGAAGGTACAGCAGGAAGGGCTCTTGCTTTGTATGCTAGCTGACCCAGGATTTATCTTCAGCATTCCGTCTGGTCCTTCATGCCTGCCAGGTGTGATTCCTGAGCACAAAGCCAGGAGTAACCCCTGAGCACTGCCAGATGTGCCTCCCCAAAAAAACAATACAAACAATGCAAGAATGTGTTTTTGCACAGAGACTAATTAATTTCAAGGGATAAGAAAGCAAAATGTTGTCTTTACCAAGTGAGCTATCTCACATCAATTTTATTTTAATTAAAATTTATATGAATTTATGTGAATTAAAAATAAGGTTTTGGTGTACATGTTGACCATCTGTATGTCTTTTCCCCATTATTTGGAGGGGCTTCTTGATTTTTATTGTCACACGTTCGATGAATACCTTATAGATCTTTGTTAAATGACTGATGAGAAAATATTTGCCCCATTTGTTTAATTTATTTTATTTTGGTTTAGGGGCAATAGTTGGCAGTGAACAGAACTTACTCCTGCCTCTGAGTTTAGGAATCATTCCTGAAGTGACTCAAAGGACCATATGTTGTGCTGAGATGCTAAAGATCAAACCCAGGTTGGCTGTGTACAAGGTCAGCAGCCTTTCTGTTGTACTATGTCTTGAGTCTCAGCATTTGTTTCCAATTGCTTCTGCTTTTCCTCACCAATGACATTGACTTGTTAAAGATTACTCTATTCATTTAAATTGACTTCTTATGATTGTCTCAATATAATTTATGTATTTTATGGATATATTATTGAGCTTATGGATTCATTATCAATTCACATTTTTGTTTGGCCTAAGATAAAGATAAATCTACTGAGTCAAAGCATGGGCAAATGTGGATTTGATCAGGCTTAGTAGCAAGTGAATTGGCTTTGTGGTAAATTTTCTATAAATAAAATAAATTGTGTATTTTCAGCAGGTTCTCTGACCAACCCTCTACTCCAGAGACATTGAAGTAGTAGCATGCATTAATACATGATATGAGGTAAAATAGAGTAGAAGGTGTCTTAAACAAAAATTGATGAAAATTCATCATGGACTGATGTCAGTTGAAAATTTCTTTAACTCTTCTTAGGATAACTCTCTCTTACTTTTAAATTGTTGTCAAAATAAATTTACAAGACAAAGACTATTTCATTTCTTCAAAAGTCATTAAGAATATAAGCCATGCAAAGTAACAAACACTGACTTAGAAGGATTTAAGTCATTGAAATTTCACTGGTAAATGTCACAATCATGATCAGTATAATTATGCGATATAAATATAACCATGAATATGCTCAAATATAATGGGACTTATTCAACTAAGCTTGCATTGTTATAAAATTATATCTACAGTGATCTTAAGTTAAGCAACTGATGATATTTCATATTGATCACAATACCAAAAAAATCCATCTAGAAATAAGCACCTCACTGTTTTAAACATAATTGACTAACAATCTATATAGTTTGTGCAATTTTAGGTGGCATATTTTTGCTTAATAGATCATTGATGAAGTACAGCTCAGCTGTACAATTACCTTTTTTAAGGATTAATTTATTGAGAATAAATTCATAAGGGCAGAATATAAATATACTATATATAAATATATATTATATATTATGTAATATTTAATATATAAAATAATATATTTATAATAATATAATAAGTAGATATAAATATATATCTCTATATAGAGAGAGAGGTATTATGCAGTATATCCACCATGAAAATTGTGCACTATTGTACTTATAGGACCTTTCTACCACTCCTCATACTCCCTCATGTAACCCTTGTTCTTTTAGGAGCCTAATCATTTCTTTTCACTGAATATTGTCTCTTTTCTTGCTTAGCCTAATATCTTTAGATACAGCCAAACTCTGTATGAGATGATCAATTAGTGGTCTTTCTACTTCTGGTTTACTTTCCATGGTTTGATCTCTCCATTTCCATTCACACTGTAGTGAAAAGCAAGTGCTCCTTGTGTCTTCATAATGCATCTCTTACAACCATAAACACAAATATCTATTAGTGGTCAGGTTGCCTCAAGAAGAGACTTTAAAACTGTTTTACGTAGTCTGACATAAATACCCTAATATAAACACTTTTAAAAGGAATATAATGGGTGACTCAATTAAGAATTTATTCAGGGGCCAGAGAGATAGCATGGAGGTAAGGTGTTTGCCTGCATGCATAAGGTTGGTGGTTCAAATCCCCGCATCCCATTTGGTCCCCTGAGCCTGCCAGGAGCGATTTCTGAGTGTAGAGCCAGGAGTAACCCCTGAGCGCTGCTGGGTGTGACCCAAAAACCAAAAAAAAAAATTTATTCAACAAATGAATACACTTTTATTAGAAAAAAAAAAGTAAGTGATGAACAGTTTCAAACATTTAGTAGGGTAATTCAGAATCAGCTACCAAACAAATGAGGGGGAGATCAGAATAGAAGAGCAGGAACAGTGAGGAGTTTTGTAGGTTGTTGGCCATGGAGTGGATATATTAACTTTGTATATCAATACCACAAACTTTAGAACTACTATAGCTTCTAAACTATAATATTTAATTGACACAATCACTCAGTCAAGAGCAAACAGAACTGTCTCTCAAAGGACAACAGGGTTAAAAGCTTTTTTCTCCACATTTGTCTATCCTTGATGCCAAATAATTCTTTCTTCACATGGTTGAAATCAGAATAAAAGACAACGCCCAAACTACACATGAAAACTTTTTGTATAAGGAAAATGATAAAAAAAACCAAGTAGTATTTACACAGCTAGGAAGTCGATGCTGTTTGGAGCACAGTTTGCACAGTAACTCAAGTGTTTATTGCCCATTTATTTTGTGATGATTGCAGGGCTCAACGAGCTTTTTGAATGAAGAGCCTTCAAAAATTTCAGGTTTTGTAAGACATAAACAGTGTCTTTGAAACTACTTGGCTCTTCTGTTGTACCTTGAGGCTGTCATTGATAACATTGTCTTGATATAGTCAAGACACTATGGCACGTGATATTTTCCCAATCAGAAAGATACCCTGGATTTGGCCCTAAGATAATAACTCTCAAACCTCTCTAGTGTACTAAAGAAAGAATAAAAGGTTTTCCTTGACTTATATAGGTGAGCTAGATTAAGTGAGATCATCTTTGGAAACACTGAAAAGCAAGTTGGCATCAGAAATCCCAGCAAAAGCAAGATTGACCTGGATTAGAGAACAGCTGATGATGGACTGAAGAGCTATTTAGGTCCTAGGAGAGATAGAATGTTGTCATCAATTGACTAGAGGATGTAGCTGTTGTGTTCTAGGTAGCACCCAGTCTTCTGGCAAGATGTTTCAGACAGCTGTTGCTATATTGACTGAGACAGGCAGACATTGGAAGAATTCAGATTTAGAGCTAAAGACTGTGAATTCAGTCTAACATATAGTACATTTTGGCTGCATATGAGGCATTGATATAGAAATTTTGAAGAGGCAGTTAAATGAGTTTACAAGTTTGGAACTCAGAAGAGAAATCTCAACTATAAATATAAAAATAGAAGCCATTTGGCATGTGAATGAAAAACTCAGCCATGAAGTAGATGACTAAGATTAGAAAGAGAATAGGACCAAGCCCAAGCCCTAAGGAGCCAACCATAATATCAGAAGTTTAACTAAAAGAGTAGCCTAATAAAAACTGCCAAAGTGGAAGGAGCAGAGAAGAAAGTGATAAAACCATGGAAGTCATTGAGGAGGTTCCAGTGAGGAATGAACAAACCATGACTAAGATTGCTTAATTATCAAGCATGATTAATGTTCATCCCCTGAAAGCCTTCATGGACCAATCTATATTAAGAATAATCTCAATATAGATTATTTTAGTTTGAGTTTAATAGGTAAATATGAGTAAAAATCAGATGAAAGTAGGTGTAAGGTCAACTAAAGTTGATTAAATGAAGTCATGGAAGAAATCTATACAGCATTGGTGGTACACTAGAGAACTTTGCAGTTTGGAGGCATTTTGGAAAACTGTGCTGGTGTATAGAAGTTCATTTTGTTGGCATGTAGCCTACAGTGGTCATTAATATTTCTTCAGGAGTTACATAATCCCACATACACTAGGAACTACTCTGCAGATGACACTTTTCAGTACCTTGGAGACAGTCAGAGAGATGAATAAACCTATTTAGAAATATCTGTAGGTTGTACAACCTACATACACGTATATGCACAAATACAACCTACATGTATTCATGGGAGGGGAAATAAAAATGATCCAGTTTTAAATTGTAAGATATATTTATTTGGGGGCCAGAGCAATGGCACAGCAGTAGGTTGTTTGCCTTGCATGCAGCTGACCCAGGACAAACCACAGTTCCATGCCCCAGTGTCCCATATGGTCTCCTAAGCCAGGAGCAATTTCTGAGTGCATAGCCAGGAGTAACCCCTGAGCATCACCAGATGTGGCCCAAAATCCAAATATGTATATATATATATGTATATATATATATATATATTTATATGAATATCTTTAGGGAAATAGTATTTTTCATCCCTCCCTCTCAGGGAGATAGTATTTTAAGGTGTTAATAGATACTGATATCCTAAAAATGCAACTATTAAGTAACGAAAGGCTGATTATCTTTTGTTTTATTCAGGCCATTAGCAAGAGCTGTGTAATATCACTTAGGGAAATTTCATTTTTGATGACCTTGCTATTAATACTTTGCGAATCCATCACTCAACATATCCACATCAATCTGTCCTTGTAGCTGTTGCATCCATAGTTATTCTAAGTTTGGCAAAAAAACATCTGGCATTACCTTGTTTATAGAACTCTTGGGAAGTTATAAATTGAAGCACAAATATTTTAAATGTACAAGTTCTATCTTTTCTTCTGAATATAATAGATCTTATGTCTTTAAACATTCATGATTTTAATTACAAATTAGTTATGTTGTAGATGAATTACAGGTTCAGGGAGCAAAGAGAAAACTTCGATATCTATTATAAAACAAAGATTCGATGTCATACAGGACAGAGAACCAGTGACTAACAGAAAGTAGAGACAACTCATTCAGTGTGTGGCCCAAATCCATAGATCTTGGATAGATCACAAATAGATCACAAATCCAGACAATTACTTCCTACGACAAGAGGAAGCCATAAAGATATCACCCATGCAATGCTACTTGCTGCCTTTAGTCAAAATTTGTATGAAAACAGATTTTATGTTTGTTTGTGCAAAAACATGATCGTACATGCCCCCAGTTTGTTAGAATAATTTTGACTCACCAATTGGCATAAAGATTACTAAAAATACACAGAAAACTGGAATTTAATACCATTGGTCTACCCCCAAATTGTAGGTCATTCACATCAGTGTCATCCTATAAAAAGGTTCTTATGTTCAATGCCAACTAATAAAACCCACAAATCAGAGAAAATCTAAAGGGAAGTCCTTTTAAAATGACAGCCCTGCTCTAAGAAATCTTTCAAAGATGGGTATTATAGCCATTAGTTTAGTGTGTACTGAACAGCGATATGCATGTAAAATTTATGTATTATGTGGTTCTCTAAATAATAGGTATAACCATTAGAACAAGATATATCAATATAAAATATATATTAAAAATACTGTTTAAAATATTTTTTATAGGATTTTAGGCCACATCCGGTGACACTCAGGGGTTACTCCTAGTTATGCGCTCAGAAATCGCTCCTGGCTTGGAGGACCATATGGGATGCCCGGGATTGAACTCAAGTCTGTCCTGGGTCAGCTGCAAGCAAGGCAAATGACGTCTACTGCTGTGCCATCGCTCTTACCCCTAAAATAAAATTTCTTATATATTTTATTGTTCCTGGTTAGTACTTAACAAATCTGCAAGTTTTTTATTTTTAAATCCATCACAGTTTCTTTATAGGGAGCTAAATTATATTAGCTACAAAAGTTGCAAATAAAATTTGAGCACCAATGTGTCTTCAAAGAAGTTTAAGTCTGCCTACATCATGATACTTGATGTTTGTAATACTTTTTTTTGTTGTGTGTGTGTTTTTTTTGTTTTTTGTTTTGTTTTTTTGCCGGCACACCGTTTGACTCTCAGGGGTTACTCCTGGCTATGCTCTCAGAAATCGCCCCTGGCTTGGGGGGGACCATATAGGATGCCGGGGGATCGAACCACTGTTCATCCTAGGCTAGTGCTTGCAAGTCAGATGCCTTACCTCTAGCAGCACTTCTCTGGCCCCAATGTTTGTAATACTTTTTAAGAAATACTTGTATGAGCTCATTTAATGTTATATACACATGTGCCAAAAATGCTCTTAAACAAAGTTATTCAATAAACAAAACCTCAAAAGAATATCACATTCTAGATCATTCTATAATAAAAGAGATGAGGTCGATGATAGGCTACAGGATTTTAATACGACATAGTTTGAAAAGTTGAGAGTTTCCCAGGATAATATTTTCAGTTTCTTGTAACTCTGTAGATTAAATGTGGACTCGAAAGAGACCTGATTGCCAACTATTGATCTAACAATAGGGCTTCCTTCCCAATAAAAGCTCTTAGTCCTCACACTAGTTCTGAAAGATAGTTCATTCTTTGCACATATCACAGAGACTTCTTAATGCTATTTAGTCAGATGGCTAGTTGCACTGGTAATTTGTCTTTGAAAACAGAGCTTGACTTCTTGGCTACTTGAGATTGTAAAATTCTTGAAAACAAAATCTTCTTTGTTATCATTGGTGCATCCCTTGGTGTTTACAAATTCATAGGTCTTTTGTCATTGTCTACAATTTTTCTAAAATTTCATCATAAAACAAACCCACTATTTTCTAAATCTACATACTATAATGAGCACAGTTTCATCCTTCCTAAATTTATCTTCACTGAACAGAAGGCAGAATTCCTATGGTATGCTTTTCACTACATTATGAAGTGCATTTTCCAGGCTATCCAAATAACTCTCTGCCCTGTTGTCTGTACACAAAATTTCCTCAAAAACGTGGGGTTGCTGTCTCCTCAGCACTTTCTATCTTCCAACTTCTCTGTACATCCCAAACTGTTTAGACTTTGAGAGAGCATTCAGCCACCTCAAAAGAGCTCTTCTCCTTATCCTCAAATATAACCCTACCCTATAAGTCCAAAGGTTTATTTTATATTTCCCAGAGTATCCTTTTATCAACTACTTCTGAACTTCTTGGGTTTTAAAAGTGGATCTGAATCTTGCTCTTTCCTCTTTCCTGCTGCAGGCTACAATTGGAAAACCATAGGGAAACTTCAAGCTTCTACAAGCTCTAGGACCTTGCTTAATTCTATGTTGATGAGATCAAAGAACTAGGCTGAAGATGATAATGATTATGATCTAGAGTGAAGCTTTTCTTTTAGAATTGAAATGTGAAGGTGTCTCACAGTGATTGTTTTAATGCTTTAAAACAGTGAAATATGAATAGCCACTTTAAGCAAGTCATTTTATTTTTCCTAGACTGAAAAATGGTATGAAAAAAGGATCCTAGATATGGTTAGACTCGTTTCAAATGATTTACTACTAACTCGCCATATGATCTCTGCAAGACCACTTCAACTTTCTCTAAGGTCCTTCATCTATAATTAAAAGAAATTAAAAGACACTTTTTTCTCACTAGGATTGTTCTCAGAAAAAATATGCGATAGGGTTCTAAATTATTTAACAATATTGCGAGATTGGAAACTCTTCAAATCTTTTTTCAGATCTTCACCAGTTAATTGCTAAGGTTTGAAGCTTCGAATGTTTCTGAGAACTGCAAACTTCCATACAGTTAATTTACTAAGCAGGATTCAGAGTAATATAGGAATAAGAAAGACTGCATCCTATTTTATTAGCCTCTATTGAACTTCAGCATTTTCTGGTATTGTCCACATAAGCAGCAAATGGTGTTGGTATTATCCATTTTAAATATTTATAATTAATATTCTGTTTCACAGAGATATTCAAATACTTAGAATCACCGCTTAAAACTGGCTATGAGGTCTTACTTGATGCTAAGTTGAAAGTTAATCATATCACTATTATTTTCTCTTGTTTTGAACACTTTAATATAAGTACTTTTTTCACAAATCTATAGATTTCTAGTTTGTGTTATTAAATATATTGCCTTAGAAGAGGTCAAAGGCTACCAAAGGAGAGACAGCTTGGCAAAAACTTTGTAATTTACATGTAAAGAGAAACCTAAGTATATTTTCTCAGAGGCAAGTTCGGGAACCAGAACTTCCACCAGTGTCCATATCTCCTGAATTACAGTCAAAATAATTCAGGCACTCCATATAATACCTCTTCTAAGTCACTATTATATGACTGTAGCCTCTGAGTCTTACACACTAATTTTTCAAAAAGCAAAAATGGGGGTTGGAGTAAGAATGGCAGTGCAGCAGACAGGGCATTTGCATTGTATGCTGCCAATCTGGATTTGATCCTTGGCATCCTATATGGAATCCTCTGCCCATCAGGAGTGATTCCTGAGCACAGAGGCAGGAGTAAGCCTTGAGCACTGTTGTATGTACTTCCCCCCAAAAATCAAAATAGTTTTTATAAATTTTATTCACCCATTTCAAAATCTTCCAGAAATAAATCACATTTTTAATTATAATTTTAGTTTTCAGCACCTGAATGCATGACTTCTAATGGAAAGGTTTATGGGCTAAGCTGCTTTTTCAGACAATTTTGTTCTCAGAGATACCAGTTTCTAAAACAAACTTATCAATGGCATTTTTGGTGGGAAATCCAAAGAACTGATATCATGGGGTTTCATTAATGGTCACTCTACACAACACAAATCATCAATAGATATTTACAAGGCCAAAGGAATTTGCTAATATAGCTAAAGAATCTAGACACCAGGTTCTTTAGATATAAGTTGTTGGAAGAAATTATAGATGTTTTTAATTATATATCAGTCATAGAAGTCAAGCAACTCTTACAGAACATGGTGGTGAAAAAGGAACTAGATACTTCCTGAAAAACTAGGGCCCCATATTACCACCACAGGTGGTATCTGTGTCAAATTTCAGAAGAATGCACTTGAACTAGGGAAGTGTTACTTTTATTTTAGCAAGCCACCCCATGATTTATGCCTACATGGAAAGGTTAAGAAGAATGATCAAAAGAATGCCAAAATTTCTGGATGGGGTGGAGTATTTAACTTGAGAGACAAAAATAGAATGGGGAAAAATATACAGTTTGAGACATTTAAAATATATCTTTTTAATTTTTCAGTTTGGTATGGGAGGCTGCACCCGATGGTCTTGAGGCTCTTTCTAAGTTTGTGCTCAGAGATTATTGCTCTTGGTTACTCATGAATTCACAGCAGAGAGGGGGACCAAACTCAAGACTCCCTGTATTAAAACATGTATTTATCACTTCTAGCTATCGCTATCTCCTTCTTTGTCTGTCATCTTTAATAACTTTATTAAAGCATAGTTTATATACCAATAAAATTATCCTCGAAGGGGACAATTGGGTGACTCTTAATTAATGAAATCAATTTCAGCATCCTAACTAATAGTTTTCAAATATTCCCACAATTTCCAAAATTATTTCTGTCAGTCCTCTCCCATTCCTCCTTAGATCATTATTTATTACTAGATATTACTCTATTTCCAGTGTTTATAAATGTATCTTTGGTGGATATTCTGAACTCAATAGAATCATGTGATTATTGAGTCTAAAGTTAGGACTAAACCCTGAGCATCACTGGATCTCACTAAAAAACATAGACAATTTTTTCTAATAAATAAAAATTAAAATTTACCTAAAAATGAAAAATTCTTATTGAGTAAGCAATATCCATATTATCAGATTACTTCCTAGAGCATAATTTCTTGCATCACCACTTTGATTCATGTCAGTTATTAAAACAAAATTATGATTAAAAACCTGACAATTATAGAGTTGTGAAAAAGGCAGAATATAAACAGTACTTTAACAGAATTAAAAATCAGCTTATCTCAGCATGATTTTTTGCATATTTTAATAAAATGTGCTATTTTTGTACTTCTTCTGCCATATGCCCTCATGTATAAGCATTTTTTCTATTGTATAGCTATTTGATTATAAAACTATAGGTTAAAATATAGGAACTCCAATATATTTGTTCTTCAACTACAAAATAAAATGTAATTGTTTTCACACTGTGTAAAGTGTCTTGAGACCAGTATTTAGTGCTCTGTACATCAAGGTTTCCCCCTCTCAAATGCAATTCCCAAGTGCCAGTGAGGTAGCTACTAATTTAATTCAACTATGATACTATCCATCCTAGAGATACTAGAGTATCAAAGACAGATTCAGCTCCTCATCAAGACTGTCATCTACTTTCAGATCTTGTCCTAAATCCTAGTTTTTTCCTATTCTCCTGTTCAACTGTCAAGAAACCAGAGATTCATTTATCAGGACACCCTTTTCAGGTATAAGTAACTTTTTAACGAAACTCAAGAAACTCAGGCAACCCATTTTCCCCTGGGATCTCCGGTTTGCTGCAAAAGCTATCAACTCAGCTAGATTAAAAATGCACCAGGCTACTTGTACTAGGGAAGAGAACAAAATTTGCATAATCACCACTCAGACCACATTCTCCATGAATTTGCCAACTTGGATAGAGAGTTCTGGAAACTCCTCATTTTGGTCTTAGAGATCTGGTTACATATGCATGATTGATTAAATCATCAACTATTGGCCATTGACCTTAACTCCCAGCTTTCCTTCATTCCCAGGAAACCAGAGATCAGGACTCAAACTCTCACCCTCTTTTCTTCAACTAGTGCCCATGTCTTCAGCTCTATAAAACTTACCTTCATTAAGCACAGTAACATAAATATTTCTTCATTTTAGTTCAAGCACTGTGGTTTACAACACTGTTATTAAATTGGTTTCATACATAAACCTTACACCCTTCATCAGAATGTCCACTTCCCTCCACCAAGTTCCCAAGAACCCCACAAAACAAGATACTTATTTTTGTTTTGAGACCATACTCAGTGATGTTCAGGGTTACGCCTGGCTCTGTGCTCAGAAATCACTCCTGGTGGCTTGGAGTGACCATTTGGGATGTTGAGGATTGAACCCAGTTCCGCTGTACTATCGCCTGCCCACCTCCAACCCAAGATACTTTTAACATTCTCATCATTAGGAAAATCTAATACTTTGTTTAGGGATCTGTGAGCCAGGCACTGTGGATAAAAACCAAATATGTGGGCGAAATGTATTTTGGTCATTTGAATGACGAAACATCTATTTCCTATTATCATAATATCACCCACATGAACAAAATATATTTAAGTTGTTCTTCCTACAACAGAAAGAAAACTGCAGTCAAAGAATGGGGGAAAGTTCTCCATTGTCATGTTAAAGAAAATTATTACTTTTGTTAAACACAACTTTATTGAATAGGAAGATTTTGAAAGCAAAGTAAAAGCCTTTTTATCTCTTTCAAAAGCTTAAAGCCCCATTATACTTTAACTTCTCTTAAAGAATTTCCTATGAGGACCAACAAAGAATGCTGAATTATTCTGAGAAATTTCGCGACTCTCTTCAGAACAGGTGTTGAGAGATGACGATGATGATTTTTTTCGGAGTATAGAGAGACGTAGAAACACAATGAGCAAAATGGAAGTAATGGCAATGTTTAGACCACACTGAATTTATTCACTTATTCCTGTAGTGTCTCATTCTTCTCCTTTTCTCTTAATTTCCTTTATTAATGTGATATGATTTTTGATGAGCTAATTTATAAGAGTAAACAAAATTGAATACAACATTTTCTCTAATAGGTAGATACCATTTACTTCATTTACTAACATATGAGATTTGGTATTCAAAAAAAAGGCACAGTCAAGCTCTGCCATGACACGAAGATGTTCATTTTCAGTATCTCACTAATGCTCTGATTTGGGGAACAATATCGGCTGACAGATGAAACCTTTAAAAATTCAATGAAGTTTGAATTTATAAAGAAAATTTTGAACTGTCAAAATGATAGGGCTTGAGAGGGGGCTTCTTGAGTGACTTTTCTTAAGAAATTTCCTCAGGGCAATAAAGACAAGAAAGAGACAGTATAGAATTGAACTTCTGCTCAATTCTGAAAACCACATATGGTCTTCAGAGCAGTGCCAGGAATGATCTCTGAGCACACAGCCAGACTTAAGGACATAAGGCAACCTACTATGGTCCAAATATCAAATAAAAAAATCTTTGAATGATAATATTAGTGAATCAAGCCCCAACAGAGCAATTCTGAAAAAGACATAATTCCAGATCAAATTATTAATTTCTCTGTCAACTGTGATTCTTTCGAAAAATATGAGCTTGGATAACTCCCCATTCTGTGCTGGATATCTGGCATGATGGCCTCCAACCTAGATTTTGTTCACCTCTCAGTCTGCTTATTTGGCTGTGAAAGGCCATTGGAAAAGATTTGTGACTTATTGTCAACTGAAGTAAGACAGAAAACAACAGCAACTACTAACTAACTGTACTTTGGATTTCAGATCCTCTTGGCCTCTTTTAGCACAATTGTACTCTCAATGTTTGGGTTACTCAGAAAAATACTTCTCAATGTTTTTGTTTTTCTGACTATGGTCCCCTTTCAAACTTGTTACCTTTCTTTGTCCCCCTTACCTCCAACTTATGAGTTGCTCCTACTCTGAAGTTGTGGCCTTTCATTTACTTTTTTTAAAACTGAAAACCTCCCCTGAACTATATGGGGACTCACTGGGACATAGGATATGGTCCATCATTGAGAACAGTTGGTTTAAAGAGTATAATAAATACCTATTAATAATTATCTTAGATTTAGTTGTGATTCACCTACTCAATATATCTCAAAAAAGTCTCTGGTTTTTCTAACAGTTTATCATAAATAACATAATTTAGGATAAAGCCTTAGTTTGCCAAAGGAAGAACAACAGAAACCTTTTGACTGTCAGGGTCTCATGTGTGGTACTAAGTCAATCTGATTTGTTAGTTGCAGGGATTATTTTTGCTTACTTTATTATACACATCCTATGGTACTCAAGATTTCCACCTGGTTCTATGTTCAGAGAACACTCCTGGAGGTGCATAGGGATCCATATGCAAGCTGGGGATCAAACCCAACATTGCTGCATGTAGGTAAATGACCCACCTGCTGTACTAAATCTGAACCCTGATTTATTTATAATATAATTTCCAAAAAATATATAATCACCGGTATACCAGCATCTACTACCCTTAGAGTTGCTATTACCCCAGGTTAAAAATAACATTAGTGGGGCTGGAGAAATAGCACAGCGGTAGGGCATTTACCTTTCATGCAGTCAACCCAGGATGGACCTGGGTTTGATTCCCGGCATCCCATATAATCCCCCAAGCCTGTCAGGTTCGATTTCTAAGCACAGAACCAGGAGTAATCCCTGAGTGCCACCAGGTGTGGCTCAAAAATCAATAATTAAAAAAAGTATTTTGATTTGCATCTCCCTGATGATTAGTGATGTGGAGCATTTTTTCATGTGCCTTTTGGTCATTTGTATTTCTTCTTTATCAAAGTGTCTGTCCATTTCTTCTTCCTATTTTCTGATGGGATTAGATGTTTTATTCTTGTAGAGTTCTGTCAGTTCCCTGTATATTTTGGATATTAGCCCCTTATCTGATGGGTATTGGGTGAATAGTTTCTACCAATCAGTGGGTGGCTCTTGTATCCTGGGCACTATTTCCTTCGAGGTGCAGAAGCTTCTCAGCTTAATATATTCTCATCTGTTAATCTCTGCTTTCACTTGCTTGGAGAGCGCAGTTTCCTCCTTGAAGATGCCTTCAGTCTCAATGTCATGGAGTGTTATACCTACTTGTTCTATATACCTTATAGTTTCAGGTCTGATATCAAGGTCTTTAATCCATTTGGATTTTACTTTCATACTTGATATTACCTGGGGGGTCTAAGTTCGTTTTTTGCAACTGGCTAGCTATTTGTGCCAACACCACTTGTTGAAGAGGCTTTTTTGCTCCATTTAGGACTTCTTGCTCCTTTATCAAAGATTAGATGATTGTATGTCTGGGGTGCTCTGAGTACTCAAGTCTATTCCACTGATCTGAGGGTCCTTCTTTATTCCAATACCACGCTGTTTTGATAACTACTGCTTTGTAACCTCACACCACAGAGACTGTCACACATCACAAAGAATGAGAACAAGCAGTGTTGGCAGGGATGTGGTGAGACAGGAACTCTTATCCACTGCTGGTGGGAATGCTGACTAGTTCAACCTTTCTGGAGAGCGATATGGAGATTCCTCCAAAAACTGGAAATTGAACTCCCATATGATCCAGCTATACCACCCCTAGGAATATACCCTACAAATACAAAAATACAATATAAAAACCCCTTCCTTACACGTATATTTATTGCAGCACTATTTACCATAGCAAGACTCTGGAAACAACCAAGATGCCCTTCCATAGATGAATGGCTAAAGAAACTGTGGTACATATACACAATGAAATATTATGCAGCTGTCAGGAGTGATGAAGTCATGAAATTTTCCTATACATGGATGGATGTACATGGATCTATTATGCTGAGTGAAATAAGTCAGAGAGAAAGAGAAAGACAGAGAATGGTCTCACCCATTTATGGGTTTTAAGAAAAATGAAAGACATGTCTCAACCATTTTCAGAGACAAAAGAGAGAAGGGCTGGAAGTTACAGCCGACCTCATGAATCTCACCACAAAGAGTGAAGAGTTTAGTTAGAGAAATAACCACATTGCGAACTATACTAACAATGAGAATATATGAGGGAAGTGGAAAGCCTTTCTAGAGTACAGGTAGGGGCGGGCAGGGGAGGAGGGATATTTGGGTCATTGGTGATGGGAATGTTGCATTGGTGATGGGGGGGGGTGCCATCTGATATGACTGAAACCCTACCACAATCATGTTTGTAACCAAAGTGTTTAAATAAAAAATATTTAAAAAAAAGTAACATCAGTAATCATTTCTTTAACTCCCTCCCTTGAAATTTAACCCCAAATCTACTCAAGTAGTTTTCAATTTTTAAAAATTGGTAGCTATTCATTAAGCACTTATTATGTGGCAAACATTTTTGTATTCATATATTCCTATCACATAAGCCTTTCCAAGATGTGGACATTTGTCCCATTTTAAGTGCAAAAAAATCCCCCAAAACTGAGAGGTTAAGAACTCTGTAATTTCACAGGGCTCTTAAAGACAGTGAGGTGTTAAACGAATTGCTGAGAAATTAAATTGCTTGAAGAAGGGAAACAAAAAGCAGAGGAGGGAGGTAGAGAAGAGATAAACAAACAAGATCCTTTATTGATAGTCAAGATATCTGACATTGTTAAATTAAATTATTCAAAAGACTCTGAAGGAGGCACAAATGGGTTCAAGGGCCCATCAGGCTTGATTGGTATAAAGAGGAAAGTTGCATGAAAATTGGGCTCAAGGGGTTTGTACAATGGTATTGCAAGTAGTTATTTGCCATGCTCACAGTCAACCTGGGTTTGATCCTTAGCATCCCATATGGTCCCTGTGCACTGCTGTAAGAAATATAGAAATAACTACACAGAGAACTACCATAATCATGTGACTGAATGAGGGAACTGGAAAGCCTGTCTGGAGTACAGGTGGGGGTGGGGTGGGATGGAGGGAGATTTGGGACATTGGTGGTGGGAATGTTGCACTGGTGAAGGGGGTGTTCTTTACATGACTGAAATCTAATCACAATCATTTATATAATCAAGATGTTTAAATAAAGAAAAAAAAAAGAAATTCCTGAGTAAGGAGCCAAGAGTAACCACTGAGCATTACTAGGAATGTCAAAAACAAACAAACAAACAAAAAACAACAACTAAAAAACTGTGTTCAAGGATAAGTGAAATGAAATCTAGTTTTTTGTTTTGTTTTGTGGAGGGGACAGAAGGAGGGTAATCAAATTCCTAATCGTTTTTGTTATTTTGGGTCTGTCCTGACTCTGCACTCAGAAATCGCCCTTAGCAGGCTGGGGGACCATTTGGGATGCTGGGAATCAAACTGGGTCCATCCCACATGGGCCACAGGTGAGGCAAATGCCCTAAAGCTGTGCCATCTCTCTGGCCCCAATAACTTAAATAATAACTCTCTCAATAACTTAAAGGCAAACTTCTATTGCAGATATAAAGAAAAGTATAATAGAGTTAACTATGTAAACTTGCATAGCTGCTTCAAACTTGCCTACCAAAATTCCTTTGTTGGAAGAGTAAGGAAGGGAAGGTATGTTCAGACTATATGTAGCTAGGACTAGGCCTTAGTCCTGGCTCTGTGCATGGCCATCACTCCTGGTGGTGCTCCAGGGACCATATGTGGTGCCAAGGACTAGACAGGGATCAGCCATGTATAAAGCTGTACCTTTACCCCATAATAATTCTACAGCATTTGTCTGTTTAATTTCTAGTTTTACCATCAGGAAATACTACTATGGGAGTAGGATAGAAAATTCAGAGGCCAAGAGCTTATAGACCAGAGTTTGATCTTTGGTACCAGTATCTTCCCACCCCTACTACTGCTGGGTTTAACCCCAAAGGCACCAGTACCATTGCTTCCAAGAAACACCTGATTACTGGGTCTGAGAATTGATCACTCAAGCCTAGTTGGCTAAGGATGAGCAGGAGAAAGCTTCTAGCCCCTCGTTCACTATTTGGAACCCTCATCTCCTCAAATTACAAAGGAAAATGGAAATGGAAAAGAAAATAATGCAATAACTAAGTTCAGCTTTTCTAATCCTGTCTCCTATCAATTCCCAAACCATCGTGTTTGAACTGTAGACTTGTAGAACTGTTTTGAGGATACTTGCTAGATCCACGAGCCATATTCTATGAAGAGAAAAAAATACAGCTACTCTCTGGGGATCTGGGGCCCTCATTTTTGTAGATTCATCTCTCCTGGTGATATCAAGGTTTCTGAGACATGTGTGATATCAACAGCTGTGCCCACAAAGACTGTATAAGTGGGGGAGAAGACAGTGGTTTGAAGGCTCGGTTTTATAGTCACCATTTCTGTCATCTAGGACCCACATGCTTTTGGCAAATCAGCTTTTCCTAAGCTATTTCTTGGCTGACAGCAGGTAGAAAAGATTTAAGATGAGAATTAATTACACTGAAATAAAAGTACCAAGGGATGTGCCAATGGGAGCTGCTCATAGGCCCCAAAGGATATAAAATGTCAGCGAAACAGCAACAGCAATATATCAAGGACCGGATGTTCCTGGTGCTTGACAAAAATATTATATAAATAAGAGATGTGTGCACCATAATAAAATTAGAGGGGAAAAAAACGCCACTTTCTTGCAAATATAGTAGTTCAGACCACAAGATTTCTTTGTGGATAGCACTGGTGTAATCCTACGTCGCTTTTTTAACACGTTATCAAAAATAAGAAAATTGAAATAGAAATAAAGGCAATATTCATAATGGTTGAATACACATTAAATAATCAAACTGGTTTTTGATCTTAAAGGAAAGTTTAAGCCTTAATGTTTTGTTTGCAATTTAAAATAATAACAATATTTTTTAAAGGAAAGTCAAAATTTAATTTTGAACATAAGTACCTTTTAAAGGAAATTATCTATATTTTCTTTTTTTTTCTTCAGGCACTATTTATAAAATCACTTATAGTTGAGTTACAGGCATTTAGTTTTCTGACAATTCCATGATCAATTTTAACTTCCCCTCCATCAATGGCTCATTTCCCTACTGTTTGCCTCTTGGACAAACACTTGTTTAATTATGGCCATTACAATTAATATTATTAAAAACTACAATGTAGTTTGTAGTATGTTTCAGTATAAAAAAGCCATACTGTTTTCAATACTAAACTCTTATAGTCTAAAGTTATAGCTCTTTTTTTGATCACATAAGTGAAGAAAACATATTATCAGAATACAAGCATAATTATGAAAAAATACTAAAAATAAGTTTAAGTCATGCTTAGAACTTTTTCTCAACTATTAAAATATAACTTAGGGGTTGTAATACTAGCACAGAGGGTATAGCATTTGCTTTGCATGCGGCTGACTGGGGTTTGATCCCCCAGCATCCCATATGGTCCCTTGAGCCTGCCAGAAGTGATTTCTGAGCACAGAGTCAGGAGCACCACTGAGTCTCTGAGCACCACTGGGTGTGGCCCAAAAAACAAAATAAATAGAAAAATAAATAATAAAATATAACATAAAAGCCTATTAAAATATAAATTACATGTATAGTCATATGATACTGATATGTAATATTATATATATTACCCACATAGTTATATGTGACCAAACAATTTACACATAGTTATGCAGCACACATAGCTATGGAAAACACACAGCACATATATAGATACTGCAGAGATATGCACATTCTCATACACACGCACAGATGTACATACATTCACACGCATATCCATACACAGAACCCAGATCAATATACAAAGCCTGTCAAGGAAATTAATGGACCGACTTAAAATTCCTCCTAACCCAAAATCGATTTATTTCTCAAAAATAAACACCAGTCCTACCTTAATATCAAAGATTAGACTTTCCTATCTTTTGAATTTGATATATGTTGAATTTATCCAACAAATATTGGCCTGTTTCAGTTGAAGAGATTTTCAGCATCTCACTGAGGCCTGATGATTACCAGTGAACTAAGTGACCCATTGTGCATCACACATTCACCCTGAGGCTGGCTCGGAGTTTGTCTGGATGTGGATTTTATTGTCTTGTCTTAATTACTACATGATAATTCCTTTAGTTTTCCAGCCCATGTGTAACTAATTTTAAATTAAGGTAAAACACCCATTTCAGAGACATGAAAACCAATATTCATCTATTCTCTGCAGGTTTTCTGAATATTTTTCAAGGAAAAAGCCATACTGAGGTGATTTCTGATGGATATAGTAAAGTAACTCCCTACAGTGCATCCCTGTTCAGGCCCTTCCATGGACCTTTATGATGATTCAATCATTAAACAAGGATAGAATACAGAAAACTGACTTGGAAGCTAGTCATTGAGAACTGAACATAACTTGTTCCTTCAAGCCATAAAATAAAATACTCACAACTAGTAACTATTCCTATTATTCTATGGCACCCCACTATCTATGGAACGATTTCTAAAGCTATTTTCGAGACTTGAAAAAAAGTGCAGGGATAATTATCCCTGTAGCAATAGCATAGCAGGTAGGGCATTTCCCAGCATCCCACATGGTCCTCCAAACCTGCTAGGAGTAATTTCTGAGTGCAGAGCCAGAAGTAACCTAAAGCACCAGGAGATATGCACCCCCATCATCATCATCATCATCATCATCATTATCATAATACTGTCCACTTTTGTGGGGAAGAGAGATCAATGACAATTTTAGGGAGTGAAAGCTCAGGTCCCAGAGGTCCACATGGTCCTTGCTGCTCTTGTTCCAATTCCCCTCTGAGGCCTTAAAGGCCATGGTGCATTCTGAGTATGCAGCGCAGTGTACCCAGATTCTACCAGGCCACATGGCCAACAGTGATTTTCAGATTAGATGCCTAATAACCGTGCTATCCCAAATGTATGGGTTTGGTCCATGGCTTCATTCCAGGCCTTGCATGCTCTAATTTAATTCCAATTAGACTTGCCACATAGAGCTAAAAATGTGCCTGACTTTATTTAAAAAAATGGATGGTGGGGTACATTTAAAAGAAATCTCTACTGGGATATTTTTGCAGCATGGATTATTATGTGCAGACTCAGGAAGGGAAGACCTTGAATGCATTTCTATCCTAGTGCTCTCTGCCCCGACTGTCTTCTCATTAGAAACTCATTACCAATGTCACACTGGGCTGCAGACATGCCTGGTATCAAACTAGGTCAAGGTCGGAGAAACTCATTTGTGGTCTTTGCCCTTCGGGTCGGCAAGGCTGTGTCCCTGGAGCTTCCAATTTCAAGCCTTAGTTGTTTATCCTGGGGCTGAGACATAGATCTTCTGGCAGGTGAACCTGTCTTCCCAGGGCCGGAAATGGAAGATCAAGGAATAATATTATTCCCTGGCAAACATCAGAGTGAAGACACAGAGATTGGAAAGGGCAACCAGCCAGCGCGTAGCCAGCCTGGTCCTCTCCATCCCTGTGAGGGAGGAATAGCTAAAGGCAGGTGGCAAAGTAGGGAGGAAGTCCTTAGGGCTGAATCTGTGTGCAGTTGACACCTGGTGATCTTCCAATGTGCTCAAGGTGTTACTGTAGGGCTTCCCCATGTTTAATTATCCAAGAAAGTTCCACCATTGTGGGTGAGAGAATAGAAATTATGGCAATACCAAATAAAGATCAAAAGCAAAAGGATTAAATATATATAAAGAAGTCTTCTCCATCCCATCTTCCTGTTGCAAAGAGCAGAACTCTGACCCCTACTGTGTGGGGTTTGCTTGCCTGTCTATTTGTGCTGCTCCTCAGACTCGATATTCTTGTTTATGATAAGCATGGACTACCTCAAATGTCACAGTTCTTCCACATGCTTGTGGATGGGTTTAGCAAGCCATCCCTTTCATAAAATCTCAAGGTCCAAAGTGTCCCCTGGGTGAAATGAATATAGTGAGAACTTGGGGAAGTACAGAGAGGGTAGAGAAAGGACCACTAGGACATTGAGAGTTGGAAACAGTCACTCTGAACGAAACTGGGTGCTGGGGTGTTGGACATTGTATGACGGCAACTCAATCATGAACAACTTTATAACTGTGTACCTCATCGGTGATTCAATGAATGAATATATAAAGATAGTGAGCATTGCAAATGTGTCCCCAAGCAGGAATCCAGCTAAAATTGGACATATGACCCTGATTTTAATGCTATATATTAAAGGTATCTGCTGATGGTTTATTACCTTGTGACTACAACTATGTAAATACTCCAGCCTTTGCTCTTGAAGTAACTGCTAATGTAAACAATAGTTTCTGTGTCCTGAGTCAGAACAGGGGAGCAGAAATTGTACCCAGTAAATGGCCAGTTTACCTACGCTCTTGTTGAGGAGGTGACAAACTTGACAACTGAACAACCCTATCTGCTTAATGCTTTGAACAACCCTGCTAGAGTGAGAACCGAAGGGCCAATCTGATTGGCTTTTTCTTGGTGTAAATCACCCTATGATGCAGTTCAAACTCAATATCTCTGCCACCTCACCTGAAAAGGCAGCTACATTTTTTGTTTGTTTGTTTGTTTTGGTTTTGGGGGTCATACCTGGCAGTGCTCAGGAGTTACTTGCTCTGCACTCAGAAATCACTCCTGGCAGGCTTGGTGGACCATATGGGATGCTGGGAATTGAACCAGGGTGTCCTGTGTTGGTTGCATGCAAAGCAAATGCCCTACTGCTGTGCTCCAGGCCCAAGGCAGCTGCTTTTGCCACTGACTATGCTTGAGCCCTCACACAAGAGTCTGAACTGAGGTTTCAAAGGTACCTCACATTTCTCAGGTATCAATGAAGAGTATAGATCCAGTCCTTATCATTGCATTTCCTTCGCAAAATTTTCATGAGTTTGCAGGTATTGGGAACATTTAAGAATCTACCCCATTTAAAACCCATTTCTAGCATCATGAAAAAAATGTCCATGGTTCATTAAGAAAGATGATGATTCAGGGCTAAAGCTGACACCAGTATTTTTTGGGGTTGAGAAATTTCAGAATTGGCTTGGGTAATGATCCCATCATTAACTCGAAGCTCTCTTCAAAGATTTCAGCACCCCATTAGCATCTAGCTGACTTCTACAATGAGGCAAATGTGGGAGCACATGACCCCATATGATTCTCCTAAAATATATAAGAGGTGACATCTTTCTCTCCATCCTAAAGGTACTTTACAGGAGGTTCAAAATAGCAAAGTGGAATTTCCATGCTCTTTAAGCTAGTGAGTACTGGGATTTCGATTCATCCAGGTCACAACTTGCATTATTTCATTGTAGGTGTTATTTTATTTTAGTCAAAGACACAGAAAAACATGCCATTCTTTTCCTGATTTCTTCCCTCAGGGAAACTGAGGCAAACTTTGGGATTTCTTGTTGCTCACCTATTCTTTTCTATGTGGCCTATCTGTAAGGACCATGATGGATATTGCACATAATTGTGTGTCCAGAAAGGAAAGCAAGACTTTAAGTTGAAACAGAAGAAAATAAAACATAGTCGATATAAGTATAGTACCACCATTTTAATTTTCCTAAACGTCATTATAGAGTTGATGGTTGAATGATACCAGTTGAAGTTGAACATGTTCATATAAATACAAAAATTTTTAAAAATTCATGGATTCTACATTTGTAGAGTCACACACTACCTTGAATATTGGTTGGCTGAATACTCGAATCCTTGCTTAAGGAGAATCAACTACAGACTTCACAGGGACTTTTCTCTCTGGGTAAAGGTTCCTGCTTCTCAAAGTTCAATACTTGTTATCATGTTAGGGAGATATAGTAAATGCATCTAGAAAGGAGAATTTTAAATACTGCTGTTTCTTCTTCTTTTCTTTTTGTTTTCTAAGCTCTGGTCAATTCTGTGTAAGAATGTCATTTGTCATGATTCCTGATCTCATCAGCAGCAATGCTGCCAGAAAGAAACGGGGCAGAACTAGAAAAGCATGCACTCATTGGCTGGGAAGGGGAGATTTTGCTGAGTCTCAGTGATACAAAAATCTCTGGTAGGACAATTTTCTAATTCCTGCTAGCACTCAGGATGGGGTAACTTACTTTGGGTAGGAGATAGAATCATTCCAAACCACAGCAAAGGAACAGTACATGAAAAGCTAATTTGTTTTTAAGCACAAATGTATCTGTGATATATTTCAAAACATTTTTATATCAAAATAATTCTCAGAATAGGAAGCTTTTCTAGGAAAAATGCCTTTAAGAAGACAGACATCTCTTATTAAACTTGTGAGGAAAAAGAAACACACTCAACTGGATTTTTGGTGCTTTGGGTCAGATTAGAAAGAACAGAATCCTTGTCTTCCCAGAACAGCTAATGCCTCAAAAGTTTGGCAATTTGTGATGACAAAACCAGAAGCATATTTAATAAAAGTTATACAGGGACCTAGTATGCTTGCATTTTTAAAGGTACACAGTGGGCTGGAGAGATTGTATAGCAAGTAAGGCACATGCCTTCCACACAGCTAAGCCAGGTTCCATTCCCAGCATTACATATCATCCCTATAGCCTGCAACTGAACTGATCCCTTAGCACAGTCAGGATAAGCCCTGAACACAGGGGGTTGTTAGTCTTCCCTCCTAAAACTGTAGAAATATTTAAAAAATGTGATATATTAATATATGTGCATAAATTTGTTATATGTAAAGGAAATATAAATACATACATAATATAATCATTTACATTATATATTCCTAAATGCATATGTATGTATATATGTTAAACAAGAGGAAATCATAGGATATTTGTTTTATGTCGATATCTACACAATTTAAATCTGTAGGTTATTCATCATTTCCACTGACTTAATTATAATCAGCATCTTGCCAGTTGGCATTAAAATGCAAAGCCTGTTGTGTCTTGATGCTTAATTGTAGACTTGAGATAGCTAAACCTATGTTGAATGCAAAGTTAGCAAACCTCCCCTCAGGGTGATGAATAAACTTTGTTATATTCTGACATAAATCCAAGAAATGTAATAGAATGCTATATGCAAACAAGATTGTAGTCCTAATTCATACTTAATGCTACTCAAAGGAGAACACCATTGTGCCGCTATTTCTCAAACCAGTCTTTCTAGTGATCCAACACTGAGATCAAAATAGTGTTCCAAAAAAAAGAAATATATACATATATATATATATATGTATATCACTATTTCTCAAACCAATCTCTCTAGTGATCTCACCTAAGAGTGAGAGTATGACATAGGTTGTAAAGTGTAAAACAGTTGAATTAAATTGCAACTCTAGTTGTTTGAGAAAGTTTTGATCCATCACTAACACACCTTTATTTGATATATATCCTGATTTTATAAAATTCATTCATTGTATTTATCAATGGCATGCTAGTATTTTGTTATGTAGATCTCCAGGTACTTTCAAAATTTTTCATCAAGCTCTGTGATGATATAAATGGAAAAAATGTTGGTATATTGGTGTCTCTTTTCACAAATAAAATGTGATATTCCAAAGAAATAATAAGAAAAAAATGGCAACTGTACACTGGTTTGTATATTTTATAGGCACTACCTAAAAGAAATAAAGCAAAATTTGTATTAGTCATATTGATTCGTCAAATAAAGTTGAGTGTTATTCAAAAACCCACTGAAGTTAAAGAAGTGGCAGAGAGTAATATCATTATCAAGACTAAAATAAGAAGGCTGAGTGTCTTTAATCCTAGAGTAGGATTTCAAAGAAACATTTGGGGAAAGAACAGAATACTTGTAAATCTTCATTAATTATAGGAAATAATTCTTTCTATAACAGACAATGACAGACAAAACAAGACTGAAGATCTCTTACAGAAGGCAGTCACTCAGAACCTTCTAGATGCCAACGATAATGAGCCACAAATTAAAGCAAAAAAATAGAAATCCATACTTTTAGCACCACAAGAGTCATGGATGAGAGATGTGAGAGGCAATTAAATATTCTTGTTAATATGTTTAATCTTAATCAATAAAAGCAAGTATGCCACATTTTTGTAATAGGTACTTGTATTTAAAAGCTAGCCCTGGATTAGATTTTAAATATGATTCCATAGGGAAAATTTAAGTTTGGGCAAAAAAAGAAGAAAAAATGATTTTGTTAATTGTGCATTTGAATTTAATTTCAATAAATAATTTATAATAAATATATGTCCAAATCCTTTTATTATTCCCCATCCTCCCTATGTCCAAATTATTGATCATTATTCTAAATGAAGAAAGCTTCAAATCTACTATCAAAGTGAGACAATAAAAGTTTTAATATAGTAGAAATTCAGTCTCTTTAAGTATATGTGTTGGGGTGATTTATTTTTATTTTTTATTTTTAATTATGAGAACAAAGATGCAAAGAAAGAGGACAAGGTAAAGTTACAGTGGAAAGACAATCACCCATAAACAGAATTCTCAGAAATCCCCTTGCTGATATCTGAACTTTGAACTTTCAGCCAAAGAACATTAAGAAAAATAAAACAGAACCCATGTACAATTACTTTGTCCCTCAAGTCCCCAGATTGTAGTACATAATATTTATTAGCAGCACACAAAGCAATCTAAAGATATAAAACTTATGTAACTCCTCAAACATTGAAGGCAAAGTACTTTTTACATTTCCATGCACATGCATATTAGTTTAAGTTAACCTCAAAAGTTTAAGTGGGTTGTTTTTCTTAAGGATTAGAGTCAAAGGAGCACAGTAAAAACGGTGTTAGAGTGGCAAATATTGTTTGCATAGGCCCACCAAAATATGAGGGACATGGAAAGGAAAAGCCTTGGCCTAAGTACAAGGAGACCCTACCCCTGAAGTCTCCTGGCATAAGACCAACTCTAGGCTCCAGGAAAACTAGTTTTTCCAATACAAGTCATTGTCTGTAGTGCCATTACACTTTTATTTTTCACACAGTCTCTATTGTTGGTATCATGTTTCTGTATTAAAGATCCTGGAATCTGCATATCCTACATTGAAGTCAGGATGGTGCGGAGCGTCCTCTCGTTTCACCTCACAATTAAAGGGCAGTGCAGAAAGCCCTGTCTGTAAGCAGGTCATTGTTGTTGTCAAGTCTTCTTAGTGTTAAGGGAAGGCTCTTTTGAGCAGGTCGATGTCAGAGCCATGGTAGGGTCTTCCCTTGTAGAGAATTGCTTCCAGATATTGTTATAAAAAACCTTGGATGTTTCATAGATAGCTTCCCTGGTTCAGGGGTGAATGGAGGATGCCCATTCTTCTGAGGCCTGTGCCTGGTCATTATATCAATGTTCAGGGTATAAGGTCCCATTGCACTACAAGATTTGTGTGTTCCAATCTCTATTAGATAAGAAGTTATTTATATGTATAGTATTTTCCCATTTTAATGTGCCTATGCAAACAAGGAACAATGCCATGTGGCGTTATCAGCGTATATGGGGGCCGTAAGAAAAAGTCCAACAATCCCCATGGCATGGTTCAATCATAAGCATTAAACTGAGGGACTCTTTCACCAAAATTCCTTATTGAATAGTTCACAAAGAGAAGAAAATATAAAAGTGGGTAGAATAGTCACTGTAAAAGAATACTTAGTAAGAGTTATAGCAGTCAAGGAAAATACACATAAAATATTCAAAAGACATATGTGTCCATTTTATGTCTTTTGAAATAGTTGGGGGTTGTTAAATCCAATGCACGACTTTGGTCTATGAGTAGGTCTGTGCAGTACTGAAATTAAAAGGAGTAAATGTGGGGTACTGATGGTTGGCGGTGAGAGAGTTAAGGAGAAAAAATGAGCTTTATAGTGGTGTGCGAAAAGGCAGAATCTGTTGGGGCAGGAGGTCGGTCTTGGTGCCTAACAAGTTAAGAACTGAGGGTAAAGAGGATTAATTAAGGGGAAGATAACGAATCCTGAATGGGAGATGAGAGAGTAGAAGGGGCTCTGGTGTGGAGGAGGGGAAATATATCACAGGGGCTATATATGTTGTATAGATGAATTGTTTATGGATTAGGCTTGGCAGTCAGAGGGGACCACTGTGTAGGAAGTCACGTCTACATATACACTGATTTTAGAGACCTATTTGAATGTTATCCTCCAAATCTAGGACATTCCATTTTTTTTTCACTAGAAACAATCAAGAATTAAGAACATTTTTGGGTGAACTTAAAAAGTATATATGTCGCGCAAGCGCATTTGCACCCGCACACTTTTGAACATGAATATTAGTAAGAAAAGAACCTCTGAATGGGGTCCAGTATGCATACAACAGGAGTTTGTTTCCCCAACCCTCCCCCCAGGGCCCGATTTACCAGGCCTGGCCCTGAAGCCCAGTATGGTGTGGAGGGATCTCAGTCCCCTGGACTAAGTGGTCAGCCCAGGGGGCCTATGGCTATCTGTCCTGCCCAGAGCCCCCAACATACCAGTGGAAGACACCCAGAAGTCCTGGCATGTGGAGTCTTCTGAGTGCAGCCCCTGCCTCTGTAGTTTGTGTATGCATAGGGGAGGGGTTTCTCTCCCCCCTCCCCCCAGGGTACGGTGATTATTTTTTAGTTTTTATATTTACCTAATATTTAAATGAGCAATGTATAAATTAAATCAATAAGTAAGACTTATGTCAGTTTGGGGGCTCTAAGAAAATTATGTGTCATTGTGAACCTAAGTATGAGAAGATAGAAACATATTTAAGTTGTCCAAGCCCATAAAGAAATAATATTGTAAATGGAATTTAAAAATGGGAGCATACCTTACTCTGTTATAAAATAACTGCTTTGGTGACTAACTTCCTAGTTTTAGTTAAACTTTTCTGACAATCTGGGATCTCTTCCCTCTTCCTCATGCATATACGCAAACAACCATTAGCAGTAGGGTGACGTGGCCTGTGATAAGTACCTAAGTTTTCCACTACTGTGTCCTCCACACTAAGAACAGTACCTCACACACAAAATGTAATTTAATGTAAAAGACACAAATTAATATTTGACAAAGAAGTTAAAGAAAATCTTTTTCTGCACAAACTCATAAATTTGGACATAAAATGTGAATGCTGGCCTCCAGGAAGATATATATCATTTGAATTGACTAAATGCAAGATGCAAAATTCATTGCTACTGCTTAAGTTTCTATACAGGAAATTTATTTTTTTTATTTCCTCCTCTCAACCATCATTTTTCTCTTTACTTCCACTTCTCCCTCTTTTCTTCTTTTCTGTTAATTTAACTTTAAAAAGATATATTTATAAATTATAATTGAATAAATGCTGCTATCTAGAATATTTGAGATCACAGTGCATTGCTACTAGTCATGGTGCAACTGATCTCTTCTCAATTTAATCAATTGTGTGTGTGTGTGTGTGTGTGTGTGTGTGTGTGTGTGTGTGTGTGTGTGAGTGTGAGTTTGAGTATTTGGGTCACATTCGGCAACACTCGGAGTTTCTCCTGGTTCTGTCTCTGGGGGATCTTAAGGGATAACAGGGATTGAACCTGGCAGTGAACCCCGGTAGGTCCCAGGTCAGCTGTGTGCAAGGCAAATGCCCTACTGCTGAGCTACGGCTGCAGACCCTCAATTGTAACTAGTGACATAGAACTATGTCCTCCAGCTGCTATAAATCACATTCTCACTGCTTATAGGAAGTATGCATGTGACTACATGTATCTGGTAAACCAAATAAAACCTATTATCTTTTAGGATACATCCAGCAGTAAGTTCAGGGCTTACTTCTTGCTCTGCAATCAAGCATAACTTCTGGAGGTGCTCGAGAGACCATATTACTGGCCGGTGATTGAGCCTGCATCTTCCACATGCAAGGCAAGTGTCCTACCCATTGCACTATTGTCTGGACCCTAGATTTTATAGAAAAGATGACAGCTGTATTTATGGGTACTTTATAATGCTGATTTGTTTTATAACAGAGGAGACATTTCAACAGAGAAAACCCATAAAGCTTCAATAAATCTTGTACAATCAGATTATCGGTTTCTTTATCCTAAAACCTTGGCGTTCACATACAATAAAAGTAATCACAGTTTATTTTTAAAAAAATCTAACAATGGGGCTGGAGAGATAGCATGGAGGTAAGGCGTTTGCCTTTCATGCAGGAGGTCATCGGTTCAAATCCCAGCGTACCATATGGTCCCCCGTGCCAGCCAGGAGCAATTTCTGAGCATGAAGCCAGGAGTAACCCCTGAGCACTGCCGGGTGTGACCCAAAAACTACCAAAAAAAAAAAATCTAACAATGGAACTCAACACAAAGCACTGAGTACACTATATAACACTAAGGTAATTCAGAATCTGCTGATTTCCCAGTCAGCATTAGCTGGAATTTATAAAATATTCTAGGATCAAAACAAATTTGAATTTAAAAATTTTAAATTTGAATTATACATTTCAAAATTTATAGTAGGATGTTTACCCAATAGTCCTCCAATGTTCTTTTCAAAAATAAGTAGTATCAATTGTTATAAAATTTTAAATATATTATTCATGATGTGCTTTTAAATAAAATATAAAAAGTAGGGCTGGAGAGAAAGTACAGAAGGCATATATAATAAAACTATGTAATATATACCAAGGTAATTCTAAATTACCCCATTTAAACTATATTTTTCTAAGAATATGCCTTTTATTATGAACTTTTAAAATACAGATGATTTCTGGAGCAACAGCAATAATAAAATGTGTAGAGTGTTTGTCTTATATGAGGTTGACTCAGGTTAATCTCTGGCACCACATATAGTCCCCTGAGCACCACCAAAAGTGATACCTGAAAAACAAAGTCAGAAGTAAACCCTGAGCAAAATCAGGTATGGTCCTAAAACAAATAAACAATAATGTGTGGATAGTTCCACAATATTCTTTCACAGCTTCTTAAACTGAAGAACTTAGATACCCCAATATGTGAAAAGTAAACAAAGAAAGAATAAATTTCCAAGTTGCTCTCACCAAAACAGAAGAAACAAGACAGAAAAACAAACTAGGGAACAAAGAAATATAAAATTCCTAATACTAAAACAAGACTCCACACTAATTTCTCTTGATTCCCAGATTTCTTACTTTTCCTATTTCCATCAACTTAAACTAAAAAAAAAAATCAATCAAAAACACACTCTGAATATTTCCTGTAAAATATTTGGGGTACACAAATTCTATAAGAAACATAGTCAAATGAAAAAATCACACATTTTCAAAATGGAAATGACCATTTATAGAGCAATGCTTCATTTAGCAAACATATAAATAGCCACAGCTAAATTTGCATAGAATTTCACAAATGATAGGGTACTTGCATATCTAACAATCTCATTCAAATCACAATCTAAGAGACAGGTATTGGAAATTACCATCTCTCCATGGAGAAATCTCAGTGTGCAACCTATGCAAAGGAAGAGAGAAATTGTCACTCTCCACTCTTATGAGAGAGAGCTGAAGTGGGACAACATGTCAGGGTCAAATATTGCCAGAGTGTTTGACATATTTGCCACAGTATTTAGCATAGGTGATATTACAAAATATTTTTGCTCATCATAGCAAATTCAAATGGAGAAACCAATGCAGCAAGAATTCCTAGTATAGGCTTGAGCCTATATCTAGTGGAATTATGGTTAAATTCGAAAAAAATATATAGTGCTATAAATATTTATACCTAATCATATCAGTGAAGTAAAAACACACTGGACTAATAAGGAATCTAAATTTCTAGGAGGCATATAATACATAGCAAAACCAGAGGATATTAATTCATAGTGAGTATAAGTTGCACTTGAAGGTCTTTTAAAAACACAATCTCTAAAGCTGATCTCATCTGGGTATTCTGATTTAACAGGTCAGATATGATGAAAATGAATAATTCCTAAGTTTTTTGTATACTTTGTAAACATCCTTATGACCCTACAGAGAAATCAAGCCAGAATGTCAAGGGATTGAGAGGCCAAACGTCAGCAACTGTTAAAAAGTCTTGTTCTCATAAATTAGTTCATTTTTATATTTAAATGAAAACCTCATTCATTTAAATTAAATGTTATTTATAAACACACCCAAATGCCATTTCAAGGCACTTTTTTTCAGGACTGTGACACACAACTTGGTCAGAATTATCTAACCATTCCTACATTGACATTCTGATTTTTTTACTTTGGCCTTCAAACCATAAATTCTAATGTCCTAAAGCTTTTATTCTTTGCAACTAGTTCCTAGAAATGAGAGGGCAGGTAGAAATTATCCATATTTTAAATGAAAATATAATTTTCCAAGTTGATTTTCAATAAGATTGCAGCTATTTATCTTCTAGGAAGAATTATGAGGCAGCTTGCTTCAGCCAGACAAATCATTTTTCAATGGTTGGAATTTGTTATCCTCGTGAACAAAATTGTGTGCCCTTATTCTTGTTCTAATTTAAATTTTCAGGATGTGTTTGTATCATTTTCAGACCACTATAGTCCTTGTAGTTGGCCCATTGTATATCTTTAATTTGTTTTTTTTTTCACCCCCGCCCCCTCCATATCTTTAATTTGCTACTGTTAGTATAACACGGAGAAAAGTGTGACTTACTACAACATAGCTTCATCCAAATATCCAGCAAAGGTTGCAACATCCTAACAAGACATTTGAGGGGCCAAGAAACCACATCTTCTCAAAGGCACAATAAGGAGTGAAGGAAGAGAGGTAGGTTGGGCTCTGGAAGATTCTGAAGTGTGATAAGTACATAAAGATCCAGTCCTACTATCATGGCATTAAGAAACATGCCTTGCCATACTTACTGAGGAGAGAAACCATGGAGAAAAGTTAATATCCAAGGATACTGGTGATGTGAAACAGTGATACAGCCCAATATCCAAACCACAGAGTCAACAACACAAAAAATAAGAGATCCAAACTTAAACCAAACTTAAAAATGTGCCTGTGTGGCAGACTGGGGGTCTGGAAGGAAGAAACCTAGGGAACCTGGTGCTAGCAAGAAGACACTGATGGTGGGGCTGATGCTGGAAAAAAGGAAGAACTTTGTAAATCGTGGAGCTTTAATAAATTTTAAAAAGGAAAATCAAAGATATCTCTCTCTCTCTCTCTCTCTCTCTCTCTCTCTCTCTCTCTCTCTCTCTTTCTCTCTGACTAGAGAATGTGTAAAGGCCACATCTGGCAAAGAAAAGGAGAAGCTATGGCTGTGTTTGAAAATTATATGTAGTTCTCAAATCAAAATTTTGTGGAGATCCAAAGAAGCACTCACCATAGTCATAAGCAACAGAAACATAAGCAGGTGTCAAGTGTTCTCTGAAACACAGGAACTGAGATTCTCAGGTACTAGGGTAGCTGGTAAGACTTAGTCAATAGCTATGACACAGTGACTCTGCCCTAGGAGTGAGCAAGTGAAAAGTTCCCTGGAGAAGAACTAATTCCAAGAACAGTTTTTTCCAAGGGCCATTAGAACTGTGATTCTATTTCTAACCAAGTAAAATATTTTCTGATTGTAACCTCTCTCTCTTCCATCTCTTTCCTCCTCCCATCCATTGAAAACAGCACTTCGAGTACAATTAACTCAACAAGTCTGCTTTGACTTGAAGATGAATCTAGAATTAAATTTTTGTTACAGATTTTGTAATCGTGATTTTAGAATTGAAAGTAACTCCTCCCAAAAAAGAATCTATATAAGTTACGAGTGAGGGCTAAATAGTAAAGCTGATTTTTTCCAGATCTAATCAGTCTAATAAATGTGCTAAAATACAAATTAATGTATTTTTGTATGTTCATCCTTTATATGATTATCTTAGTTATCTTAATAACTTCTATTATTGCTAAGAATTTGTGTTTTCCAAGGGGAGAGTAAATGCTCCTGAAAGGAGTCTATAGTTAATCCCATGACAATATACTTCAAGGGTGGAGAAACCTAGTTTCTCTTAGGCCAAGGGAATTCCTTTTCTAATGACACCAATATTGACTGTGTCTGTGCAGGAGGAAAGAAAAAAGAAAAAAGAAGGCAAAAAGCACAATTTTTTAAATTTATTTAGCTAGTTTTTGCCGATTTATTTGTTTCGGTGTGGTTATTGAAGTTGTTGTCTCCTTTCATATTTATTTTTTCTTCTTCTTTTCTTTTCTTCCTTTATGTGCTCTGCCATATTTTTTATCTCAAGACCATGGCCTTCATGTGGTGCTTATCTTTATTGTTGGAGTGTTCACTGGATGTTTTATTTGACACTTCTTTTTGTACTGTTGTGGTGTTCCACCTCCTTTTTCCCCTTCGTCTCTCAAAACTAGGATGAGAGCTTCCACAAAGACTCTACCCATTTTTGGCATATTTGATTTTTCCCCCCAGTTTATTACTTTTCTCTTCTTCAAACAAAAACTACATAACTTGAACTATCTAGTCCCGCCTCCCAACTAGAGCAGGAAGTAAGGGAGGTACCAAGACCAAACAGGTGTAGGACCACTAAGTAGTTAGCTAGACATAGAGGGGACCACTTATTCTGGCAGCCCCGGGGGTGAGGAAGGAGGATATGGGAGGTAGGACGGGAATGGAGGTGGAGGGAGGACAATTCGGTGATGGGAAGTCCCCTGATTTTATGTTAATATGTACCTAAAATATTATTGTCAATGATATGTAGGCCATTATGATTAAAATGAAAATTATATTAAAGAATTTGTGTTTTCCCAAGTGTCAAATATATATAAATTTAATTGTTATTTAATTGCTATAACTAATAATTATTTTAAAAATATTACTTAAGAAATTAAATAATTAAATATTTGAGATATTAAATTAAAATTATTTTAGAAATACATTAACATAAACCTGCAAAGAGTTTTTGATATTTTAGAAGATAATGAATGCTTAATTGATTTATACTTTGTATGTTGCTGAAATTAGTATTTTTTAATAATATTTTTTTATTTAAACACCTTGGTTACAAACCTGACTGTGGTTGGGTTTCAGTTATATAAGAAGGCACCACCCCATCACCAGTGCAACATTCCCACCACCAATGTCCCAAATTTTATAGATGATATAATGTGGGAAAAAATCTCATATTTTAACTGAAACCACATTTTTTTTCTTTCTTTTTTTTGAATAAACTTTTTTTTCTGTGTTAGAAATCATTTGATTTTATCAGGCAGTTTTGATTAGTTTCTTTTGTTATAATAAGAAATCTTTTATCCTTACCTCTGTTATTCTAATGTTGAACAGCTAGTAGGCTCACATGAATTATTTCAATGAAGCAGTAAAATTAGTGGTTGATTTTTATTTCAGTCTTCAAATCTAAATCATCCATCACTCCATATGTTTATTTACAAGAAATCTTAGGTTTGGTCATAAGGAATATCTATATTTTAAATGTACTATAGTGAATTTCTTATAACTGTCATATTTGTCACCTCTGGTCTAAAAAATAGACCTGATTAAAACACCTCTTTAAAAAAATGGCAGACATATCTAAGTTTCAATGCTAGGTTCATTGTGCTACTAACTCTTGCAGGACCAGGACAAACTCAACTCTCTATGTTCAGGAGTTTACACAAAGATTGAAATGAGAATAAAGCGATCAAGATCACTAGATTAATTCAATGATGACTGTCTTATTAAAGATCTTCTGGGCATTACTCAAGGGGAGACATGCATGTCTGTCAACAGCAATGGTTGGAAAGGTTTTATATTGACCATGCAGTAATTCTTCTATGAAAAAACACCACATGGTAAACTCTAGTCTCTGGGACTAGTACTCTCAAGTTCATGGCTAACGGACTCCAATCAAATTTCTTAGGAAAACTCATGTTGGTCAATTTCTTAATCAGCAATAAATAGATTAAAAACTAGATTCTATTTTCTTTATTAAGGACTTCATCCTATTTATAAAAATGGAATGATCCTTGGAGCTGGCATTTTTCAGCACCCAGTGGAGTTTTGTCCCAGATTGTTCAATACTCCTAAGACTAGGCTTAGAGACATGGGATTCCCTCAAGAATTCTTGGTTGCTCCTTAGAATGTGCAGCTCTATCCTATAAAAAAGATTTTGTTCTAGGCAAAATGATTGTCTTGAAGCCAGAAAGTAAATGAACATAGAAAACACTATTGGAAATTATTTGTATGAGAAAGTCTAGATGAAACTAATGAGTGCATATGCAAAGTATTGTGGCTCCTTGGGAATGAAATCACGTTCCAGAGAGCATGTGTGCAAAGAAAAGTACCTTTGCTGATGTGCACAGAAAGGAATCTTGAGGAAGTCATAACCAAACTGTGGTGCTGTGGTGCTGAAAAAATAATTAGCCACATCCTAACAATCTAACACAATCATTGCATTAAAAGGGACTCATGATTAGGCCAAGGGGGATTTCCCTCCTAATTTTTCCAATACTTACTGTGCCTATGCAAAAGCAAAAACAAAAACAAAAAAACTTACCACACCAGCCATCGCCTCCTTTTTTTTTTCTTTTTCTTTTTTTATTCTTTTAAATTTACATTTATAGCTTCTATACAGGGGCTTCTGTCAGCTTTCATTTTTTTTTGTTTTTTGATTTTTCTTTTCTTTTCTTTTTTTTTTTTGGATATAAGCTACTCTCCTTTATTTCTTTTTTTATAATTATTTATTTAAGCACAGTGATTACAAAAATGTTCATAGTTGGGTTTCAGTCAACAAAATATACACCACACTTCACCAGTGTAACTTTTACCACCACCAATGTTCCCCATTTCCCTCCTCCCCCCACCCCCTGCCTGTCTTCAGAACAGGCATTCTATTTCTCCCTGTCATTATCATTGTCATGGTAGTTTTTTTTTTTTTATCAGAACCATAGTACATGAATCATTTTATTCTACCTCATATATTTCTATGTCTTCCTAAAAATTGAGAAAAAATAAAATGGATGTGCCCCAGGGGCCAAATGATCTCAGGAGTACGGAGTAGAAACAAAAATATGGTCAGACCAAAATACTCAACCTGAAGTCAAAGACAATAGAATCAAAAGACCCAAACCCCAACAAGCTATACACAAAAGGGACCTGTTACTAAATTGGCAGTCATGGGGGCTAAGGATTGAGGTATAGGATGCATGCTGAGAATAGTGGAGGGAGGTCAACATTGTTAATAGAAATTGCCCTATTTTACAGTCATTATACCTTATATGTAATTATAGAAGACTTTTAATTAAAAAATAAGTAAAGCAAAATTTAAAAATTAAATAAAAAGGGACTCATAAAACTCAGATTTTTAGAACAAGAAATGACAACTAATGCAAATTCAGTTTTACCTGATTAATACACACAACTATTATGAGCATTGATAAATAAAATATCTGTTCACGACAAAATGTCTATGCTATCCTCAAATAATTGATAAGGTAGATACATATCATGAATTTGTTTCAGACTCTCTTGTTTTTAAGATTTTTGTATTGGTTCTTATTTATTGATTTATTTGTGGTTAACAAGTATAAGATCCAGAGGCAGAAAAACTATTATAATTACCTAAATTAAAATTACTTAAAAAATTATGCACTCAGATGTCCATAGGTTTTTCTGGACTAATTGTATCAGATTTAGGGAACAATGCCAAACATTGATACAGCTTAATAGTTGCTCAAGTTGCTGTCAGGGTTGAAATTCAAAAATTTTGTATTACAATGAATCATTGGAAATATTAATATTGAATATCATTAATGAATAAAAGCTGATCATTATAACACTTTCCCATTTCTCAGCACTTTCCCGTTTTTAGAGTCTGATAAAATATTAATTTTGATCGTGTTTTCCCAAGCTTTATGTGAATTTTAATTTGAAGTCAAACTGAAGCTCTCTATGGTTTTCACAATAATGGCCTATGAAATATAATGAGAGCCATAATTTGTAGTCCATATACAAAATTAATTCTGAGAAAAAGTCTTAGGTTTTAACTTTTAAGAAGAGAACATTTTAGTTTTTAAATAAAGTTCATATGTGGGTTGTAAAAATTTGGTATCATATGACTACGAAAGCCAATTGATATAGTCAGGTTCTATTTCTATAATTATACCTTGTTCCAGTTATTTCTGCAATCTTAAAACCTCCAAACTCCAATGAGTATTAGAAATAACTTCTTCCAAACTCCTATTAATACGGATATTTTTACTCTCCCTCATGAATAATGAATATTTTAGTGACATGTCAGTGAACTCCTTCCAGATGGTTTTCAATTGACTTCTCTAGACCCATGAATGGACTCATTATCCATAAAAGCAAGACTTTTATAAAATGTATTTCTTAGGTAATTCAACATGAAAGGTGAAATTACTCCTTTCTCCACAGTCTGAAGAATGGATGTTGTTTAAGCAAGCCTGAAACCATTATTAATTTCCCTGCATCAAATTTCTTGAGAGACCAAGTACATTATCAGTGAACAAGTGATAATTTGAAAGAAATCTTGTTTTTTATTCCCTGAGCAGTACGTCTCAACAGTAGATTTAGAACATTCACTAAACCTCACTACACAGTTGTGCTGTCATCCATATTTTATTGTTCCACTTCTAGAACACAGGCATAATAATTCTTAATCGTTTTATTCTTGTGCATGATTCTTACGGACCTTAAGTTTTTCAGAATTGCAAATGGTTCGTGACTTCAGCTTAAAGTCATCGATGATAATAGCCCCTAATAACAGCATCTGCCTGTCCTTTGAAACCAAACATTGGTGTGTCCTTTCTAGCCATAAAAAGCCTTGGTCACTCCTTTAATTGGATATTGTTGTGACTTTTTGGTAAATCTGTTGTTCATTTTAGCTGTCATTAGCAATGTTCTTAGCTGTATCTTCTGGAGACTAGACTGCAGCTTTACTGATGGAGAACTCAATACTGGCTATTTCACCTCATACTTTGTTGTAGAAATGGTTTCTTTCCTTAAACCTCATAAACCAATGCTAACTTTCTATAGATCTTCATTCTTTCAAAGATTAAACCCCTCTTATAGAACTGAGAGGAGTTAGTCCCTTCATTTAAATACGTTTTAATTTCATAAAATATGGTGCTCGGTTTCATTTTCTAGCCAACTAAAAGAATGATGTATTTATCAAAAGTAAGCATGATTCATTTTCTTATCATTTATGTGTTCACTATAAAAATCTTTTAATTTCCTCACAAATACATCTTTTTTTGCTGTCCCAAGCTGACAAATTGTTTGACAGAAGGAATCTAGTCATTGGCCTGTCTAAGCTTTTAAATGACCTACCATACTAAGCCTGGTCTTTTCTAGACTTGTATTTCAAAATTGTCTTTTTTTTTAATTTTCATATTGATAAGTCTTTGAAGAGTTAATGAGTTTCAGTGTTGTTTCATTTCAGTGTTGTTGTATCTTAGGGGATAGCAAGTTCCTCCCTTCAGGAAATATTCGAAGGAAAATAAATCAGACTCAACAATGAAGTTCTCTATATTCTATAGGTGTGGTTTATGGCATCTCCAAACTCTTCAATAGTACATTAAATATTGATAATAACAGAAGTTGAAGGTGGACTTTGCCTGACATTAAATGCCAAATATCAATTATAAAATTTACTTACACTATATTGATATATCTATACTTACATATACTCAATAGGTAACATCTTTAGCATTTACTCTAAGAATAATATAACTCCCTTAAATTATGTGCCACCATTTACCTTGGAAATATTTCTAGAGAGGGACACATTTACACTTCACCAAACCTTTGTAACTCCAGAATAATTTAACTTCAAGCAAAGCCCCCATTGAGGGAATCTTCAAAATGACACTATAAGAGACCAACACTCCTGCATTTCCTCATACAGAAGAAATTTATATGAACAAATTTAGATCCAAAAAAGTTCTTTAATTTGAGCTAATGTCCTATTATGTCTCAAACAAAGTTCAGCTGCCACTACTTAAAATGTAAACACCTAGCCTGAAAAGTCTTGTCTCATGTGATCCTTACAACCATGCATTTACAATGACTTGGTAAAAAAATATATACTAGGACAAAAAGAAGCAAAGATTCATTTACTAGATAAATAAGTAAAATCCTAGGGAGCAGTCTATTTAAAATGTACCAGATAAGAAAACATATAGTGGACTTTGTAAACAACAGCCTTAATTAATTAAAGCCGAATTTTTCCAAAGATCAGTGCTCCTTAAAATGTAGATTTGGAATTTTAAATAATTACCACAAGTGCATTCACAACCTGTTGCATGCTGCAGGTATTTCTAATTATTATTTAGCTGTCTTTCTTAAGACCTCATATGCACAGGACTCTCAGAACAACAAATAAATCTAACCAGATAGAAAATTTGGGAGCTATATCTCTAATCATAATAGCTGGGCAGGGAGAACTGCTGTCGGTAGGGAAAAAGTCAGACTCTTAAAGTGACTCTTCCCCAAGATGTCTAGAAAACTAAAGGATTCAACAATGGCAGAAACTAATTATGACTTGGTTGGGGGGAAAATAGTGAAGGTCATAAAACTGACTTAGAAGAATTGAGAAACAGCATTATCTGCATGCTCAGAACAAGAAGAAAAATCCAGGATAAAAGAGAAAGAAAGAAGATGACTACCTGCAGAGTAATTTGAGAGAGAATATGTACTAACAAATTTCTGTGAGTCAAAAGAATGATCTCAACATCATTAGAATGGTGTAAGACATATATAATTGGCATTTAAAGAAGAGCTGTGATTTTGCTAAGAGGTAGAGGTGAGTAGGGCAATGACAGACAGCACTGGACATGGAAAGGTGAAGGAAAGAATTGTGTTTTATTTGGTTTGCAGGAGGTGAGGTTTGGGGTCACATACAGTGGCCCTTCCTAGCACTGTATTCAATGGTCACTCTTGGTGGCCCTTGGGGAAACATATGCATCGCCAATGATCAAATCCAGTCCTTCTATTTATGGAGTTCATGTTCCAACCTGGCAGAACAGTTCCCCAACTCCATAAAAAAACAGAATTTTTACTTTTTTGCAATGAGAACAGTACACAATGACAAAAGTCAGATAGTGACAAACAGCCAGACATTTAGTCAGTAGAAAATCTATGTACATGTACAACATATTTTGTACCATTTGTGTGAAATGTTGTAGACAGTTTTGTTAATAAGACTCATCTACAAAGTATTTGCCAAGTGTATATCATGTAGTCTCATTATCTAGGATTTGAGAAACAAAACTTTCTAAACAGAATAATTCAAAATGAATATTATGTTATAAAAGGGGGATATAAAAAATTAAATGTGTTAGTGCCTTATTTCTCCAGCGAATGTTCTGACTAGTTTGAAAAGGTTCCAGCACTTGGAGAAATGCTAATGAAGGATATAAAAGTAAATTGCATAAAGATTAAATGTCACCTCCTGAAAAGTAACCTAAGGGTCTTAGCAGAAAGGCAAATGGAAATTGGCGAAAATATATCTAGGTCCCTCCCACACACTCTTAAAACTTCTAGGGAGTTCAGCTGAACTAAGTAGGTATTTTTCCCCTTAATTTCTTCAATATTTCTTAACAAAGAAAACATTAACATTTCATTGAGCTTGATCATTAGGATATCCAGAAATTCCTCTGTTACTGATACATGAAATAGGATAAAAATAATTAGCAAGTCTTATTTTTATAAAAGAATAACAGGGAATAGAGAGATAAGTACAGGCACTAAGTTGCTCATCCTGAATGTAGCCAATCCTGGTTCTATGTTCAACATTATATAAGGTCTCCTGAGCACCAGAATAAGAGTCAATCCTGAGCACAGAACCATGAACAGCTCCAGAGCACTACTAGGTGTGACCCATAAACATGAGAGAGAGAGAGAGAGGAAAGGAGAGGACGAAAAGAAAGAAAGAAAGAAAGAAAGAAAGAAAGAAAGAAAGAAAGAAAGAAAGAAAGAAAGAAAGAAAGAAAGAAAGAAAGAAAGAAAGAAAGAAAGAAAGAAAGAAAGAAGGAAGGAAGGAAGGAAGGAAGGGAAGGAAGGAAGGAAGGAAGGAAGGAAGTAAGGAAGGAAGGAAGGAAGGAGGAAGGAAGGAAGGAAGGAAGGAAGGAAGGAAGGAAGGAAGGAAGGAAGGAAGGAAGGAAGGAAGGAAGGAAGGAAGGAAGAGGAAGGAAGGAGAGAAAGAGAAAGAAAGAAAGAAAGAAAGAAAGAAAGAAAGAAAGAAAGAAAGAAAGAAAGAAAGAAAGAAAGAAAGAAAGAAAGAAAGAAAGAAAGAGAGAGAGAAAGAGAGAAAGAAAGAAAGAAAGAAAGAAAGAAAGAAAGAAAGAAAGAAAGAAAGAAAGAAAGAAAGAGAGAGAGAGAGAGAGAAAGAGAGAAAGAAAGAAAGAAAGAAAGAAAGAAAGAAAGAAAGAAAGAAAGAAAGAAAGAAAGAAAGAAAGAAAGAAAGAAAGAAAGAAAGAAAGAAAGGACAAGGGAGGAGAGGGAGAGAATTACAAATGTTAATAGAAAAATATAAACCTCTTTGTGAAATATGAAGAAAATGATATTAACTCATGTACATCGGCCCTTTGAATGTTGATTCTTTCACTTTTCATTATCATGATTTTCCTCATGCAAATATGAAGAGAAAAATCAGTTAATATTGTAAAGTGATCACTAATATAAATATCCAGAGATATAACAATTAAGTTCCTTACATTTTTGTCATAGTATAAAAAATTATAGGGGCTTAGAAGATAGTACAGTAGGTAGCACACTTGCTTTACACTATCAACTCAGGTTCAATCCCCAACACACCATATGGCCCTTCCAGGAGTGATTTCTGAGCACAGAGCACAGGAACAAGCCCTGAACACCACCAAGTGGGGCCCAAAATCTAAAGAAAAAGAAAAATGGTGTATTAAATATATTTATCTACTTGCAATGTGGTAATAAAATACCCTTTATGGAGTCAGATGTGCCGCCATTGTGCCACGAGTGCACTAAAATACCCTTTTTGCGTAATGTGAGATATGGTATATGTTTTACTAAAAACAAGTCCTATTATAATAATAACCAAAATTAACTTATATTCTTTATTATCTTAAAAACTGAGAAATCATTAAAATTAGTTTTAGGTAAACAAATTCATAAAGAAGAAATAAGGTTCTTTTAGAAGCATGCATAAATGTTAGTTTGGTTATGGATGTGCTTATACAATTGTGACACTTTATCTAGCTTTAGGACATTAAATAATGACATAGAAATGTTAAATTATAGGATACGCTTTCCTGGGTCTTTTTCTGGCTCATTTTAGTGAGTGTATAAGCAATTAGAGATTATCAGAAAGAAAGTAATGATAATTGTCAGAAAAACCCTGAGGTCTACAGTGAACTAAAATAGGAAACAAGTGGTTAAAAGCAAGAGAGAAGAAGGAAGGAAGGAAGGAAGGAAGGAAGGAAGGAAGGAAGGAAGGAAGGAAGGAAGGAAGGAAGGAAGGAAGGAAGGAAGGAAGGAAGGAAGGAAGGAAGGAAGGAAGGAAGGAAGGAAGGAAGGAAGGAAGGAAGGAAGGAAGGAAGGAAGGAAAAGAGTAAGAAGAAGGAAAGAAAGAAGGGAAGAAAGAAAATTTTGACCAAAAACTCCATTTTTTTCCTTCTGGACTCCTAAATTGTTTCATTTCTCTTTAAAAGTCATTAGAATTCATGAAATTTAGAAAAGAACTAAAAGGGAATGCTCTGTAGGATGCAGATTTTCAAGAGTCTTGAGAAGGTACACATTTCCACTCACATCAACCACTTCTGTTTCTGGAGTAGAATTCATGTCATGTTCTGTGACTACAACTTCTACTCACCAATTTCCTCCTACTTTTTGCTTTAGCAGTTTCTATTTTGCTGGATTTTAATCTCAATTTTTTTCAGTAACTAGGTGTAAGAGAGTTTGACAGGGAGATGAAGAAGAAAAGAGAATCATATAATATAACAGCAACAGACCTAGAAAATTCAAATTTCTTTCAGGTGAAATGACATGAGCAATTCCCAGATATCAAAATACCAGATTGGCAATGTCTCAATTTAACAAAGCAATGACCACAATTTTGACCAAATCCACTCTAGAAGTCTTGAGTTCAGATAAATTTAACATATTCAATAATAAACAACAGTTAAGCTATGGAATCAACCTATATGAGCAACCACAGATATATGGATTATGCAAAAGTGGCAATGGAATATTATGCAGCTGCATAGGATGATGAAATCATGTAATTTGATGCAACCTGGTTGGAACTGGAAGATTTCAGGTTGAATGAAGGAAGCCAGAAGAAAGATGAAACACAGGATGATCTCATTTGTCTGTAGTATATAGAATAACTGGATGAAGAAATGTAATGTAGTAAAGGGGGAATGTCTAGATCATCTTGATCCCAGAGCTGAGGATGGAGAAAGAAATCAAGGTAGGAAGGAAGAAGATGAGAAAGGAAAGTAATAGGGGCTTAAGGGTCAGAGCTTTGGCAATATTGGTAATGTGGGAAAGTGGTCCAGCTCTACATCCAAAACAGACTCAACAACATTGAAAACACAAGATCTAAGCTGAAATCGCCCAACTTTGTAACATGCCTGCCAGAGTGACAGGAATAGTGGGAACAGAAAGGAGTACAGGAACACTGGTGATGGGATTGTTGGTGAAATAGCATATGCCTAAATTTCAACAATCAATAACTTTGAAAATCATATTGATTTAAATATGAAATGTTTAAAAATTTAAAAATGAGTGAGTAACGCTGAGTTTATTAGTTGGAGATTCCAAATTACCATTAAAATTAATAATGTAGGAAAAAGTACGTATCATGTGAAGAAGAGGCAAAGTATTGGGGCAGAGGGTTCCCTCATAGATTAGTTGAGTAAGATGTCCTGTGGTGTGAAGAATGGAATTCAACTTCCTCCTTTTCCACAATATCCCTTGATAAAGTTTTCCTCTTCAGAAATGATATTTTAGCCATTATTTGAAGCAATTGAATCATTTGACTTGAGCTCCTTTTAGCTTTCACACTCAATTCTTCAACTCAATACATGGACATAGGTTTTAAATTACAGAGTTCCAAGACTCAAATCTAACACATTTAGCTCCATGAAGAAATGGTAAACATCGTGCTAACTTTTCATTTTCAAACCTGCAGCTTTCTAACAAAAAAGAGTGTCATTTTTATCATCAACAGTCTTGATTCTCTAGGGCGCCATATGCCATCTGTTAGGATAGAAGATTAAATAAGACAAGGCTATGCTTTGGCCAAGTCTTCTCCAAAGAGAATGCCAGTATGCCTCCTAGTACCTGTGACTGTTAATTTATTTGAAGACTGTCTTTGTTTGGGTATGGGGAGTCCTCCTAAGCAGTGTTCAGGGGATACCAGGGTTACTCCCTGTTGAGTCAGCCAAAATGGGCCTGAGGTTCTATCTGAGGCTGTAAGGATGCAGTACTCCTTGGGCATGTGGTGCTGGGTACTGTGAGGGTATACTGAGGCAGTGCTCAAGGCCTTTCAGGGTTACATGTTCAGAGGGAACATGACTATATATGTCAGAGACAGAATCCAAGTCAGTTACATGCAGTCATGCATTCTAATCTCTATTCATATGATTCCAAAGATAGTCTTTTAAGAGAAAAATATGTTCAAATGAAACTAATAGACTGAGCCCTTATCCAATAGGACTAGTGCCCTTTAAAAGAGAAGACATGTGGGCCCTTAACAAGCATGCATAGAGAAAAGACCCACTGCATGGAGATGCTGAAGTGAACAGGAAGGCAACATTAAGAAGAAAAGGGACAGAGGAGAAGTGGGGTAAGAAGGGTCAGTTGTTTTTGAATAGATGTGTATTTTCAGAGGTAGCATTGGTGTGCTAGACACACGCGTTTATTTTCAAAGACACACACCTGAAACCTACATCATGTCTCCATGCTCTTACTTTGATCAATGGAAATATCCATATGGGTTATTAAATAAAAATTCAAGTTAATAGAAGCCCTCATCACACACTCTCTCACCATGTTAGAAGGAACCAGCTCCTTTCATACTGATTTTAAGCTTCCAGAACTAGATGACAAGATTCTGGTGCATATTGGCTCTTGTGCACCAGTAGGTACAGTCCCCAAACAAACAAACAAATAAAAATGAGGGCATTTAGAGGGAGCTTTGGGAACAAATTTAATGGTGCTCAGGGCTTACTTCTGCCTCTGCACACAGGGATCCCTCCTGGTGGGGCTCTGGGGACCATCAGGGGTGCTGGGATGGAACCTTGGTAAGCTAAGCACAAGGAAAACTTTTTATCTGCTGTATTATCACTCTGGCCCAGGAGTATATTTTTTAAATTAACTGATTAATTTGCTGGAAAGGAGTTGCATAGAAGTAGGTCAATCTTTTGGGCTGCTCTTTCCTCAGTATCTTCAGTATTCAGCAATGTTTGGGTGCAATATAGCCAGGCATAAGATAAAGGATCCCTGCTATTGTGAAGATTTCCTAGGTAAGTGCAAACTTGGGGTCAGAGCAATAGCACTCTGGGTAGGGTGATTGTCTTGCACATGGTTGATACAGGTTTGATTCCCTGGCATCTTATATGGATCTCCAAGCCCGCCACGAGTGATTCCTGAGCACTGCAAGGTGTAAGTAAAAAAAAAAGGGAAAACTACAGATCACTCTGGGCATGAAGAGCCAGAGAATTGTGGGAAGGGCTCAGAATACTCAGCTGAGGTTCTCTGCCTTATTTCTCCTACTCTAGGTTCAAGACAATTTCCCATTTCCATTCCTGCTATTGGGCAAGTGTCTAGTCATGCTACCTCACAATGAAAACGGAGAGAATGTAAATCACCCACAGGGAAAGCATTGACATGGGCCTGCTCCAGCAATGGCAGAACACATACATTTTCAGTGTCCCCAACAAAATGGTCCTGTTCTCTTCTTATCTGATGAAATTAAAAGCTATAGACTAATATGTCCGTGTCCATCCTCTACATTTTAACTACATACCAATGAGAGATGGTTGTGTACCAGCTACACTTAAAATGTCTTATTTACAAATTTTCAATGACTACAGTATAATTCTATATATTTCTGGCTCTCTTTTGTTTTTGTTTTGATTTGGGCTGTTCTCTGCACTCAGGAATCATTCCTGGCAACACCTGGGGACCATATGGGATGCTGGGCATTGAATCAGGGTCAGCTGCATGAAAGAAAACATTCTACCAGCTTTGCTATGGCTCTGGTCCTTCTCTTGAATTTGGTCTAACAACTCTTCAGTCCTTTCCTTTTTGAGTTTTCGAGAATAAATTGAATTGTGATCCTATACAGGTGACTCTATCATTCCAGTTGCCTAATCTTGATTGAACTATTAAGTGACCCACATCCCAATGCAAACAATGTTACTCCCTTTAGCTGTATTTGTAGATAACTTACAACAATTCAAATTGGGTGGACACTTATTGAAACCATTGCCTCACTGAATATGTTGTTTGAGATTATAGCAGGTATGGATCCAACACACCTAGATAACTACAAATGTCCTTCACAGGTATAATAAGATAAATGTTCTAAAAATGTTGAAGAAAGCTGCAGAGATAGATAAAAAGAAACGAACTTTACCTAATTTTTTCCTCTCACCCAGTCAGATACTACTAGGAACTATCTATAGCAAAAGTATCAGAGATAAGAGAGAAATAATCCTATGGCTACCAGGCCAGTCATGATGTTGAAGAAATTTCCACTTTCTTAAGACATATGTCATAGGCATGGTAGTGCTTGGTGACCAGAAGTAATTAATGGCCATAATTCTTCCAGAACATGATCTAATGGGCAAAGATACTAGAAACCATAACTGAGAATTTCATCTATTCCTGGGTAAATATTTCAAATACTGTAACGTGATCAAAAGTCACTGAGAATTGTCAAGTGTCATGCCTGAGGGTAGATATGCATGCTTTTGTGAGGTCCCATAAGAAAGGGGGTACTTCCTCCTCTAATGTCTATCAGGAATCTGTCTAAGAAATCAACTACAAAACATTTCTGTCTTAGAAAAATTGTAATCAACTGAATGGTTGATCTATACTAGATCCCTAAATGTGAATTATATTTCTCAACCACTTTACAGAACCACATGCCCCAAAGTGCCTGTAAAAACTATGAGAAAGTTTCTACATGTGTGTTTTATAGGATGAACTTTTGTTGTGTGGAAAAGGTGACATTTTTATACTTTACTATTATAGAATAATTAAATGCACGCATAATTCAAAATATAGACTATATTTTAAACATGTGTATATAGAGAGAGATATAACATATATACATTTATATAATTCTCAATGGAAACATACAATTTAAACTTTATTCCCATCTCTGGCTATAGATTTACCCCTAACACACTCAATAGGAAGTGACAATAGCAAGAATGAGTCACAAATGCATGCATCAAAGATGACACTGGGGTTCATGTCGCCTACATATCCAGAACATGAGTCTTTTATTCCTTTCTCTTGATATGTTCACCATCACCATCTTACACATAGAGTGACCTCACATGCTAAGACATATGCCTTGCATTGTGATTGACTCCAAGAACATCCCAGCACAGCCTGTGGTTTCCTGAACCCTTCCTGGAGTGATCCTTGAGCACAGAGCCAGAGTAATGTATGATTCATTCCTTCGAAGTCATGTCAAGTAACCAATAAAACATAACCCACTACTTTTCCATAGCACAGTAATTATTTCAAAGCATCAAATACTTCTGGGTAGAAGGCTAATATCAATAGGAAATGCAATTAGGTATTGATCAGAATGGATAATGTCATTTGAACCTGCTTCTATAGGATCAATGAAAATAGAGTAATTTGCTAGCTATGCAGGGTTTCCAAAGGCCCTGAAGCATCTCTCTTGTTAGGAAAATGATTGAAGTATTAGATAATTGAAATTAAGTGCTCCAATGTGCCACGTTCCTTAGCTTTCTCCAGCCATATTAGGCACACAATGTCTAATAAGTGATTATTCATTAAACACTTTAAGTAGCATCATATTTTGTTCCTGATAGTTAAAGTGATCTAATGAGTCTAAGAAATTTCCGATCGTTTTCAAAAACTAAATAGGAGGAATAAAATATACATCAACCTTGACAATAGCCCATGTTCTCAGATATTGGTATAATCACTCCTTGGTTCTTTTTACCTTATGTATGACTTTTGGTTATGGTTTTTGCATTAACAATGTGCAAAATTAATAAGAAGTTTGAAGGAAATTAAAATTCCTTCAAGGTATTTTTTATATTTTCAGACAAGCACTGGGGAGTTATTGCCCAAGGCATTTCTGCTGACTACCCATTTCAATGTGTGAGCTCTCTAATGTAATGTAATTTTAAATTAAATAAAAACTCACTGATATTTCTCCTGGGTATTCACTTGACTTGGCTAAGTCTACAAAACCGTCTTGGAAAGATGCAAACTGAATGAAGACAGTAGCTAACCCTTATATGGCACCTGTGGAACCATTTTTTAATCACTTCTTTCTTGATTCTAATATGCTATTTCACATCAGTTTATTTCTCCATGGATATTAATAAAAAAAAAACTTCTAACCTCATAAGATGGTTTAAAAAAAGGGCTGTCTAGAGAACTTCTGAATAGTCTAAAAAATAACTTTTTCTGTTATTAGTAATGATAGAAATAAAGAATTTAATTGAAATAAATACAAGGTGAGGAATTAGAGATGGACTGTCACTACAAGTGAGTCAACTAAATATCAAATGCTTAATGCAAAGCAGTCTTTCATTAGTTCTAATGATAAAATTATTTTATGATTTGCAGTATAGAAAGTAACTAACAATATTTAAATAGTTGTCTGGTTAGAAAATATTTGGGGCCAGAATAATAGATATTACAAGAGGGCGGGCATTTACCTTGCAAGTGACTGATCCTGTTTCAATCCTCGCCACCCATCTAGTCCTTAGAGCCTGCTAGGAGTGATCCTTGAATGCAGAGCCAGAAATAAATCCTTACCACAGCCAGGTGTGGCCCAGAAACAAAGAAATTTTCAATTTCCTCAGGATGAAACCATTTCACTATCATGCTCCTTTTTAACACAATAACAAAGATGAGTAATGATGCAAACTAATTTTAAGATGCAAACTAATTTTCATCTTTATATACTGAACATGCCACATATCCTCTAATAAAACATCTTGCATACCACAACGAATATGATACTTTTGTCTTTTTTGGTCTCACATCTGCTGTTCAGGGCTACTCTCTGCTTAGTACTTGGAAGTTACCCGGTGCTTCTCAGGGGACTGTGTTTAGCTAATGATCAAACCAGACCTTCTGCACACAAAGTTAAGTTTGGGTTCTAGTCCTTTCCGTCCTGGAAAATGTAGCTCTGGAGCTACTCTATCCTCATCATAATGTTACTCAACATTATCTACAAGAAAGATCTCTCCAAAACTGGATCTAAAGTCCTATCCAGAAATGATTGTTTTTAAAGTAGAGCAGATGTATTACTTCTCATAGAAAATCTTTTCTAAATCCTCTCTAATATCTCTTATGCTCCGTGTCTAGGGCTTTGACACCAGAAACAATGTCAAAGAGGTTCATAGAAAGAGACAGATGACACCATTAGGAAAGTTCAGTTAATGGGGAGTCATTGATAAGCAACCTGGCATCATTATTGTACTCTCCATCTCCCCTATCATCAATCTCCCCATTCACTTACTACATAAAATCAGGAAACATCACTTCTCTCGTGGCAGAAAACAATGGCCAGCCTTTGAAAGGTTATTAGTTCTCAGCACTGGATGTACCAGCCTAAAAATAAAGCAAAATCATGTTTCTTGTTTGTCCATTGAGCTCTATTTCCTAAATAGAGTCTTGGATCGATGACCAAAAAAAACCATCTCTATCTTGTCGGACAGGTTGACATTTCAAAGCTATACCAAAAAATACCGTGTATCTAGCTAGCTTCTTCTTCCACTAAAACAGCAAATAGCAAGCAATTATCATGTCTTTGCATGGACGCTAGTGACTCATCACTCACATCAAGTATCCTGGGCACTTAAAACAAGTATTGAACTCTAAAAACAACTCAAGAGAATTCACTATTTCTGGCTCAGAAGTGCATTATGTGCCTACCCGTGAGCCAAACTCAACATGACACCTTAAGTTAAAGAACCACTAAATAGTCAGTGAAATTTGAGTAGCACAGAACATACATTTCTCTATATAGCATACCTGCACATAAGATAAGCAATGTATTACGTATTATCAGAAAGTAAGATGTATTGTGCATGCAACTCGCATCTCTGAAAACATAGGATCTGGAAGACATTGCATCTCTCACCATGACTTTTTATCTTTTGCCATATTGTCTAGATGTTCAGTGCACTGAATCAGTGGTCTACAAAGGGGTGGTCAAATGTTATCCTCTTTTTGGTATTATTATCATAATGTCCTAGGTCTAAACTTCCATTTATAAAAATAAGTATAAAGAGAAAACAATAAAAAGAGAACAATAGAAAAACAATATAAAGAGAAAACAATAAAAGTTCTCATCAATGAAGACAATTTTACCACTTTATTTAATATCTTTACTTAAGCACCATGATTACAAACATGTTTGTGGTTGGGTTTTAGTTATAAAGCAAACAAAAACAACCACTTCCCTTCACCAGTACAACATTCCTACCACCAGGGCCTCTATAGTCACAAAAAGATAAAGAGTCAATTTGGTTATTTAAAACTATCATTGTTTATTTTATAAAAAATATCATTGTTTTGGGAATCCCCCCTGATTTTATGTAAATATGTACCTAAAATGTTATTGTCAACAATATGTAAGACACTATGATCAAAATAAAAATTATATTTAAAAAAAAAGTTTTTGGAAAAATTGAAAAAAAATATCATTGTTATTTAAAACTATCATTAGCAGAGTGGTAGGGTGTTTGCCTTGCATATGGACGACCCAGGAAGGACCTGGGTAGAATCCCGCATATCCCATGTGGTCTCCCAAGCCTGCCAAGAGCTATTTCTGCGTGCAGAGCCAGGAGTAACCCCCGAGTACCACCAGGTGTGGCCCAAAAATAAAAAAACAAACAAACAAAAATGAAAAAAAAATCATTGTTTTTTCTGTGGGAGCAAGGAAAGTTGTTGTCCATATATTTATAATTTATATTATAAATCATTTTCTTATCAATTATCAACTGTCTAAGAAAAGGGATATAAATTATTTGGGCTGTCTGGGGAAGATTGGAGAAATAGTGGATTTTGTATTTTGTTTTCTTTTAACACTCAGTTCTTTTTCAGTAACCCTTAGAAACTCAGGAATTGCAAGCTCTCTGAGTCTAGCAGGTTGTTCATAAGCAACTCTTCTCCCAGAAACAGGAAACCCAAATGTCTATAAAAATATAATCACAAGAAAATCCACCAATTCAAGTTAGGTTGATGAAGTATAGCAATTTAAATCCTGAGATCTCCTACATATGCAAGCAAATTTTAGAGAAGCATATTTTTCTTATTAAGTTGTGAATCTCTTATGTATCTTGGAAATTTTTATACAGTAATGTTTTTAACCATTCAATTGGATGATAGGCATGGTGTAGCAAAATTTATTTTGAAAGGTATGAAATTATAACCTAAAACATACCTACTTTTACAAGCTCATATTATCTCAATAAAAACATATCTAGCCCCGATTTTAATAACTATTAATTATTATTTTAATGCTAAGTTGATAAGTCATTTATGTATGTTGCCCTGACCTTGATGTGAAGGTTCGTGGGTTTTATGTGCATGTTCTTGACAGCTTTACTCATTTTAGGACTCATTCTTTTAGGTTGTCTTTGAAGCTTTTTACGTACAAAATTCCTCTACATCTACCCTGTATATATTAGGACATTTTGAAATTGAAGCATCTGACCAAATCTGAATGTTGTTCTCAATTTATAATAACAAAATGTGACTCCAAATAGAATTAAGATAAAACCACAAATATTCATAATTTTTTGACACAAAAGCGAATAGGAAATCAAGCCTTTCCTGCTACCTGAAGAACATTAAAAATTATAAAAGCCTGCCTCTGATTTTTAGTTTTAATGTATGTGCTTTAAAATGTTCACAATTAGGTCTCGTAATGTGACCCAAGTCATGGAGCATATGCTTGCCATATGACAAACCTTGAGTTCTACTCCTTCTCTAGCATCATCTCTGGAATATTTCTCAGTAATGTGACAAATAAATAAAAGTTTATGTTACACAATAACAATATTTACCAAAAAGCAACCCCCCTTCCAAGACTCTTTCAAGGTGAATGAAATATTACCACTCATCTTATCAACACCTATATGATCTTGGCAGAGGAAGACCTGATGCATCTGAGTTTTATATCTGTGGATTTATTAAGGTCTGTCCAGAATGCAATATGTTAATAAGACCTTTCTGCAATTCTAATTTGATAAATTAATGTAGATCTTCTTGCTAACACTTAATGCTTTTCACTATGGGGGTGGGAATAAGGTAAGCAAAAAAGCATAGAAAATTTCATGAGTAGGAGTACCCTCAAGGAATTAATCATATAAATTTCTGGTGAAACTTATTCTACCATAACAAATAATTAAAATACATAGATTGCTGACTATCTATTGCTGCCTATCTCAAGAAAAAAAAAAAAAGATAGTTCAAGAAAAAAAAAAAGACCGGGTGCACATGTAATTCTGAAAATAAAGAATCTGAGAAAAGGTAACAGTCTCCGTCTGATTCATAACACCCAAAATGGTCCCTAAACTCTGCCAGAAAAGACCCTTAAGAACAGAGCTAGGATTAAGCCCTGAGCACTGCTGGATATAGCCTCAAAACGAACAAAAATTAAATTTTCTTTAAATTTAAAATTGACTTATTTAATTTCAAATGGTGCCCTCATGATATTCCAGGGTTTTACTTTTCACTTATCCTTGATACTCTTAAAGAAAGGGAAATATAATCCTGTCTGTTGAATGAAAGAATTCATGAATCGACTCGTGTGCTTGGCCCTTGTCTAATTTACCTGCCAAGCAATTATACTGAATAGAAGTGGTCATCCTCATATTTCTTGCAAAGCCTTCGATTATCAGACATAAACATTTCCTTCTTATAAGGTGAAAGTTCTGAATTTCAATTTGGTTATAGTTGAGAAAGATATATCATGAGATTATATCCTGTTAGACAATCTGACACCCATGAAAGAAGATGCCACTTCTTTTGCAGAAATGGGACTTCTGTGGGAAGACACTACCAAGAGGAAATGAAATTGACTGGGGAAAATGTAAGTTCTTTTAATGACTAAAAAACATATTTATTTTATTAGCATTTTTTTTCAACTTGGAACTGCACTCCTTTCTGAAGCAAATTGGTTGTCACTGGAAACCAGCTGACAGATTGTCCCAAATTGGCCCTTCCAGTCAGGTGGGCTCGTGGCCCCTACTTAGATGGTCTCACCCCTAGCTGCACAGAAATCACTGTCTCCCCCAGTACCTGCCTCTGGAGAATAGGACTATTGCAATACTGCTTAGAAAGGAACAAGCTTACAAATGCCTTTTGGTGGTAGGATGGCACTGGTGAATACAAATATGACCATTTTCCAACCTGTTTATTTGGAAAACCAGTTCAATTACAACCAACATTTTAACTCTACCAGTTAATTTAAAGCATCCAGTAGGACCTTTAATTTTACAGCCAAGAGGAAAAAGCACCAGAAATCCTGGAAATGATGTGAGAAGCATCATCCATGGGATCCAGGCTGAACTTTGTCCTATTTTATTATGCATGTTCCATTCTAATCTCTCTCCTTTTCCTTTAAAATCTGAAATACATCCCTACTTCAATGGTGAACTCAACTCAAATAATTCAAGATGATATTTTCTTTACCTAAAAAATTCCTTCCAGACTTTTCTTAGATTCACAAATTTTCAGTTCCTTGAAAAAAAAAAAGAAATTAAAGCCTGACTATGCCTGAGAGCACTGTAAAAATGTATAGTTGAAAAAATAAAAGTTTAATCAAAGTGTATCTTTGCTAAGTTTTTCTTCTGTGACCAGTCATTGTGTTTCCATTTCCATGACTAGTCTCTGATATAAAAAGTCTTCAGAGACATCCTTCATGTGATAGATAATATATAATTATGTGGTCCCAAAAGAAATGGCTGTTATTTCACTGATGAAATATTCTGAAGCATCAGAAATGTTGCTACTTATTTTTCAGTCAAGATAAGTCTTTTTAGTTTCCTCTGAGAAGGAATTATCTGACAGGTTAGCATCTTTATATGGATACCAAGAGAAAGTAAGAGTTCTGTCCCAGATATAAATGAGTAATAGGTACCCTGAGGAAAATCATGAATGGAATTTTCATTTAAAGGACTTCACTTTGACCAGCACAGTCTTTCATGGCCTGGTTCCAAATCTATAGTTCATCTATACAATTGGTCCCTTGTAAGACACTATACAATGCAAACAGAAAGTTAAATTTTTCAAAGTGTACATCAGCTTAAAATGAAATCCTTCATTTCCTGCCTAAGTCTTCTATAATTTTTTCTTTAAATCTGAGCTTCAATGGAGATTTGCTGTATAAATTTTTTATTTCAAGTTAGTTAAAATGTCCTTGCTGAGGATAATTATGAATATTCTTACTTTTAAGATGGCAGGTTTATATGACATGTGTCATATAAACTGGAGAACTTAAACCTTAATATATATACTATCTAACACTTCCTAGACAAATATAGTTTTTAAAACTTAATATTACTATCTAACACTTCCTAGACAAATACAGTTTTTTAAAACTTAATATATACTATCTAACACTTCCTAGGCAATTATTGTTTTATACAATTTTGGAAAGGATATTTGGGACACACCTGGTGATGCTCAGGGGTTACTCCTGGCTCTACAACAAGAATTACTTCTGGTAGTGCTCATGGGATGACATGGATTGAATGCAAATTGGTTTTGTACAAGGCAAAAAATCCCTCCCCTCTGTACTATTCTTCTGGCCCCAATTTTATACAGTTTTTACTATGCCTCAGGTAAACTCTGGCTATGAAACTGCCTTTACTCCCTGCATTTATTTTTTAATTTTCTTCCATAATCAAAAAAAAATCTTTCAAATTATACTTCTAAATGAATTCCTCAAAATGAAGTCCCCCCCACCTTGGTGATAATTCTCTTAAGGTTTTCATATTACATCATCATGTGTTTCTAACTTGTTAAAACAGGTGCCAGACCATATTATGAACAATGTCTGGCACATGGATGCAGCATACTGAGAAGTTTTTTGTTTTTTTTTTTTTAATGCACATGAATGAGTCAGATTCATAATGTTCAAGTTCTGTCTTTTCTATTTACTACCTGGATGATTTTGCACAGTCTTAAACACTGTGGATATCAGTCTGTTCCTTTTAATGGTATTTGCTAAATAAGATTGCTACCGGGGATTAAATGAGCTAAGACTAATAAAAAAGCACTAGGCAGAATATTCCAAATAAATAACGCCTTCATTATTTCTATGTAAATGGAGCTATTATTATATAGTATAATCATTGGGACACCAAACTGTGCCACAACAATTTTAGTGAGTTCTCAGGAATTAATTATAGAGGAAAAAATTGGATGTGGGGATGGGAGGACTTGCCTTTTAAAAATATTGTCAGAGGTGGAGTGATCCCAAGAAAAGCTCAGGGGATCCAGGGACCATTCCCAATGTTAATTCAGAAAACTGGGCTGAACACTCGAATACTGTGGTTCAAGGACAGTATTCTTTAGACCCTGCAGTATCAGACACTGCTAGAGCCATACCTAGAGGTGCTCAGGGGGTGTTGCAGTGCCAAGGATCAAACTGAAGTCCAGTGCATGCAAAACACATAGCATCACCCCAGAACTGAATTAAAAAAAAAAAACACTAAAATATGGGAAGTCTGCATTTCATGGCATTGAAACAAAAAGACTACTTTTTATAACAGAATAAATCAATTATTTATTTACATTTACATTTGTCCTAGAAACCCAGGGCAGGCATGAGGCCAGGGACCATCTGCCCTTTCTCTCTTCTCTCTCCCAACCTTCTTCTCACCTCTCTTTTCACATTCTCTTTCCTTTCCTCCTGATTTCCTCTCTACCCTCCTTCCTTTCCTTTTTTTTTTTATCTTCCATTTCTCTGCATTTCCCCACCTTTTCTCCATCTACACACCACTACACCCAACACTCCTTGTCCCCTGTCCAGGCCCTTGGTTCTTCAGCCTCCCTCAGGTGAGGTCTCCAGATTTGGGGTCCGGAGGGGCACAGAGACCATCAGACTAGGGAACACTTGCTGCTGTTCTTCCTGTCACAAGCTTTCAGCTCAATGTTGGAAGATTTGTTATTTCCCCACCATCGGCTGACAATTTTGAGCAGGATGTCCAGGGCCAGATATCTAAAGGCCTCATCCACATTCATACTGGACTTGGCACTTGTCTCGAAAAAATTTACTGTGGATTGTTAGGAAGATTGGAAATCACACATTATTAGAATCGAAGTCTTTCTTGCAAAGTAACTTACGTCTGAGTAGAGAGCAATTCCTAGATAAGAATTGCCTGAAGGGGCAAATGAAGGGAGAACCTGCCTTTTATCAGATCTGGTTCAGAACAAAGAATAAAACAGTGGGGTGATAAAAAAAAAAAAAAAAAAACAGGGGCCGGCGCTAGCCTTGGGCAGACAGCGGTTCGATTCCCCGGTGTCCCATATGGTCCCCCAAGCCAGGAGCAACTTCTGAGCACATAGCCAGGAGTAACCCCTGAGCGTTACCGGGTGTGGCCCAAAAACCAAAAAAAAAAAAAAAAAAAAAAAAAAAACCAAAGACTGGTAAATCAGAAAAGAAAGACACAAAAGAGGAAGCTCAAGTGCCTAGAGGAGGGATGGATATGAATGAAAACATTGGTCTGTGAGAAAATCCAAATGCTTTGTGAGACTATCTGGGGGGCTGGTGGCTTTCTGCAGGGCTGATAACATTTAAGCACATTAGAGGTTATAATGCCTCAAGCGATGACACAATAATTTACAGTACAGCCCAAAGTCAGTCCTTACATAGGAGCTTCTGATACTTAAGGCAGTTTGGATATCAAAACTATCCACACATTATCTACAGTGCAACAGAAGATAATGGGGGAAAAACAAAAGAATCCCTCAGCTCAAGCTCAAATTCAAGTTAAATTCGCTAATTAATTTTAAAAATAATTTAAGTACACATTTGTAATCCTATCACTGAAAAAAATTAGGAAAAAAATAATAAAGATTTCTATTTCTCCTGAGTTCCACCAGAGACAACAATGTGATAAAAATCAAAAACAGAACTCTGGGCTCTAGCAGAAGCTGCATCTAATCATTTCAGACATCCCAGAAATTACTTGGGGGAAAAGAAATAAAAGCAACAGAAGAAACATCAAATCAATCCAAATAACCTGAATCCAAATGAAGAGATCTCTCGAAAACGATCTCTGTGGGACCAGAGTTTTCCCTACACAGGCCTGGTCTGGCTCCTCCTAGTTTGCAAATCCATCTTGTATAACAGCATAATTTGCATCATAGATTACCCTGAAGGCACAGCTTTCAGGTTACTCAGCTGAAGATTCCAAAAAAACAAGGTCTGCATTGTTTGGCTTGCCCCCAAAAGAATCACCAGCTCACCTCTCATTTCCTTCCAGAAGGATTTCCTAGATTTACTGAAGAAAACCCATCACATTTGAAAGGAAACCTTGGGTGCTTCTGTTTTTGTTTTAGAGTTGTTGTTGTTGTTGTTGTTTGGGGGGCAAAATGGATTGTGTGCATGTTTAGATGTGCTTAAAGCTCTTGACACTTAACAACATAAAACCACACAGTTTCAAAGAACGAGGACCATGTTCAAACCCAAATGAAGAAGTTTTCCTGGAGGCAACTTGACTTTAATCATTCATTTTTTGCTCCAGGAGTAGTAGGGGTAGAGTCAAGATCCACTTTCGAGTAAAATCTCTACTGCCTAGAACGATGCCAGAAATCAAACGTAATGTATTTTAATATATTTCTACCACACATCTGAATGTGGATTATTTATATACAGTAAGCATCCCAAAAGAGATTGTGTGATTAGAAGTGTTCTAATATGCATTAGCATAACCTGGAGAGATTTACTTAGATTTAAATAAATGCAAAGTATGATCCTATCCAAGTATTTTTCTCAGCAGAATATTTGCACAATTTAGATGATTTTAATTTATTTCGGTTATTTTTAGTATCCTCCTTGTTTGTTTTCTAAAATAATCCTCTCAAGAAACTCTAAAAGAAGCGCATGTATAAATGCCCTATGCGCTGTGCTATCACTCCAGCCCCTGGTCTTCATTTTTACCCTGGAGATAAACTCCGTAATTATAAGGAGAAATATAACTACATTAACTGGACCATGTCCATCCAGAATTGAAATGAAAAGATAATACTTATATCAACTCATCAAAAATTATTGATGATGAACTGGCTCACTTAAAATATATAAATATAGAAATGGAGGCTAGAGTGATAGTAAAATAGAGGACTTGCTTTGTTAGTGGTCAATCTGGGTTCAATACCCCACTCTCCATAAAGTCCCTGGGGTCCTTCCAGGAGTGATTCTTAAGTAGTAAGGACTGAGAACCCCTGGATGTAGCCTCCAAAGAAGAAAACACACTACATTAAACAGATGTTAAGTCCCAAGATGTTGTCTTAAACTTTTGTATGATCTAGTGGTATTATGAAACTGATGAATAATATGCAAATGTTTTCTTTCTAAAAAATGGTAAAGTCTTAAAGCCCAAAACAAAAGGCTGAACAAGGAATCACCAACCTTCCTCACTCCCAGCTTTTGTGCAATGGTCCCTAAATGAATGCTGAGTGCATGGGTGATATCAGAGGGTCATGGTACTTACAGATGGGTAGAGGTAACCTTCTCCATTCATGGCTATATACAACCCTGTCTTCACTCCCTGGATAGCGACAACTCGAAGTCCCACTGGTATGAGGTTGAACAGTGCTGTCAAAGAAAGAGAAGGTATCAATAGATGGTGGAGATCACAGCCATTCCTCCATTGTCTTTCTCTCTTTCACTCACTCACTCACTCACTCACTCACTCACTCACTCACTCACTCTCTCACCTTAGTGAAGAAACAGAAGTTTGTTACAACCTCTGGATTGACAAAGTCCAGTAAATGTATTTCTATTTCTCCTTATAAGTAAGGAGTTTATATCCAGGGTGAAAATGAACACCAATGGCTTGAGTGATAGCACTGCAAGTAAGGCATTTTGCCTTGCCTGGGCCAACCTAAATATAATCCCCAGCATCATATATGGCTCCTGAGCATGCCAGAAGTGACTCCTGAATGCAGAGCAAGGAATAACCCCCGAGCACCATAAGGTGTGGTCCAAAAAAATAAAATAAAATAAAATAAAATAAAATAAAATAAAATAAAATAAAAAGGTGCACTAGTCTTGAATTCACAGAACTCAGCACTCAGCAGTGCTGTGGGGAAATGGTGGATCATCAACTGAACCCATGTATCAGTTTTCTGGTGCCACCACAAATTCTAACACTATGCGACATGCAAAGAAATCAGTTGTGAGGATTGTCCATGAGTAGCATAGTAATAGTCCAAGTGGAATGAACACTCCCTCTGTCTCTCACAAGGAAGGTTGTTTCTCTGCTCTACCATACAATGTTAGAGTCAAAGAGTTTCAAACAAAATCACTCTTGCAGAAGCGACATGATATGCAGACAAAGACCCAAAAAAGCAAGGTGCACCTGCCAATGTGCTGAATTTAGAATGAACCTAATTAAACTGAATGGCATGCAAATTTGAGAGAGTATTTTTTATTAATATTTCTAAAACGAATGGCAAAAAAAAAAATAGAAGAGGGAGAGGTGCTTCATTTACCAACAATGAGAAAATAGTGTTTTCTTTCTTCCTTACTGACCCGAAATTATTCTTAAATACTTTCACAAGTAACAGCAAGGTTATTCTTGGGTTTTTGGGTTTTATTGTTTTGTTTATTTCTGGGGCAACACCCTGCGATGCTCAGGGATTACTCCTGGCTATGTGCTCAGAAATTGCTACTGGCTTGGGGGACTATATGGGGGACCAGGGGATCAAACCACAGTCTGTCCTAGGCTAGCATGTGCAAGGCAGATAAACGCCTTACCACTTGTGCCACTGCTCCAGCCCCTATTGTTGATTTTTTAATTTTATATGTCCTCAATTTTATTTTATTTTAACTTTGGGGTCATACCTGACCTTGTGCTTAGGGATCTCCTAGAAGTGCTAGGAGACTATATGTAGTGCTATAGATTAAACTTGAGTCAGCAGCATGCAAGGTAAGAGACTTACCTACTGTACTATTTCTCTGACCCATTAGTTTAATTTTGAAAACTCTTGATAACCCTTTCATCTATTTCCATGCCAGTGTCCTGTGTTAATAATTTAAATGGGAGGGCTTCATTCCTAGTGATACTTGCTTGAATGTTGTGTACAATTTGCTACCGTTACATTAGTGGAGGAGTCAATTTGTCACACCAGGGTCATGTACTACATGTTTCTTAGTTCAAGTCTTATTTGAAATAATGGGGCTTGTCAGAATAGTCATTGGAAGTATCAAGTGTATTAATAATTAATATAAGGTAAGTTCACATTTGAATTTCAGTGTACAAATAATTTTTAAAAGGTGGGCAATTTTTATTTTAATGTGAGTCTACTCTATACATAATTCAAAGCATATTTGAAAAATTATGTTTTATTTAACTTCCAGAGTCAGATTTTCTGTGAATAAGGTGGGAGAAATTGTGAGTACACTCTAAAATATAGCATGCTGTTAATCCCAGGTTCTCAAAATCCCAAAGCTATGAAAATGGTGAAAAGGAAGTAGCTGGCCATGGCTTTCTAGAATGATCTACAGTAAGCAGTAGCATGGCTAGGTGAATATTCACTTGGACAAAGGAAGCGTAACATTGGACTCTCTGTTCCCTGAGGTTCTGGGCACTTGGGCTATTGTTTTAGAATAGTAAAGAGAGGTTGAGTATTTTGAGGTGTTAGTGCCTGTGTAACAGTATTACTTTGATGTGGAAAAAGGTTGTTGCCTATTTTCATTTTAGTCTACAACACCTGATGTGTTTCCCCCATTTATACTTTGAAAGAATGAAAGAATGCTCACATATACTTTAAGCACCACTATTTATTTATAATTCCTGCTTTACATATGATTATTTAAGGGATATAGATGGTTATAATTGAAAATGTAAATTATCCATACCTGAGCATCCTTTCCTTAATACACCCTTCATTTCCTTTTAGATTTTGTTCCACACCTTGATTTGGTGAGCTTCTGGACTTAATTCTGACTTTATACTCTTGAGTCACTCCTGATGGGCTTAGAGAACTCTATGTAGTACTGGAGCTCAAAGATGCAAGACAAGCATCTTATTTGCCATACTATCTTTCTGTCCCTATGTACCTCTAATGGTATTTTCAGGTGCTAATTTGATATAGACTGTGTGGCATAATTCTAGAAGGCAAGTGTAGCTTAACTTGATCATAATAATAGAGGAAAGATCGGCATTCATACATAAAATCCAAAATGACTGCAACTGAATTAAATTTTGATTGAAACCTAGATTAGAAATTATGTGAGATGGGTTAAGACTCCAATTAGGAACTATATGCCATTGTCATTTATGGGATGAGAGAGAAAAGTCAAGTCACAGAGACACTATCACTTGCCTATGATGGATCCATGATTCTCATGAAACCCAGATTCCCACTTAGACTAAGATATCTTTATTTTATATATTTTTCCTGTTATTTGTTATACAATTAGAAAGTAATGTTTCAAGGCCTAAGAGCATTAGAGAAATGAAGATGCCCATGTGGATTGCTTTCTTCTGCACTAAGTCTATGTAATAGTGATGCTAGACTAGCAATGGTCACAAAACAGGATGGCCACATGTAATTCAAATAAACCAAAACCATAACCTAGGAAAGATGATTGAGGACATAATCTAAAGAAGAATTATCAAGGTGGGATGGGCAATAAAAGACTGCTCATTTTTATACTTCAACTCACTAGATTAGGTAATTGTGGGGCAAGAGAGATTATATGATATTATATGAGATTTAATGTTGCTATACTCTCCAGCAAACTAAGAGTTCAATGATCCTATTCTGCTAACAAAAACTTCTCAATCTAGTAATAGGAACTAGGAAAATTAAGAACACAGGACAGTCTATGGTATCCTTCAGGGCACAGTGAGGGAGGAAGGCCATTCCTTAACCAATGGTCATATTGGTAACTTTGCTAGATGGAAAGTTAAGAATTTTATGGCCATAAACCTAACAATAAATGTGGTCATTCAGGTACCCAGCATCCACACTTTTGAGGAAATATCTTTTTGAATACAGGAACACCACAGTACATTTCCTTTTCATTGAGACCAATTCTCCATCATTGGTTATTTTTGAGTCCCTTTGCTTTAGAGAAATTTCTAGGTCTCAATCAGTAATTGTGAGAATGACAGTGTCAGTTCCACCAGCCTGCTGGCTTTTGTAGTATCTTCTTAGGACACTCAAGAAGTCATTCAACTTTAGAGCCTGGTTTGTAATCCTGGGCGACCTCTTATTTGAAGATGGAAGCCTCAGTTTTGTCCCTGGGCCATGCTTGAGGGCAGCCTTGGGCTCATTCTCTAGTTATTTCTCCTTAGTTTCCTTCCTTACACCATGTTGGGGAAGTATTTTTTTTATATTTTTTCAATCACTACATCTCATATTTCCTCAAGCCAAAAGGGAGACACTGCATTAGGATTTGTCTTTCAGCATCTCTAATACACAAGTCCATTTCTATATAAGTGTTTCCGAGTAAGATCCATGACAGAGAAAAAAGAATAGTCTAAATTCAGTCTCCCAAGCTGAATTTTGTGTGTGTGTGTGTGTGTCTTGTATGTTTTGTATTTGAGTTACATTCAGATGTGCTCAGGGCTTACTCAAAGAGCTGGGCTCTGAGTCAGACTAGGGAGATCATATGGATTGCCTGGGATTGAACTTGGGTGAATTACATGTCATGCAAGACATTGCCCTGCCCAATGTACTATCTCTCCGACGTTCATGATTATATGTATATATATATATATATATATTTTAAATTAATAAGTCAATAGAATACAAAGGTAGAATAATTAGTAATGATAACTTCTCTTTTTATAGGTGGCTATAAGTGTTATACTTTATAGTCATACAAATTTGTATAGCTTTCGAGACAAGACCCTTTCTTTCATCCTATTTTGTTTTACTCTGGAATGCTTTTGTAAATGTTGAAGGGGGGAGCAAATCCAACTCTCGGAGTTGAGGGCCACATAAATTTCACAGTTCCTTGCAATCAGAAGGAAACTGAAGTACAGAACTTTGCAGAGAAATTTCATTCCCATGCGTGTATGCTGGGACTTGTTTTTGATTTGCTTGGACCCAGAGGCCCCTGCTTAGTTCCTGCTTCATTCCCAGAATTGTTCCTCACCTACATATAAGCAAAATCCAGGGTATTTGAAGTGTAACTCAATAATTATGTTCCTCTCCTTACACACAAAGACTGGAGAGAAATCCCTTACATTTAGAAAACAGGAGGGTGAGAATCTTTTGATATCTCAATTTCCCAAGTGCATGATGGATATCACTCTAACATATTCATAGGAACACAGATAGAACATCAACTTCTACACTTCCATAACTTAGAAAATACTGTACTATCCATTCAGCTGTGAGAAAATGTGCTATCCAAAGGCAGTTTCTACTTAACGTATTTCAATTAACTTGCTATATAAGAAAAACTTAGAAAGGGCCAGAGAAATAGTTCAAGGGGCTGAGTACATTCTTTGCATGTGGGAGACCCAGCTGGATCCCTGGCACTGAACTGTGTCCCAGTACTACTGGTATGACCATTGAGCACAGATTGAGGAGTATCCCATGAGCACTGCTACCAAAAGTTTGTATAGCATGCTCCACATAATAAAAAGAGAGATAACATCAAATAAAAAAAAATTTACAAGCCATTTTCCTCCACCTCTGGCTCTGTGTACTTTATTGAGTATTAGTGGTTTTTTGGTTTGGTTTGATTTTTGGTCTATGACACTTGACACTTGGCACAGGAATTATTTGAAGGAAATTATTTTCAAGAAGTCACACTACCCAGCATCTTTGGACAATTACACATTCCTTTTATAAATTTTTTGTCATAATGGATGACAGTCTCTAGTCTGATATATTCTTTTCATAGTTTTCAGTCCCAGTTTGAAAAACATGTTCTTACACTATTTTAGACTCTGGCCAAGGAAAGTCTTAGAGGATACAGAAGATATTAGAACTTGAAACTTGTTTATATCATGTCTCAGAAAAATGGAAAAGCATAAGTGAAAAAGAATGGCTTGTCAAAGAATGAGTGAGTAAGGAGTTTAAGATGGAGGGAATAAAGCAGATGTGAATGTGCTGATTTGAGACATAAAATACTGGCATCATGGGGCCAGAAAGAAAGCACAGCAGTAGAACATTTGCTTTGAACACAGCCAACACAGGACAGACCCCAGTTTGATTTCTGGCATCCCCAGTGGTCCCCTGTCTCTGCCAGGAGCCGGAAGTAACCCCTGAGCACTGCTGGGTGTGAGCCCCCCCAAAAAAGAGAACAAACAAACAAAGAAACAAAACCTGGCATCTGAGGTAAGAAGAAAAAAATTGGTCATGAACCAATGACTTTAAGTAATTAAGATCAAAAATTATGACTGAAAATACCTCCTTTTTCTTCTCAGGGTCTGCTTCTCTTCTCCTACCTCCCCCAAAAATTCAAAATAAAAAATAATGAAAATAAATCAGAAAACAAATATAATAAGGAAGATATTTAAAATACAAAGAACAATATAACAAACATGAAGGTAAGAAAGGAGAAATAGAAAAAGATTCAAATGAAAGGGAAATTAAAATTAAAAGCAGGATGAAAATAAAACTTTTCAAATGGAAGCAGTATCCAATTTAAATATTAAACGTTAGTAATGATATATCTCACATAGCAATGCCAAATGCAGGAATAGTTTATTTTATACCATAAACTTCTCTAAAAATTAATTATATGTCATTTAAAATTTCTTTCTAGCATTTTGATAGCTAAAATATTAATTGTTTAATTTTGTTACATACATTCAGATTTTGGTGAAATGATGTTTTGTGTCTCATGAATAAATAATAAATCAGTGAGAAGATATATATCTAATTATGATTCACTAGTGATATGTGATTAAATATTTCTAATAAAATCAGGCTTTGGCTTTCTACTACTTTAAAAGTAGTAAAAAGAAAGCATGTCTACTTTGGAATTTATATAACAAATTAAAATGAATCAGTATTAATAAAGCATGACAAACAGTATTAATAAAGAAGACAAACTGGATGACTAGCCCATTGGGTTGAACTTTTTACTTCACATGTAGAAGACCTGGTTTTGATCTTGTGTGCCATATCTTCTCTGGATCACTACCAGGACTATCCCCCCAAGCAAAGAACTGGAAATGAATCCTGATCATCAGAAGATGTGACCCCAAAAGCAAAACTACACCAAAAAAAATGGGACAGGAAAACATGTAGTTGAATATAAAAAAAAAAGGACATCAGAATGAAAACACAGACAATGATAGATAATTAGTGAAATGAAGAGAGACTTCAGTGTGATAGGAGGTATATGCCATTTTATTTGATTATCATTGACCTCTTCTATAAAGCAAACATTTGGTGTTGTGTCTGTATCAACACATATCCTAATGCCTTACTATCAAGGTGTGGGTTACTTTTCCTTCTGGTATGCCAAGAACTTGAAAATGTGTTGTTTCTATGCATGATAAGAACCAGTTTCAAGAACTAGTAAGGAAACAACCAAACTGATTGAAAAAAGAAATGCATTTAAAGGCATGCATGGAACTGATGTCAACTGAACATATAGGAGCATTTACTTGTGGCTTATGATAATGAGATGAAGGCTCAGCTGGCTGTTACAGTGGCTTGAACAGATGAAAATGTAAACATCTCCCATGACAGATCCTTTTGTTTCTGTATTAATATATTCCCACACATGACCTGAGTCAACCCGTAAATGGCATTGGAGAGGATGACATATGTATGTATGTATGTATGTATGTATGTATGTATGTATATATATATATACATATATATATATATATATATATATATCAATGAACCAACACGACCAAATGGTTGAGATGTGCTTTTGAAAGGCATAGAAGCAGCAGTGGGTCTTCAAATAACTCTGTTCAGAAGTGACAGAGAACTTACTAGAATTAGTGCTGTCATCCTTGGTCCCATCGAGAGCTCCATCGGGGTGCATTTGCAAGTAATAGCCTTGCCTGCAATATAACCTGGTCACTATGCCCTTGAGCTGGGGATCTGAAAAGCAAACACAGTTGTCATAAGCCTCACAATGTGCCACAGAAAACGTTTCTTTTCTTTCTTTCTCTGCAATAAATACAACACCTCTTATAGGACCTCTTCCAGGTTCCTATGTGTTGTAGCCAGCCTGAAGTAGACTAATTATAAAAGGTGAAGAAAAGGCCCGGGCAGCTATATCTGTCAGTTGCCCCCCCCCCCAAAAAAAGGCCATCTGATAAAACTCATGCATGAGTATTGCAACTGCTAGTCAAATTATGAATTCATGTTTTTCTTAATTATCTTTGACATCATAAGCTAATTAGAATCACAGTTTAAAGCAATAGTTTTCAGGATAACAGTTTCAGAGCTGTGCAAAGTTTTGATTTAAAAAACAAGATTAGGGGCCCGGAGAAATAGCACAGCGGCGTTTGTCTTGCAAGCAGCCGATCCAGGACCTAAGGTGGTTGGTTCGAATCCTGGTGTCCCGTATGGTCCCCCGTGCCTGCCAGGAGCTATTTCTGAGCAGACAGCCAGGAGTAACCCCTGAGCACTGTTGGGTGTGGCCCAAAAACCAAAAAAAAAAAAAAAAAAAAAAAGATTAGGGGGCCAAAACAATAGCATAGCAGGGAAGGTGCTTGCCTTGCACATGGCAGACTCAGGTTCGATCCCCAGCATCCCACAGACTACCCTGACTCCATCAGGAGTGATTCCTGAGTGCAAAGCCAGGAGTAACCCCTGAGAACAGCAGAGTATGCCACAAACCCCCCCAAAAATATTAAAATGGTTTCTATTTGGATGATTTCTTCTTTTTTTTTTTTTTACTTATTTTGATAAATAACCCTCATAGCATCAAGCAAGGTGTTGGCCTCTCATAGGGCCAACTTGAGTTTGATCTCTGGCACACCATATGGTCCCTAAGGTGTAAGGAGTGATCTCTAAGTGCAGAACAAAGTGATCTATAAGTGCAGGAGTAAGGCACAAGTACCAGAGGTCATGGCACGAAGTGAAATTAATAATAATTAAACAAACAAAAATAAAAGAAGCGAAAATTACTTCCTTCTAAAATTTAGACTCTAAATCATGCATCAGTTATAAGTCATCACAAAGACCTCACTTACTGCATCTACCCCTAGAGACTAAGCGCCGTTTCCCTTAGTTTTGGCAACATCATATGTAAAGAACAAAGTAAATCTTGGGGTTCGTAATTGCCATGAAAATATGTAGATATGGGTTGTTGATAGTATTGATATATTGATAAATTCCTGAATGCAGAGCTAAGAATAAACCCTGAATATCATTGGCATGGTCCAAAAACCAGGAAAAAAAAAAGAATTTACGCAGGTGATTTCATCATTTTTTCCCCGCAAACCCTTGTCTAACATCACTAATTTTTTTTAACACTGCTTGCTGACTCTTCCAAATTTGAATTAAGTTGGCTTTTCAAAAAGACATATACGATTTTCTGGTTCTGGGTTATTGTTACCCATGAAGGCTTTGCAATCTGTGAATTTTGTATTTTTCAACGTAAAAGTAGGCAAAGTAGCACTTAGTATGTTTATTGAAAATTAGGGTAATGAAGAGGGATAAAATGCTTCAAAGAAAGTATTAGTGAATGGTGCTACCAAAAAGCAAAAAAAAGCAAAAGCAAATACTAATAAGTGAACCAAAATAAAGACACAAAAATAAGAAATAAAATCAAAATGAGTGAATTCAAATTTAAAAAAGACCCAAAAAAAGGAATTTGAAAATGTTTAGATATATTAAAGGCACCTACTAGAAATTTTAATTGAAAAAAGAAAACTCAGGGGCCGGAGAGATAGCATGGAGGTAAAGCGTTTGCCTTTCATGCAGGAGGTCATCGGTTCGAATCCCGGCGTCCCATATGGTCCCCCGTGCCTGCCAGGAGCAATTTCTGAGCCTGGAGCCAGGAATAACCCCTGAGCACTGCCTGGTGTGACCCAAAAACCAAAAAAAAAAAAAAAAAAAAAAAAAAGAAAAAAGAAAACTCAGTAAATCATCATTAATTAATATTATACCTTGAGACATGAAACAGTCAAAGTACTGTATTTGTGAAAAAAAGAACTAGCAGAGTAAAAGTTCCTTTTCCTCATAAACAGATAGGGATAGGGATGGTGATGATCTCTGGTGATTAATATATACCCTGCAAGAATATGAATTTTTTGTTTGAAATACTGCTAGATCTTAAACTCCTACATCTTTGACTCAATTAATAATAAAAAGATGAGGGGCCAGAGCAGCAGATCAAAAGTAGGGCATTTGCCTTGCACATCACCAAACCAGGATGGACCCTGATTCGATCCCCAACATCCCATATGATTCCCTGAGGCTGCCAGGAGCAACTTCTGAGTAACCCCGTGAGCTTTGCCAGCAGTGGCCCAAAACACAAAAAAAAAAAAAAAAAAGAAAGAATAATTAAATATTTGACATTTCATGACAAGACAAGAAAAGACTGAAAAATAATTTTGAATCTTAAAATGCTCGCATTCTTTTCTGTAACACTTAGTATTCAGAATATCTACGCTGTGTAAGGAGTCATAAAAAGTTAACCTCTTAATCATTTTCCTCCTGTTTGTCTGTATATGTTTTGAATTGCTGTTCCCGCATGTTTTACTAAAACTTCTTGTGTAAAAGCCCACCCTAACAATGCTCTATGACACTAATTCAAATAAAATAATGAAAGCTAGTGGGTATGTATTTAAGGAAAGATGTTTCATAATATATTCGCCTCCACATTCTGAACAGGAAAAAATGCAAATAATTAAAACTGACTTTAGATCCATAATGAAAAAAAAATACCCAGCATGTTAAGTTTTAACATTCTATCTCTCTCTTATTCTCACTCTCACTAGCTCTCTCTATCTCTCTATCAGTCTCTCTCTCAGTTGCAGGTTCAATTCAATTACCATTTTTTTGGGGTTTTGGGCCACACCCGGCGGTGCTCAGGGGTCACTCCTGGCTGTCTGCTCAGAAATAGCTCCTGGCAGGCACAGGGGACCATATGGGACACCGGGATTTGAACCAACCACCTTTGGTCCTGGATAGGCTGCTTGCAAGGCAAACGCCGCTGTGCAATCTCTCCAGGCCCTCAGTGACCATTCTAACTTTACTATTTAGTATTTACAATTACTACCTCAACTATCCCAAGTTGTTTTCAAGCAATGTTCAGAGTGATAAAAATGAAACCAAAAGCAAAACCTTATGCACTTTTAATAATCATTCAACGAGAAAATTTACAATATTGCACATATTTTACATAGCAAATAAGTTATCAAAGGCATATCACTTATCACCCTTAATCATATGAAATATTTGGTAAATTTGGTTCCTACACAGCTCACCTCTTCTAGTTTATAAAAGTAATACCTTAGATTTTAAACAGAGTAAAAAGGCAACTCTTTAATTAAACACATTTTTGATGGCAAATTCAATTAGATTTTGACACTTCTAATTGCAGAAAATAGTATTGTGAATAATTTGCCCCAAATCATAAATTATCATCTTATCCAACTACAAAGATAACTTATGCTCAGGAATTCTTCCAAAGGGCTTAGAAAAAGAGTTTTGGTGAGAACATCAAGTAAACTGATTCTTTAAAAACATATACACCATTAATAAGATCCAAAATTCGCTTTATCTTGCTGCTGATTCATTGCGATGGCCTCTATATCTTTGGGTCCTGATTTCAGTGACACTTGGAGAGCCCAACCCAACCCCTCTTTGAAACTTGTTCAGTCATTCTAGTGGGGTTGGTTACTCAACCTGTCACCCCAATCCAATACGCAGTTAATAATCATTTGATTCAAACAACTGATCTGACTCTAATGTCTTCCACACCTCTTGCGATCAAAATCCTATGCCTGGAGACTCTAGCAATAAAAACTTGCATGCAAAGCAATTCTTACCCCTAGTGATCTTGCTGTCTAATGAGGGGAGAACCTGTCATATGTTTTATGCTGATTAATCTAGTATGAAATGATTGAGTTTCCATGTCTTGCCAACCTGAGAATACATTAGGAATCCCAGGATAGTTTTCATTGTGTGTGATGTAGAATAGCTTTATCACTATGCTTTTCACAGAGCAGATGCTCAACAAATATTTAATGAAAGGAGCTCATTCTGTTTGTATTAAAAGTATTCATATACTTTTATTTTTAAGACTCCATATATTTGTTTTGAAAATATATGCATATATATTGTGCAGGTGCAATAGTATAGAAGGTATAAAGCACTTGTTTTTCATGAGGGGCCTACCCAGACACAGGTAGCCTATCCAGATTCAATCCCTGGCAACTATATGATCCTGAAAGCACTGCCAGGCATGAGCCTTGATTACAGAGCCATATTAAGTACTGTAGGGGTGTGACCTGAGCACTACAGAATATGTCCCCACCCCCAAAAATCATTTTAAAGACTCACTTGCAACAATATTGTCACTCCACGTGGTTTTGATTTCTTTATCATTTGACACTGACAATAATACTAAAATAATATTTACATGTCGTTTTGAGAATAATATCTACCATTTTATATCAGCACAAATATTAGAAGTTTTATGCTGTCTACTCCCCAGGAACATTAACTTTTCTTATAGATTCCTAAGTAAAGCGTCAAACACTGTATTAAAGTTTTAAATGCAAATATCAATGAAATACCAGAATCTAAGACATCTTTTTGAATTACTATCCAACTCTACATAGTCCTTTTTCACTTGTATTCCTGATGTTATTTCAGATAAGAATTCCAGTTATCTAGTGCTATATTTACAATTTCTGAATAGGTATGTTAACTGCCACAAAAAGTCTATGTTTATTCAGTGTCTATAAGTTTATAATAACCTATTTTCATTTTCCAAGAGTTACTAACTACTAAATATTGCTATTTAATGCTTCTTTCTCAGAAAAAATCATACCATCTTAAATACTTTCAAGTTTTCTGTTTAATTGTGATACTTTGTCACTATAGAGACACACACATATGAAAAAAATAACAGTGAAAAAGGAATGCTTTTACTTGGCTATATATGTGACTACATCACATCTTTTAGAGTTAGGAGGTAGCCCATTCATTTTTAACTGTGCAACACAAAAGCCATTTTAAACTTATTGTACTATAAATATAATTGCATATTATAAATATCAATCATGTGCCTCATTATTTTTCTTCATAAGAATTTGAGACTGAGTAGATTGGGGAACAAAAGGCCCAAGCGTAATATTAACATCTGCTAATATTTTGTAGTCAAATACCATAATGAGCAAATTTCAATGCTGGAAATAGGAAGAAAGAATATTCTGGAAAAGAATTTAAATGGGACATGAGTCATTGGCTAGATTGGAGAGTGCTTAGGGAGTGTGAAGACTTTCTTTCAAAGCCTAGATTGACTTTTGCTTCTGCCCAAGACAGAGTAACAGGGACCAGAAATATCTTTTTTTTGCATCAAATAATGAAGAATGGGCAAATTGAATTTTTCATGTACTGGATGTCATACAGTAAAGGTCAAGTCAGATCTAATAGATGGGATGATATGACCACTGATATTGTCTAAGTTTAGAGCCATATGAGAGTCCTGAACAAGCTAACCATGAAACAATGAAGGGAAGAAAGCCCATAGAGATTTCTGTTAAGGATTGAGAACTGATGGTTCTGAAGGAACAGTGTGGAACATTGACCCACAATGTTCCCTAGAGTCATCGTCTGTGAAGTGAAGTCAACTGACCTTGAAACAAAAATTTCTCTCCAGGCTGGAGGAAACCAACCAAGTCTCTAGCGCAAGGTCCACAGCTTCCAAAACAAGACAGAGACTAAACTTATTCTCATTAGTCAGACGAAAAAATTCATCATCATACATTCATCAAGCAGAAGAAAAAAAAAAAAAGGCCTCTCCACAGGGGCAGGAAAGAATTATCCTTCCTCTGAGCATGGCTTCAGTCTCCCCAACCAAATCTGAACACCAGACCTCATAAAAGCAGTTTCCAAAACACTTGCTGATATTCCAGAAAAAAAACCCAGAGATGTATAGAAGAACATAAGACTATAAATGTAAACTGTAAATACTTGAAGTACAAAGTTAAAAAAGAAGACAGAGTCATCCACGGAAGCAGAGATACAGCATCAGACCGTATCTGGGGAATAATAAAAGCCAACCAAGCACAGAACTTGATGTTAGGGTATTAGGTAATGACATGAAAGCCATCACTGTCACTTTATTCTTTATATTCAGAAAGCTAAGTACCAACAGAGGCTGTGATGTTCCACCATGGAAGTCTGTGGATGAAAATACAATTTTGGACTGACATAAGTTATGAAACTACCAGTGAATGAGACTAATGACAGTTGATGAACTGCAGAGAAAGCACAATGAGCTGAAAGCATAGCACAAAAGTGGTTCCCAGTAAAATAGAAAAGAATGAACAGAGCCAGGGTGAGCAATGGAAGACTCTTCAAAGAGCCAGATAATGGATAATGTAACTCACACTGTAATTTACAGGAGGGTAAGAAAAAGAAGACAGTTAAAGGAACAATGGAAGGCAAATTTCCAAATTATTCATAATTACAAAACCTATGTGCCGAACAGTTCAACAAACTCCAAAGACAGGAAAGGTGAAGAAAACTATATAAGATACTTTATCTTGAAAGTACTCAAGATCAGTTTTCCTCCCAAAAATAGAGAAAAAAATAGAGAAAATGCATTGGACAGGGGGAGGCAAAGAGAAGAAAATACAAGACTGGAGACAAGTGGAGGAGGAGGAAGAAGAAAAAAATAATAATAAGGACAAAGAGGATAAGGAAGAAGAAGAGAAACAGGAGGAGGGGAGAAAAAGGAGGAGGAGGAGGAGGAGAAGAAGAAGAGAATGAGAGGAGGAGGAGAAGGAAGAAAAAGAGTTTTTTTTGTTTGATTTATTTTTGTCATTAATTTTGAACCTGAAATACTGTATCTGAGAGATCACAAAGGAATAATCCTGGTTAAAAATAAATCCATAAATAATATTTAGCTAAAAGTTAAAAAAAGAAAAAGAAATAGCATCTTAAATTTTTTTAACAATTTTGTCTTAAATTCATTTTAAAATTATTTCCAAAATAAGAGTGAAATAAACTTTTTTACTCAGACACATAGAAAGAGAAATGCTAAAAAAAATTCTTTATGCATTAGTAAATGGTACCATATGGAAATACAGATAAACTGCAACTAATATATACTGATGGCAGGATATATACAAAATGCTTAAATCGCAGTGGGAAATTGCTTGCAGAATCATACATGAACCTGCTAATTTAGTCAAACCTTTCCATTGTAAGATCTTTAACCAGTATAAATAAAATAATATGTCCATAGAAAAACCAAGCTCAGTTTTATTTTATTTATAATAGTCCCAAACAAAATATAATCAAAATGTCCATCAACATATGAATGGATATGCAAACTGGATTTATTTACTAAAATACGACTCAGCAAAAAATATGATATACAGTGATAGATGAAGCAATATAGATAAATTATAAAATATTTATGTGGAATAAAAGTTGTACCTACGATATCATTTCATGATATTATAACTTATAAAATTTGAACAAACAATGTAAAATTAATATCTATAACTAGAAAGATAAATGAGAAACAAGAATATCAAATAATATAAGAAAATTTGGGAATATGGACATATTTAAAATCTTCAGTATGGTGATTTTTTACATTAAAACAAGAATTTGTATTCATATCTACTACAATTTTTTGAAAAGTATACTTTAATAGAGCTGTTAAATAAAAGCAAAGGCTGGAAAACAATAAACCGCTACTAACACACTCAAACAATAATAATAAAAGAGCAAATAAATTTCAGAATAGTCTTAAATTAGAAATACAGACATCATTTTGTAATATCCCATGAGTAAATTTATTAAGAATACATGAAGTAGAGGCTAGAGCTATAGTGCAGCAGTAGGGTGTTTGCCTTGCACGCGACTGACACAGGACTGACCTGGGCTCGATCCATGGCATCCCATATGGTCCCCAAAGCCAGGAGCAATTTCTGAGTGCATAGCCAGGAGTAGCCCCTGAGCATGACTAGGTGTGGCCCAATAAACAAAGAATACACAAAGTATTGAATGTTTATACATGTGCCAACAAAATTTTAGATACAAGGAATAAAAATCAATAGGAGTCTATAGAATAGAGAAAAACATAAAATTAAAATTTAAAATTTCAATTCTATTTTTAAAATAGCTAAACAACAAATAAAACATTGAGAAGCTAGACAACAAACGTTAAGGCTTTGAGTATTATATTTATACATGAACACACTGGATTAAATCACTACATCGCATGACTCATGTCTTCTTTCAGAAACCTGAACCAGGATGTCCTAAATGTAAGGGATCTGGAAAACAATTCTTATTTGATTCATTTGTTTACTAAATGTTGAGTCAGTCAATCCTATCCCACATTGTACACATTCGCTCTCCAGCTGTTAATACAGTATGTGAAATTGGAGATGAGCATGGCAGAAAAGAAAAAGGTAAGGAATCAAGGGCATCTGTTGAAATTAATGTGCATTATTCTTTCATCAAACTCAGCATCAAAGCCTCTCAGTAGAGGCCCCATTGCAATCAGGGTGCAGCATCATATTGCAAGAACCATGAAAACAGAATCACACAGATGACTAGTTTCTGAAGAAAAAAAAAAAGGTATAGAAGAGTAAGCTGGAAACTGCCAGAGAAAATAAAGGTATTTTCATGTTGATTGGACACATATGTTAGATTCAGAAAGCATTTCCTAATGTGTCTCATTTTAAAATCACTAGAACAGTGGGTGAATCTAAGAATATAATTACACATGACAAGGATGGATTGATTCCTTTCCTAGAATGAAGATCACGGAGTTAAGAAACAGGCATTCCCAAGCCTTGGTTGACATTTGGAGCTTGACTTCTGGAGCTCTATAAAGAGTGTGTTGGAGAGATATTGTATGGAAAGTTGATAGCATAAATGAGAATGACAATATCTCAGATCTGTCCCCTTTCCTGTTTCTCTCAGATGTTTGTCACTGCTGCTTCTAAGAGAAACTGCACATGAAACACTGGTGCTCACTAATGTTATGATTTTTAGAACCTCCTGAGCAGTAGTTTAAACCAGGAAAGAGAAGACATTTAGAAGAAATACATTCTCACAGTCATAATCAAAGACCCATGGCGGATAACAAAAACTGTGGTCTTGAATTTAGAATCCAGCTGTGATAAAGAATTTGCATACTGAAAACTCAAACATTCTGCCCATTTTATCACCAAGAAGTGGTGCCTCTCCACCACTTTGATCAGTTGAGGTTTCATATGCATGGCCATTAAGAACAGTGTTCTCAGATTAATTCATGAAAGTCTGGCAGTGACTGCAGAAGTAGATCCAATCATACTGGAAAATAAGAAGAGAAATCCAACCTCCTCTTCTTGAAGTGTATTTCCAAAGTCAAGATATTAAACTTGCTCATTTAGTGAGCATTTATGAAATATCTACCTTGTCCCTTGCTAGGAAGGGAGCGGAATTCATAGTGAAAGCTGGATGATGTCAACTATTTCCAGTATCATTCAGCCAATGGAAGAATTCAAGTTATATCTTGTATTAAATATTAATTATAAAGTCCTAGTGGTGGATGGATGGTGAGTCCTTTCTCGGCCAGGCCTGGCACCTGAATCCACTATGGCCTGGCGGGTCTGTAAAATGGCTAAGAAATGATTCCCAGCAGTCATGAAGTGTTAGGAGATATCCAGCTTTATTACAAGGTTCTAACTGCCATGTATGGCTTCTAAGCTGAGCTTTACTCAGCAGCTTCCATCAGCTGCTCTGCATCCCTCCTGTGTCTCCTTTCTACCTGCTGAGTCTTTTTTGCTCAGGCTTTTCCCCTAAATCCTAAGCAGATGTGGGAGGGTCTGATCATCCAGGTAAGATAGGCAGGTTGTGGAGGAAGGGTTTGCAGTTATTCAACAAGGATTCTGCATAACTAGAAAAATAATCTTCCCCAGCAATAAAGATGAGAGCAACAACAACCCCTACCACTTCCTGAGGCCAGGAAGTGTTCTAACTCCTTTCCCTATATTAGTTTTATTAGTCCAAACACAACTTTTTGAAGTTGGTGGAATTACTAACCTCATTTAACAAAGAGGACACAAAGTCAACCTAAGCAAATCAGGTAGATTCCAAGAGAGCTCGAGCTGCTTGAGTCTAGAAAACCTGATATAAATTATGAATTCCATTTTCTATTTTTTTCTGTTCTTTTTTTTGAGTAGCCACACCCAGCAATGCTCAGGGGTTACTCCTGTTCTGCATTCAGGAATTAATCCTGGCAAGCTTGAGGAACCACACTAGGATTCAAACCCAGGTTGGCCACATGCAAGGCAAGAGCATACTCTGGCACTGGACCCAACAATTTTATTTCTTGCTTAATCTTTTGCATTTCAATATTCTTTATTTCATTTTATCTCTTCACTAGTACAGCTGTGGAATCATGCAGACTAAGTAAGTAATCTCACTGTGTGGAGAATCCCAGGGTACAAAGTAGGTAGAGATGAAAGAAAAGTTATTGGTTGAGTATGCTTGATTTCCTTTGCTCACATTAGATTTGTTGTTTGTGGTTTTGGAATTCAATTCATATTTTAAATTTATTTTAAAATAATGGGGAGTTGATTATTTAAATGGAGCCTTTTCCAGGGCAAACACCCCAAAATGGCAGAGAGAGAGAGAGAGAGGGAGAGAGAGAGAGAGAGAGAGAGAGAGAGAGAGAGAGAGAGAGAGAGAGAGAGAGAGAGAGAACTCCCTATGCCTGGCAGCCAGACCTTAGATATTCCAGTTTCATATGATAAATCAAGAGTGAAATTCAGAGCAAAACTTTAAAACACTCAGGTGCACCATTTCTTTCTATGCATGCTAGGACCTGCTCTTTTCTATGCTTCTGTAATACAATTGGGAAGGAAATGAAAGTATCCATTTTTAAAATCAAGTTTGAAACTTGGCATACACATATAGAACCAAATTTATAAGACCTTTATTCAATTCCAACACTCTATAGTTGAGAATTATAAAACCCAACTCTATTGGAAAGTGTAAGGTGTTTTCTTGATGGAATTTATACCTTGATGTGAACTTTAAATTAGATTAGAGAACCCCATGAAAAATAATTAACAGTAATAGGAGTCTTAAAATTCTGTGTATATGTAGAATGGACAAAGAATATGGGCAATTTTTGCAACAAAGAGGAAAATGCCTAGTATAGATTTAACTACTAAGAGCTGGTCATTCCAAATCCAGGAGGTTGAAGAAAAGTTTCAGAAAGAAAATAGGATGAGTCCAACCAGAAAAGAAAAGATGGAGTAGGTGAAATGAGATAAGGGTTTCCCAAGGGAGAGAGAAAGTTGTGTGGAGTAAGTAGATTCTAAAGGCATTTGATTAACATGGATTTATAGGGCTTAAGGTTGATGGTTGGCATGGAAAGTGGAAGTCTACATGCCACTCTGGGCACATATTAAACTCCAATTAAATATGTTAAATATTAAACCGTGATAATTTAGTAAGTATATTTTGATAGCTTTTCCTTAGTTGAGGAATGATGTGAGGATGCAACATGTTCTAGAAGAGTACTCATTGTAAACTATTACTCTATACAGGTAAAAACACACGTAAAACTTTAGCTGAGGAATTAGAGACAGTACAGCAGGGAGCTGTGCATGGTTTGATCCCTGGAACCATCTATAATCATTCAAGATTATGGCCAGAAGTGATCCCTGAGCTCAGAACTAGCATTGTAAGCCCTAAGCATTGCCAGGAGTGTCCACCGGAAAAAAAAATACACACTTTAGCCTAAAAATGCAATTTATGGTAATTGTAATATCCATAGAAAACTCTAAGCCTTATTGTGGAGAATGTTAAAGGGGTGTGTGTCTCTGTGTGTCTGTGTCTGAATGGGCACACACACACAAAGCATATTAAACTTCAAAATCTGATTTAAAATATCTTCTTTTTGTATATCCAGTATAGAAAATATTTTTAAGGTGTCTTTATTTTCAGTGATTCAAGAGTTCTACTAACATTTCCATAGGAGATCAATTTAACTGACATTTTAAGCAAGTTTAGCCTGCTGTTTTGAAGGAAATAAATAGAACAAAATCATGACTATAAAACTTGTATCAGCATTTTTCTAAAATGTGCCCTTGCATCTAAACAAATTATTATCTCACTGTTCAATTTAAAGATAGACAACTTTAAATGACCACATTTTCCTGCATTTATCTTCAAATTAAAAATGCCAACAAAAAGTATTTTTACAAGACATAGCCGCTTATTTATGTAGATAGAATGGAAGCCACTAAGGGACTATCAATCAAAAATTAAGTACAATTATTATTACTAAATTTATAGAAAAACTAACTTCATTTAAAAGAATGACTTGATACATATAGATGAAATGCAACCTCTACTTATCTAACTTTAGAGATTTTCTTCAATGTATTAACATATTTAAAAACATAAATTTGATGTAAATTTATGTTGCAACAATAAGCAATGCATATCTTCAAAATGATAAATCAAAAAATTGTAGTTGCCATAATTTCCTCAAACTTAATCTTGTAATGCAGATGTAAAGAGAAACTCTACAAACAAATAATATTCATAAAGTCCCACTTAGGAAAATGTATTTATACCCAGGATAGAAAATGATATGAAAACTATTAATGAAAGGCTAAGGTCAAGTTGATGCTTCACTAGGTAAGAGAAAAGTCAACAAAATTTGCTTTCCTCTATATGTGACCTTGAGCACACATGATTGAATTCAATCTTTTTCTAATACATGGAACACAGAAAGTTACTTGCATTTGAAAAGTCACATGACTAGTGCCGCCAGATTAGCAACCCAGGAAGCATACTCTGTCATATGGTCTGGCTCTGAAATCGCCTTTGCTTGGTTGTGCCCTTGTGAGTTCACATTCAAATATTTACAACATGTGTATTTATTCCAATGATTTCTACTTGCTCTACAACTACCAAAGCACTTGCCCTTCATCAAGGCTCTTCTCTCTCTTATCCAGATTAGGAAATCCTGTTTTGCCTCTTTGAAAAGATAGTTTATGTTCAGTTACATATTTTCCCAACTCATTTTGGTTGTTTTCAGAGTTTACTTTGTGTAGACCACACAAAATCACAACCCCTCGATAGTGAAAAGCAACACAAAGAACCTTGGCTCAGCATAGGTCTACATACCTACCAGAAGTTTTTGAAGTCTACCTTCAGAGCCTTTCTTAGGAGGAAGATTGGGTCATTCATGTACTATGACTTCCTCTCTCTCCATATCAGCTCATATATAAAGGCTACCAGTAAATCCCACTTGCCAGAAAGGATTTGGGATTTGCCAACTCACTTGAACAAAGCCTAATCTTGTGAAAGAAATCAACTCATGCCAGCCAGAACTCCTGGTGAGGGCCTTTCTGCCTGATTGGGGCAGTACACTGTAAAAACATTTTGTTGTCAGACTGTATACAGCCTGGGACCAATAAAAAAGCCCTAACCTAGGGTGTGAACTACGATCTGCACAATGAACATGATCCCCAGCTCCAAAGGTCTGGCAGAGACCATTGTAACGGAATGGGGCATCTGGAAGCACAAAGAAAGACACTGTCCTAGGTGCCATCCTAGCTTCAGTGCAAAGACCAAGATCACCAACCACAGAAGATGAATTAAAATGACACTGATGGAACAGAACTTCTAGAACCACAAAGACTGACTTCATCATAACTCCCACCGCAGGATCTGTGCAGATACTGAGATCCCTAGACACAGAGGCCTGATAGTATCACCCAGGACAGAACAGAGGTCTTACAAACACCACAAAAGCACCACCGGGAGAGTAAATGATCCTGAACAGAGTCTATAGTTGATCCCATGACAATACACTCCAAGGGCGGAGAAACCCCATATCTCTTAGGCCAAGTGAATTCCTTTTCGAATGACCCCAATATTTACTGTGCCGGGGCAGGAGGGAAAAAAACAAAAAGCACAAAACATTATTTTTTATTTTTTTATATATATTATTTTATTTTCATTTATTATTATTATTTTTATTTACCTATCTATTTTTGGTCAATTTCTCTGTTTGGGTGTGATAATTGAAGTTGTCCCCAGTTATACTTATTCTTTCTCTTCCTTTCTGTTCTTCCTTTGTATTCTATGCCATGTTTCTTATATCAAGACCATGGCATTTTTTTTGTTTGTTTGTTTGCTTGTTTTGTTTTGTTGTGTGTTTCTTTTTGTGGGGTTTTTGTTTTTTTTTTGGTGCTTGTGTTTATTGTTGGAGTCCTCACGGGATATTTGACACTTCTTTTTGTACTGGTGGAATATTTCACCTTTTTTCTCTCCTTCGTTTCTCAAACCGATGTTGAGAGCCTCTGGAAGAATTCTGCTTATTTTCGGCGTATTAGACTTTTACCCCAGTTTATTACTTTTCTCTCCTTCAAACAAAACCACGTAACTTGAACTAGCTAGTCCTGCCCCCCCAATTAGAGGGGGAAACAAGGGAGATACCAGGACCAAACAGGTGCAAGACTACTATGCAGTAGGCTAGATACAGAGGAGACCACATATCCTAGCTACCCTGGGGGTGAGGGAAGAGGATATGGGTGGTAGGACAAAAACGGAGGTGTAGGGAGGACAATTTGGTGATGGGAATCCCCCCTGATTTTATGTAAATATATACCTAAAATATCATTGTCAACAATATGTAAGCCACTATGATCAAAATAAAAAAAAATATGTGGCAACAGAGGGAAAATAAAAACATTTTGTTGTGGTGGTTCATTTGAGTCATCCCATGAAAATGAGATTTATAGTTCATAAGGTCATTCCAGTGATGCAAAGTCTTAAGTAACTAAAAAAAAGTTTCCAATCTCAGAGGACAGTATCAAATAGGGTAGGCCATACTGCAGGCTTCTAATACCAGGGTTCTCTGCCTCAGGCCAAGACTGGAATAGAGAACAGAATATTTCCAGAAAGCGGCCTGAGAAACAGGGCCTGATCACTATGCAAGAACAATCTTGACAGAAAGATCCAGGTCTGACTCTTCCCCAGGCCGTCTACATAATAGCATAGATGTCTTCAAGATTGACTTTAGAAGGTTCAGAAAAGGGCTACATTTGGACCAAGGTGGGTGATGAGATCAGGGGTGATGATAAAGCTAGGCAACCTCTATCCAGACTCTGAGTTGGGTATTTTTTCCTATCAGTAAAAAAAAAAAAAAAAAAAAAAAAAAGAATGTCTACTGATCAAATTTAGTATGACCCCTAATGAAACCAGGTAACATTAGTTTGAGAACCAATAATCTGACACAGAAAAGAAGATGAGCTGAGGCCAAATATTCCTCCTTTCCCCTATGTTTGTTGTTATTGCTCTCTTTCTAGAACTTGAAGTTATAGCCTTCATTTTCACATCTTTGGCACACTCAGCCAGGTGGGGTGTTTTCTTCCTTCTCTTGAGCTTCAATATTTTGCAAAGACTTTCAAGTGTTCCCCTATACACAAGAGGTTCTGACTCGAACAATGCTGTGACTCAACTCACTCTGGACAATAGCCCAATTCCATATGCTCCACCCCACCCCAAACCTTATCTCCCAATGTTCTGATACACATTCCCTGGAATGAATGAACATTAGTGGTTACCTCCTTTGGAAAAGCTCCTACATGCCTAGGAAAAACAAGACACCCTCCTCCTCCACAAACACAGGAAGAATACCATTCTACCTTCTTTCAACAGAAACAACTTTGAGGTGGGGATAGAAGTCATGACAAAAACTGACAGTCATTCCCTAGAAAGGGTCAGGCACAATGGAAAATATTGTAAAAACATTTCTTGGAATAATCCTAAGAAATGACACAAATCAATTGCTCTAACTTTATACTTTTAAATGCATATGAATGATTTGAGATTTCATCAACTATTTGACAACATTCACACAGTTGATTGTAGGTAGAGACATTGAACCCATCCTGTTTGCTAAGTTGTAACAGATAACAGAAAGTAACAGATGATAGGCTTTACAGTTATTCTATACTCAAAAAGAACACCTTTCACTTGTATCTCTATGAGTAGAGTTAGCAAAGGAAAAGGGAGACAGAGAGATAAGTAAATCAAGAGATAAGGCCTTTGTATAAAAGTACAGAGTTACAGCATGTCTGTATGAGGCAGAAAAGTTGAGAAACACAGGGGAAAAAATCCCAATTAGTTGATAGGAATTATTTCCCAATTATGTGAAGAAAAATAAAATGAAGTGTAAGCCTATCAATGGCTAAAGTTTAAGATGCTTAGAATTTACATACCAGCGCAAAGAAATACTTTTTAATATAGACACCTCATAATAATAAATGCCAAAGAACTTTCTTCATGTATACATTCCTTGCTTTAGAAAATTGTTCTTGATTATATGTTTTAAAAAAAGTGTTCTTGGATACCCTAACAACAAAGAAAACGGGAACAACTTGATCTAAGAACAGGTTATCCTACCTCACCAGCTAATGATAAGACAAAATCAGAAGACTTGTCACCCTTTGGTCAGTCCAAAAGCCAAGATCGCGATTTACAGATGACTGGCTGCTAGAACCATGACTGGACTGAATACATCTTGAGACCAATAAAAAAGCCCTAGTCTAGGGTTCGAAATACGACCCGCACAACAACCATGATCCCCAGTTCCAAAGGTCCGGCAGAGACAATCGCAACGGTATGGGGCTTCTGGAAACACAATGAAAGATGCTATCCTAAGTTTCATCTCAGGATCAGTGCAAAGACCAAGACTACCAACCACAGAAGATGAATTAAAATGACACTAAGGGAACAGAACTTCTAGAACCACAAAGAAAGACTTCATCATTAGCCCCATTCCTGAACCTGTGCAGATACTGAGATCTCTAGATACAGAGGTCTTATCTCATCACCCAGGACGAAGCAGAAGTTTTCCAAACATCACGAAAGCACCCGTAGAGTAAATGAACCTGAACAGAGTCTATAGTTAATCCCGTGACAATATACCCCAAGGGTGGAGAAACCCCATAGCTTTAAGACCAAGTGAATTCCTTTTCAAATGACCCCAATATTTACTGTGCCAGTGCAGGAGGGAAAAAAAAGGCAAAAAGCACAAAACATTTTTTATCTTTTATATATTTTTCTTCATTTATTATTATTATTATTATTATTATTTTATTTACCTATCTACTTTTTGTCAATTTCTTTGTTTTGGTGTGGTTATTGAAGTTGTTGTCCCCACTTATATTTATATTGTTTTTTTTTCTTCTTTCCTTTCTTTAGGTGCTCGGCCATGTTTTTTAACTCAAGACCATGGCTTTTTTTGTGGTGCCTATCATTATCACTGGAGTGCTCACTGGATATTTGACAATTCTTTTTGTACTGTTGGGGTGTTTCACCTTATTTTTCTCCTTCATCTCTCAAACAGATGATGAGAGCCTCTAGAAGGATTCTGCCCATTTTCAGCATATTAGACTTTTACCCCAGTTTACTACTTTTCTCTTCTTCAAATAAAACAACATAACTAGAACTATGTAGTCCTTCCTCCCAGTTAGAGGGGGAAATAAGGGAGGCACCAAGACCAAGACTTCTAAGTAGTAAGGTAGGTACAGAGGGGACCACATATTCTTGCAGCCCCAGGGGTGAGGGAGGAGGATATGGGAGGTAGGACGAACACGGAGGGGTAGGGAGGACAAATTGGTGATGGGAACCCCCCTGATTTTATGTAAATATGTACCCATAATATTATCGTCAACAATATGTAAACCACTACGATCAAAATAAAAATTATATTAAAAAAAGTGTTCTTGATTCTAACTGTTAATATTTCTCTAAGGAAAATAACTATAAAGGGTCTTTGACAATAAAGTTTCCATGTAAGTTTTCCATGTAATTTCTCCTTGTATATTCTATTAAATATGTTTTAGAAATAAAGGAAGAGCAACTGGGCCTTTACACTTCTCCTTACCATTTAGGCACATATATTAGTTAGGTATCAGAAAAGACTTAGTGAAACTCATTAAGATAAATATATTCTTCACTTTATAATACTCTTCACAGCAGAGAGAAAGCACCTAGTTTTGCAATTATGTGGGCCATTGAACATGTGAAGTAAAAAGAATTAAATCTGTTATGACTCACTCCATGGCCCCAAAATACCCCAATCCCATTGTTACCTGGTTTAAAGGAAAACAAATTTCAAAAAATACAATAAGGGGGGCCGGAGTGGTGGCACTGGAGGTAAGGTGTCTGCCTTGCCAGCGCTAGCTTAGGGTGGACCGCAGTTCGAAACCCCGGCATCCCATATGGTCCCCCAAGCCAGGAGCGACTTCTGAGCACATAGCCAGGAGTAACCCCTGAGCGTTATCAGGTGTGGCCCAAAAAACAAAAACAAACAAACAAAAAACAATAAGGGAATTAATGTCCCAAGTTCCTGAACTCTCCAAGAACAAGACCTCTGTTTAATAGGTGATGGGCCTTCGCCTCAATCCTCAGAGCCTGGGGGGCGGGGAGACATCAGCTCAGGTGGTTTGACTCAATCCAGGTCTTCTTCCCAAATACATTTTTCATGACTGCAAAAGAGTTTCTCAAGAACAAAATCTGGAAAGCACCTAACACATGGGAGATATCTGAATCTTTTGAAGCTTCTTAGGTTGTCAATAGAGTGAATTTCATTTTGAATACAGCAATCAATAAATTAAAATAGAAAACTACAAGATCCATGGAAATGCTTAAGACTTAGTTCTCAGCCGCTAAAGCTTAGTATGGGATGTAGACAGTGAAGAAGTCATCCCTGTCAGAGGACTATAGGGTGTTGGCATGGTGACAGGTACATAGATATGAGGAACGATAGGAGGTGGCAATGATAGGATAGGCCTTAGCAGATACATTCTACCTTGCTGTTTAATGTTGAAGACTTGGCTGTACTACTTTACATGTGCTGCTTCCGGTGCACCAGCCCTCACATCTCCTTGCCATCGCTCTTTTCACAAGTATTTCCTCCCTTCCTACATCAATCATGTTCTTCTGGGCTCATCTTTCCAAAGAACCACCTGCTTGTAGTTTCTAGGATACAGGTTCCCTAAAGGTGTCCTAAAAGCTAGTCCCCAGGTCTAAATATGGTACTTTGTATAGCAAAGGGGATGAGAGTGATTCAGTGCAATTACAAAGACCCCTTAAAAAAAAGGGAATGGAAGGTGAGAAAGTGGAGTAATTAACCACCAAGAGATGCCCACATTGCTGATTTTGGGGACAGCATCAGGAGCTCTTTTCAAGGAATGCCTACAGATGGCAAGGAAAGACATCACTTCGAGAACTCTAGCACCTTCAGGAAGGAATGCAGAACCACTGGCACCTTAATTTTGGCTCAAAATCCAACCTAGGGATGAATTCAATAAAATATTTGTGTTTTGATACCACTGAATGCATGGTCCAGTTTTACAATAGTGATAAGAAGGTTGTTCTCTTGCATTTGACTCTCAATATCTTGATGATGTAGAAAGTATAGGGAGAGTTCTATGCAGGAGAAAGATCTTGTGCTACCTTGTCCATCTGCCCTCACCTTTGAAGCATGTCTCTTAAAATAGAGATGCCAGCTATAGTTAAGGAATAATATTCATGACAGCAACGTGGGCTTCCATTGACCTGTAAGAGCTCAGTAGTTTGGGGAAGAGGAGGGCTTTACACCAACTCCAGCAGAAACTCCCTATGAGATTCCTCCAATCAGGTCAAGCAGTTCAATGTGATGTCGAATGAAGCAGTGTTACTTGAATCCAGATGTGTACCTTACTGTTAGGATAACTAACTAGGGGCTCTGAGATCACATGGGACACTTCCAGAAATTTTCTGGGACAACTTGAAATTTATAGTTCTACCTGTTGCAGCTAGGAAAGTCATGGGATGCTGGGGTTGGGTCCCTCTGCATGAAAGATGTGAACTCTGATTGCTGAGATATCTCTGCAGCACCCAATAAGCTGAAAGAGTAAATCTGGGTACAAGGTTTCCCCCCCTTTATATGTACATAGAGTTGGGTGATTCAAAAAATATTTAGACATGTGTCATGTCTGAACCTTCTCTTAAAATGAGCAGAATAGAAACAATTATCTTATCTTAAATATGAGGATGCTGGTAATGAGTACAACTAAGCCACTTTTTCCAATGTACCCAGTTCTTTATTTCCCTTTGATGTTTTTCTTCATAAATAAATTATTTAATCCAATCACTGTGTATTTACAATTACAAAGCTGTTAATATGCATAGTTCTTATCTAGAGAAATTATGCAAGATCATCACTGTTTAGGGTGATGACTATGCTACCATTCACATCAACAGCTAGCAAAGGCTGGCATAGGAATCACTGACTTCTTGTCAGAACCATTCCACAGTATTTGTAAGAATAAATAGGAAATGTGATCTGGTGAAGGGTGGTGTACATTCATCAACTTAAACTCAATCATAAACAATTTTGTTTTCACAGTACTTAAATAAAGTAATTATAAAACAAACCTTTTGCCAAGAATTATGGCAGCTTGGACCACGAGCACTGTCTTTTCTTTATCTCATGAACTTCTAAACTTGTGAAAATTACACCGCATGTACTTCACTGTGGCATGCTTTCGCTTTTAATATTCTGGAATGTGGTTTGATTATTGACAATTTTGTTGCTACTAGCAACTGAGGGAGTGAATTTGGAGAATAAAAGAATAATCCATTCTTTACAGCAGAACACACACAAAAAATCTTAAAATAATTCCTATGGACTATATTAGCAATATAATAGCATGACCCATATAAAATATAAAAAATGAATGTTCAGAAACAATTATTGACAAAAATAACCAATTCTGCCCCAGATTTTATTAAAAATTAGAACTCAATGAATGTAGCCTGTAGATAATAATTGAAAAGAAAAAAAGAGCTATTCAACAAATTTCTTCTAACAAAGCCAAATGAGCTCTATAAAATTGGATCTGAAATTGTTTTATCATACCTATATACAAAATTGTCACCAAGTTTAGTGATGCTGTAGATGTTCTTTATTTCTGTATTCCAGAAACACAGACCAAAAGGAGAAAAAATATTTCCTAATTGTCACTTTCTTTGTAACTTAGGATCCAAAACTTAGAAAGCAATTTAACTTCCAGTGGTGACCCATCAAGAAATATATGACCAACATTCACACCAACATAAAAGCTAGATACAAAAGGGGCCAGGAGAGAAAGCTCAGCAGTAGGGCATTTGCCTTGTATGTGGAGGACCCAGGAAGGACAGTGGTTCAAATCCCGGCATCCCATATGGTCCGCTGTGCCTGCAGGGAGCAATTTCTGAACACAGAGCCAGGAGTAACCCCTGAACGCCACCTGTGTGACAGAAACAAAGCAAAACAAAACAAACAAAACCAAACTAGATACAAGAAAAGGAAATGGTCCAGAGAGGTATACAGCACTTAAGATGCTGGCCTTTCATGCTGTCAACCCCAAATAAATTCATATGAATCTTCCAAAGGAAGCCACAGCATCATCACAGTCACTTCTGAGTTGAGTTAGGAATAGTTCCTGAGTAGTACATTATGTGATCAATACCCCCTCCCAATTTTTTTTTTAAAGAAAATGAATAAAATGTTTTGGAGGCTCTGGAAATTTCCATAGCAACCAGGACTGGAAAGGCCAATCAATAGCCCAAAGAAAAGGAAAAACCTATTCAGCTGAATGCAGTACTGTAGATCATTCCTGATCCCAAGATTTTGCTTTATTAGAAGTTGAGGAAAAGAAAGATTGAAAAATCACAGGAAAGCTTTTGACAGTTCTCAGAAATGCTAAGGAAATGAAATTTGGAGCTCATTTGGAACCTGGACAAATCTATATTTTAGCCAACACAAAGAAATCTAGAAATAGTTTTACACACACTGTCTCACACACTCAGATACAAAATAAAATCAAACATATTGCGTGCAAGATTAAATCAGAACTTACTGCTCTTAATTTAATTACCTATGAAAAATCCTCTCTGAGAAAGGTAAGAAGCAATAAAAATGTCAAAAATTACAAAAAATACAAAAAATTCAAGAGAAAAATAGAATAAATATGGTTAAAGATATTAGAGGAAACAGCATTTTTAAAATACCTGTGACTAATATATTTTGTAAATAGAAAATATATGATCACTCAATTAAGTGAGGTATAAAATAATCAAATAAAACCTTTCATTGCGTAAGAAATAGTGACTAACATAAAAATACAACACTTGGATTAACCACAATGAAAAGATAATTATAAACTTAATAGTAATTTTAAATGAGTATATACAGGACAGAAAAGTGTTCAAACTTAGAAGGTATTTTTATAGTATGGATTGTACAGAAAATACAGAAAATTGTATAGATTGTACAGAAAGACTGTAGTCTTGGAAAGAAGGGAGAAGATTGTAAAGCAGTATGTTAATATAAGGAAAAATTGTAAAGCTGTCATAAAATATTATACACATATTCAGGTTCTGTAAACTTCATTTAAGTGAAACAAATAAACAATGCCAAGGCCTGGAGCTCAAGAGGTAGTACCAAGGAAAGGGTACATGTGCTTTGCATGTTGCCAACACTGGTTTCATTCTCAGTGCCCCTTATGGTTCCCTAAGCCTCTCAAGGAGTGATCTCTGAAAGCAAAGTCAGGGATAGGTCCTGAGCACCACTGGATGTGGCCCCCAAAACTAATCAAAACAAACACGCATCAAGGAAAAAAATGGCTAAAATAAAAGACCAGATAAATCTTTTTAAACTATCAGGAAAATAATTAAAACACAACCCCTTCAAATGAGAAGTTTCACAAGACAACTGAATGTGTAGTAAGAATAACAAAGTCAGAAGGAAATAAACTGAATGGAATTCTTAATATGACAAAGAAAGCTAGAATTCTGTGTCCCATAACAATGTCACTAAGAGACAATGACAAAATAAAATTTTACAGAAAGCATCTGCCAGAGTTCATGACAAACAACATTAATGTTACAATACAGATGATAAAAATAACAATCATCCAAGTAATGAGATATGTTTAATTGGAATGAAAGTTCCCAAGTGTAAACAAGAAGAGTAGGAAGGGTTAATGAAAATGGAAAGCGTAAATATGCTCATGATTAGTAAATGTTTTGTTAGTTTATATTGTGTTAATAAAAACAAGGAACAAATCAAAGGACTAATACTAAGTAATACTGTCTTAATATTGTATGAAATGTGGTAAATATCTAAGTTTATATTAGACTATTAACTCGGCACTAAATGTGTTGAGATGTAGACTAATCATGAAACTATACCATGAAGTATTTATAAATTTCAAAAAAATCATGGTAAAACTGTAATAATAGATATTCTAACATATTAAAAAAAGAGAATAAAAAAGGAGCTTAGAATGGGCTGAACAAATAGAAAATAAGTGTTAAATTTCATTAAAATCAAGCATTTCAATATTTCGTTAAATGTAAAGAATATTCAAATAAAAATCAGAAACTGATAAAGTGCCTTTAAAAATAAAGGAAAATGAATTCCCATTAGATGCATTATTTAAGGCAAATAAAACTGTGAAAAGTATGGAAAATGAGAGCAGGAGAGGTGGTACAGTAGGGAGGGCATATATATTACACAAAGTCCCATCAAAGGGACTTGTGATTGCAGTTACCTTAGAAATCCTAAGCACAGCCAGGTGTGGCCCCCAAACCAGTGTGCATGTGTGTTTGAGTGTGTGTGAAAAACGATCAGCATTGATCAAAGACATGAAGGACCTATACAAAGAAAACTATAAAGCCCTGCTTTTTTTTCTTTATAAAGAAATGAGTTTTTTTCTTTATAAAGAAATGAGAGAGGACACACGGAAATGGAAACACATACCCTGCTCAAGGGTTGGCAAGATTTACATCATTAAAATGGCAATACTCCCCAAAGCATTATACAGATTTAATGCGATCCCTCTAAAGACACCCATGACATTCTTCAAAGAAGTGGATCAAACACTTATAAAGTTCATCTGGAACAATAAACACCCTCGAATAGCTAAAGCACTCCTAGGGAAAAGAAACTTTAAACTGTGCTACAAAGCAATAGTTATCAAAACAGCATGGTATTGGAATAAAGACAGACCAGTGGAATAGGCTTGAGTTCTCAGAGAACGTTCCCCAGACATACAAGCACCTAATTTTTGACAAAGGAGCAAGAAATACTAAGTGGAGCAGGGAAAACCTCTTCAACAAGTGGTGCTGGCAGAACTGGTTAGCCACTTGCAAAAAAGCGAACATAGACCCTCAGTTAACATCATGTACAAAGGTAAAATCCAAATGGTTTAAAGACCTCGATATCAGACTTGATACCATAATGAAGTATATAGAGCAACATGTAGGTAAAACACTCTATGACATTAAAACTAAAGGCATCATCAAGGAGGAAACTGCACTTTCCAAACAAGTGGAAGCAGAGATCAACAGATGGGAATACATTAAGCTGAGAAGCTTCTGCACCTCAAAAGAAATAGTGCCCAAGATACAAGAGCCACCCACCATGTGGGAGAAACTATTCACCCAATACCCATCAGATAAGGGGCTAATCTCCAAAATATACAGGGCACTGACAGAACTTTACAACAAAAAACATCTAATCCCATCAAAAAATGGGTAGAAGAAATGAACAGACACTTTGATAAAAAAGAAATACAAATGGCCAAAAGGCACATGAAAAAAATGCTCCTCGTCTTTAATCATCAGGGAGATGCAAATCAAAACAACGAGATACCATCTCACACCACAGAGATTGACACACATCACAAAGAATGAGAACAATCAGTGCTGGAGGGGATGGGGAGAGAAAGGAACTCTTATCCACTGCTGGTGGGAATGCCATCTAGTCCAACCTCTATGGAAAGCAATATGCAGATTCCTCCAAAAACTGGAAATTGAGCTCCCATTCGACCCAGCTATTCCACTCCTAGGGATATACCCTAGGAACACAAGAATACAATACAAAAACCCCTTCCTCACACCTTTATTTATTGCAGCACTATTCACAATAGCCAGGTTCTGGAAACAACCAAGATGCCCTTCAACAGACGAATGGCTAAAGAAACTGTGGTACATATACACAATGAAATATTATGCAGCCTTCAGGAGAGATGAAGTCATGAAATTTTCCTATATATGGATGTACATGGAATCTATCATGCTGAGTGAAATAAGTCAGAGGGAGAGAGAGAGACGCAGAATAGTCTCACTCATCTATGGGTTTTAAGAAAAATAAAAGTCATTTTTGCAACAATTCTGAGACAATGAGAGGAGGGCTGGAACTTCCAGCTCACTTCATGAAGCTCACCACAAAGAGTGGTGAGTGCAGTTATAGAAATAACTATAGTGAGAACTACCATAACCATGTGAATGAATGAGGGAACTGGAAAGCCTGTCTAGAGTACAGGTGGGGGTGGGGTGGGGATGGAGGGAGATTTGGGACATTGGTGGTGGGAATGTTGTACTGGTGAAGGGGGGTGTTCTTTACATGGCTAAACCTAATCATAATCATATTTGTAATCAAGGTGTTTAAATAAAGATAAAAAAATTTAAAAAATACATTTTAGTTCACTGAATTTTATAAAAGTTCCATGTAAATAATTCAATATTACTTTTAAACAGACATGTAATTATTCCTTCATATTTTATTTATAGGACTATAAAATGCATGGGTACTCATTTTATTTAGATGAAAATCTGATTATATGTAAAAAAAAATCACTGAAAATATTTCCTGCTCTTACCCATTTTGAATGCCAATAGGTTTTGTTGTTTAAAAATGGAAAGTAGTTTTATTATATTAAAATTTTAAATATACTAATAAGTATATTTAGATTTAATATATTTTAATTTTTGTTATATTAGAAAAAATAGTTTACTTAATTGATATATTAATATTTTAAGGTGTAAAACATAGCATCAAATGAAAATATGGAAAATTGTAATTAAATGATAGAATTTATATGCTTTCATATAAAAATGAAGGACATATAGTAGATTATATTATGTTTTAAAAGAAACATGTAACCACTTGACTTAAGTACTTCATTAGATGAAAAGTTTTTGTCGTTGTTGTTCATTCTTGTTTTGTGTTATTTTGCAATTTTTTCTCAGCTTTAACATTGGCAATTATCTGTGCCAGAGTTGTTATCTATCTTTCTAATATATCCTTAATAAAATCATAGAAATAAAGGCAAAAAAAAATGAAAAAGAAAAACGATCAACATGCAGACATTAAAAACAAAAGAAAAGTGGTCTAGTTAAACTAACAATAAAGTAGATAAAGCAAAATATAAAGCATGGTTAAAAAATGAATACAGTTGATAATATATAATACTTTTCTATCAACTCATGACGAATGGAGGAAAACATTGACAGATTTTAAGAAGGTAATGCAAACTTATCCTTTCATGGTCTAGCTTCTTGGGGGGTTGAAGTGATAGGATTGTAGATAGGGTGCTTGCTTGTACACAGACAAACTCGAGATTGATCCCTGGCACCAAACACGGTTCTGTGGGTCCCCCCAGAAGTAAGCCCTGAGCACTGCCAGGTGGGCTCAGAAACAAAAACCAAAGTCAAAACCAAACAAAATAAGTTTTTAATAAGATAGAAAACAGTCTTAGTGTATATTCATAGCACAGTTGTTTCAGAAACAATAACTATAACTGACAAATTTTTAGTAAAATATAAAACAATCTTACTGCATATTCATAGCACAGTTGTTTCAGTAACAGTAACAGTAACTGACAAAAGTAGAGAAACATTATTTTGAAAAGAGAACATTTTAGCTACATAATTAAGAAACTGGATGTCATTGATATACATAAAACGTTGCACCTGGCAACTGAAAGAAACATATTGTTTTTAATTTGCATATTCATTTATATCTCTGATTAGGACAAATTTAGCCCAGAAATTTAGTGATTCATTTGTATAAAACAATATCTAGATAACTTCTAAATTCATGAAAATTAAATAAACACTTTCAAATAATCATGAGTAAAAAATTAAGAACATAAGGACTAAAAAACTAAATGAAAATTAAACAAAACAGTATAAACTGTGCCACTCAGCTAGCAGGTAAGTTAATGAGGTTTAATCATGACTTACACACATGATTAAATTCACTAAAGATTTAAAATTAATGAACCGATAATTTATACTATTGAAAAGTTTTAACGATCAAATTTAATTTTAATCTAAACAAAATTAAAGAAAATAAATTATGAATAAGAATGAATGCAACACAAAGGTATGCAATAATAAAATAATCAACTAATCCCAATCTACCTTCTTTCACAAGACAAAACTATTCAAGAAAATAAAGAGTAAAGTACAAATTACCAACATAAAGATAAGGTCAATGATGCTTACAGAGGTTATAAGCTACTCAAGAGATAACCTTAATGAATTTCCAAACATAATGTTAAATAAAAGAACCATATCATGCGTGTAATTTAGATAAAGTTTTGAAATGAACAAACTGAACTGCCTACATTTAGGGTTTAATGATTATCCAAAACATCAGTGGGAGTTTTGGGTTAATGTTTTCCGCATCATCCAAGTGGTATTAATACAAGCATATTCATTTTGTGAAGCATGCATTACTTTCATGTGAGATATGCACTTCAGCATTGAATTTGTGTGCACTTTGATGTTAAATATTACAACTCAACCTACAGTAACTGCCATAGAGACAGATTAAGGTGGGAATATTGGGGACATTGGTGGAGAGAAATGAACACTGGGAAGAGATTGATGTTGAAACACTGTTGTATACATTCATTGTGAATGCTTTGTAATGTAATTCATGGCAATTCAATAAAAATATAAAATGAATAGCATTTTAAATATAAACATTTCTATATGATTTACAAACTAGAAAAGACAATCTATGTATCACATTTAATATGTGTCCTTTTATAAGTCTGAGTGTTTCCCTTATGAGCTATTTTACATCTTTAACTTTATATAGTCTTACATAAAAAAATGCTGTGTGGATTTTCTAATTAATGAATTAGTAACTGAAAAATATTAAGCCATGTCTAGACAAAAAGAAAAATCATGTTTTTCTAAAGTTGGGTACAGATCCAGGAGTAAGCCCCAAGCATCATCTTATGGCTGAAAAACAAACAAAAAATAACTAATATCCAAAATTAGCATTATTTCACTTGAAAAAAAAAGAAGTTAGGTAGTTTACTTTTAGAGTTTTTATGCAGTTCTATATAATTAAAGATAGAGTGTAATGAGCTGAAATTGGAGTCTCATAGATATCTGCAGTAAAATGAATACTTGGGTTTATCAGTTTAGTGATACTTGGGTTTATCAGTTTAGGTTATTCATGGTAACAAATAATAAAGAGGACCACATACAGCATTTTGTCAGAAAAATACATGCAAGATTGAAATTATGTTCCAACATTAAGAATTTGTCAACTGTATCTTTTTCATTTTATAGATCTCTAGGTGAATGGATGGACAGATGATAGATAGATCTACACACTTTTAAGTTTTTCTATGGTGTTCAGTGGTATGTGAAGTAAAAAGGCTATATATTTCTTTTAAATACACTCAACAGACCAGAATCAAATTTTTGTTTTGTGTTCTATAGCTTGTCAAGAACAATTTGTGGTTCAATGATCAGAATATAAAATAGCGGGCCCATCCACATATTTCCTCATGAAACAAAATGCTCATAGTCAACATTGTAGAGAAGACATCAAACCACTTGTGTTGCAAGTCAGCCCCTGAAGAGGTTGACTGATGGAGGGATGGAGGATGGAACACACATCGGCGGGTAAACAGCTCATAGACAGTCAGGCTTGTGGAAATATTAGCTTTATTCTGTGGACAAGACTGAAGTCCAAAGTCTCAGCCTCAATTCCAGCCAAAAAGCCTCTCGCCTTCCACAGACCCTTGTTTTTATCTCCCAGAATCAGGTACCACCCAATGGTGGGATCAGATAGCACCCAATGGTGGAAGCAGAATCAGGTAACACCCTAGGGTGGGGGCAGAACGCCAGGTCACACCCTAGGGTAGGGCACAATCACAGATCAGGGTAGGGTCAGTAACATAATAACCCCATAAAATGTTTACAAACACAACAACTTGTAAATGATGGATACTTTAAATGAATAATTTTGGATATAATGGCTCATAATCAAGGAATAAACAATGTTCTGAGGCAAAGGTATTATCCTGACATAATTATTTCTTTATTTACTGATATTTTTAGCAAAGGTCTTAATGTTTTTTTAAAAAAATATGAAGATTTTGGGGCTGAAGCAGTGGCACAAGTGGTAAGGCATTTTGCCTTGCATGTGGCTAACCTAGTTTGGACCACGGTTCGAAACCCCAGCGTCCCACATGGTCCCCCAAGCCAGAAACAATTTCTGAGTGCATAGCCAGGAGTAACCCCTGAGAGTAACTGGGTGTGGCCCAAAAGCAAAAAAAAAAAAAATCACAAGATTTTTAGGTGGGTGTCTAGTCAGAAGTACTGTAGTGTAGCTAATTTTTAGAATCAGACCCTTTTAAAACAAATCCAATAGATTTAGTCCTATCCTTAACAAATTTTACTCCTTATAAAGGAAACCTCCCTGATTGGGGCATTTTCTTCTCTTCCAAAGAGCTTCTGTCTCTCAGAGTTGCAATTGGTTAATAAACAACGGTCTTATTTTTTCTAGTTTATTTAAAATGATCATCTACATTAATTTCCCTAATTTTTGGTTTGAGTTATTTAATTGCTCTCTTTGAATATTCTATTTTGACATATTCATAATAGGCTATTCTTAAGAAATATGTTATACATTACTTACTGAACTTAAATATATACACAATTGATTACTACCCAATATTAAGAAAATATGAATAGCATGGTAAGGCGATTCCCTTTCATGCAGAAGGACAGTGGTTCGAATCCCGGTATCCCATATGGTCCCCTGTGCCTGCCAGGGGCGATTTCTGAGCCTAGAGCCAGGAGTAATCCCTGAGCACTGCCGGGTGTGATTCAAAACACCAAAAAAATTGAAATATTGCATTTTTAAGCAACATGGATGGCTTTGTAAAGTATCATGGTGAGTAAGTTGGTAGGAAGGAGGACAGAGAATGATCCCCCTTATCTGTGAGATATCAAGAAACATTTTAAGAGAATGACAACTGTTCAAAAACAACAGAAACTAAGAATAGGTCTTCAGCAGGATGTGCATAGTGCTGAAATTCTGTATGCATGAAAAACTACCATAAACATTTTTGTAAAGCATAGTTTGTTTTTTGTTTTTTTTGGGGGGGGCAGTTGTTTGTTTTGTTTTGGGGACACACCCATTAACGCTCAGGGGTTACTCCTGGCTATGCACTCAGAAATCATCCCTGGCTTGGGGGGACCACATGGGACGACGGGGGATCGAACTGCGGTCCTTCCTAGGGTAGCGCTTGCAAAGCAGACACCTTACCTCTAGTGCTACCGCTCCAGCCCCTGTTTGTTTGTTTTAAATTTTAAAAGCCCTTTTGAAGCACCAGAAATTGAACCAGGCTTGATTGCCTGTCAGGCAAGAGCTTGTAATCCTATTCTCTCTCTAGGGCCCACCAAGATGTATAATTTTTGTTTATTTTTTGGATCACATCTGGTGGTGGTTTGAGCTTACTCCTCCTGGCTCTATTCTCAACAATGCTCCTGGTGGACTCAAAGGACCATAGAGAGTGCCATGGAAAAATCTTGGTCAAGAGTATGCAAGGCAAGTGTCCTACCTGCTGTAACATCTCTCTAGACCTGCTGTTAAAGCTTTAAACATCCTGGGAATATGCCACATTCAAGCAAGTACAAATTTTGTTAAGGTAAAACAAAGATGTCTAGAAAAAATAAAATTGAAGAGACACCAAACTGATATTTAGTAACATCCTTTTAAAATTCTTTGAACAAAATGCACATTTGTGATTATAGCACAATTGTAGTTTTTATCTACCTTCAGATAAAATGGGATAAATATAGAGCAGAGGAACATTGAGTCCACCAAATTGAAAATATTTATAAATTCAAGTTGTACATACTTAGCACTTTATAAATACTTTATAAGTAACTTATAAGTGTGTTATGCCTTAACTATATATTTGAGTGCATTTTTCAAGCTATCTCTTCATTTCTCTAACTCTCACGCGTGCACACACTTTTCTTGCAAATAAAAATACTATTAGCTGAAATTGTTCCAGACTTATAGAGTTCAATTGGTTAGAGTATAAATAATAAGAGGCATGATAAATATCATAAACACGAACAATTAGACAATTCTTTCAAACTGTATTGAGTGAGCAGTGAGACTGAAATATAGCAAGAAACTGAAGTAGTTCCAAAGCACAAAACTGCTGAAGCATGGAGTGTTCTGGGGCTTGGCAGCAAGAAAGCAGATCCCATAAATGTATATTTTACAAGGAAAAATAAAAAGAGCAATGATTTTATAAGGAAAGAAATAATATGAGCTGTGTTCCAAAGCCAGACAATTCCAATAACACTTCAATTCATGCTTAAGAGTTGAAATTCTTTAAAGTCTTACTTTTCAAAGAAAAGAAGGAAGGAAGGAAGGAAGGAAGGAAGGAAGGAAGGAAGGAAGGAAGGAAGGAAGGAAGGAAGGAAGGAAGGAAGGAAGGAAGGAAGGAAGGAAGGAAGGAAGGAAGGAAGGAAGGAAGGAAGGAAGGAAGGAAGGAAAGGAAGAAGAAGAAGAAGAAGAAGAAGAAGAAGAAGAAGAAGAAGAAGAAGAAGAAGAAGAAGAAGAAGAAGAAGAAGAAGAAGAAGAAGAAGAAGAAGAAGAAGAAGAAGAAGAAGAAGAAGAAGAAGTAGTTTGTTGGTGGTGCTGGGGGTGGGAGGAGAGAGAAACATCTACACTGACAGACTTTTTACCTTTAGGCTGATTTGATGTAGTGGACGTTACAAAATGGGGTTCATTAAATGTACTGTGAGATTCAGTTCAACTTGACTATGCAATGATAAACTACACAGAAAGGAAGCTAAATAATTATCATTATTGTTTGGACACCAGGGAAATTTCTAATTATACAATATGTACCCATTTAGCACCAGCATTGAGTGGAAGAAAACTTCATTAATAACATCTTCTTAACCCTAATGCAACTATCCTATCTTAACACTAATCCAACTATCACTTTTATCATTTTCCAAAAAGCAAAGTCTGAAAATGAACAAAAATCCAATTATACACCTCTGAAAATACTCCAAACCTCAGCATCCTGGCAAGTTCTATTCTGACTTACTATAAAAGATAGTTTAAGAGATGATAAAACCAGAGTGTCTTTGCTTCACACTCTGTGCAGGTTGGTGATTTGGTGAACACAAGGGAAATGTGTCTTGTATAGTGCCGTATCACTACTCAGAATCACTGTACTTTAGATCCTTCAATGTATGCAACCAATTTTGTAGTCAACCTGCTAGCCCATTCCAAGGTTGATTTCAGAAAGACACTGGTTAAGAATGTTGAATTCTCATATTAGTTAGGATCCATTGAGATAATTTTATAAACATCCACTCTATATTCCTCAAATCTACTTTGTACTCAAGAACACATCCCTAGAAAATATTAGTTCCTCTCACTTGTGACAATGAAAGTAATACCATCTATTTTCTGCTACATTTGACCATACAGACCCTCAAATATCACAAATGCAATGAAAATGCCCTCATAGCCTTTTCTCCATTTTTCTTGAATTTTCCAGTCCTAAAGCCAAGACAAACACCTATTCTTTGTATAGACTAGTCAGTTTCCTCATCCATCTACCCAATTGACAGCACTCCAGAGCCAAGATGGCACACAGAACTAGCCCTCTCGACAGCAACACTGGTCTCAACATCAGACTCCCTTCTTAAAAATAGCAATCGTGTCATTGGATGGAATAAGGATGAGGTGATTATTGAACAATTTAAGCCACAGAAATGATTAAGGTGCGGATGGCATTTGCTTATGCAGAAAGATTAATAGAGTTAAACATTGTAAGTCGGCCTAATGGGAAGGAGGACAAAAGGCCATGAACAAATATTTAAAGGGCATGATGGAGCTCAGGCAAAGCTGAAATTATTTACAGAAACTGAAAATGAGGCGTGTGGTGGAATAAAAGGCATGAATAATGAGATCCTTTTGACTGTTTTCACAGAAGTCAGTAGAGCTACATTCACAGGTGCTGAAGAGTCTGGATTCAAATACAGGGTCCTAGACCTTTAAGCATGGGCCCTTCCAGAAACACCCCACTTTTCTGAGATTCAATTTTAAGTATCTTTCAAAAAGAAGAAAATAAGTTGGAGCCTGAGAGACAAAATGACCCATCCAACATTCAAGAGTTTCCGGAGAAACAACACCACATTTTTATGGCAGCCATTAAGTCATTGGCTGTATAAAACCCAGAGGAAATAAAAAGAATGATTGAATTCCATCTTTAAGTTATTCTTAACATTCCAGTATCAATATTTCCCAAGAAGAAGAAACTTTTTGTCATGCTCACAGAAGACTTAAATAATAAAAATATAAATTAAGAAAAATGTTTTTATCTTTGTCACCAGAGTCTATGATTATTATTTATATAAACTATAAGGTATATATCAGATAACATGTTGGCTTACTTAAAATCAAACATTTTGATGAAAATATTACATAGAGAATGAAGAAACCATGTTCAATTGACCTTTTATTCATGATTACTCCATTCTAAATATTGTACAATTTGGAGTGCTTCATATTATTAAGTAATGAACAAAATATTTGTAACTATACTGGTTATGTTAGTGATGAAAAGGTCTAGGAAACAATGACCACTTAATTACAAATATTTTGTGTTTGACTAGAATGATAAGACTTTTAAAATTTTAATTGTATGGGAAACTATTTAATTTTTTTTATTTTTGTGGGACAATTCACTCAGTACTTACATAAACATAAATAATAAAAGGATTCCCTGAACACTGCCAAGGGTCACTCCTGAGCACAGAGCCAAGAATTGCCATTGACCATCATTAGGAGTGGCTCCAAAAGAAAATTCTTTCCAAGTAATATTTTACCAAATATTGCCTTCTAAGGATGTCCAAGTTCCAATAGAATAGTAGTGCTATTTGTGACATATTAACAATCATGTCACATGGTAACAATCCCTAACATATTAGCACACTGAATTAAAAATCTAGATAAACAGTAAAGAAAGAGGATTAAGATGATCCCTTGTATAGGTTTTAACTGGAGTCAATGTCATATTTAAAGTAAAAGCATTGTAAGACCATATTTATGCAGATTATGTTAAAAATAATTTTGAACATGAAACCTTATAAGTAACAATAGTGTAAATCAAAATGCTTAAAGAATAAAGGATATTCCATGTTAATTTATAAGCATTGTGTCCTTGTGGTGTCTTATAAATAATGCACTGTATGCAGTACTGAATAGTTGCATCATGCTGATGTATTTAATTTTGTGTGTATCCTGTAATTATGTTATAATGTTTTCAGAGAACTTACTGTAAAGAACAAGATATACCTTTGATGTACTATACTAAGCATTGAATGTGTTTGAGTTTAGAATGGTAATACTTCCTTATTAAAAAAAAAAGAAAGAGTGAAATAGTTTGTTCCTAAATATGCCTCTCTTGCATATTGATTATTTTAAATTAATAAATAATAAATGAATAAATAAATGAATAAAAAAAGAATAAAGGATAAAGAAGGGATGTGCCATGATAGAAACCTGGCTGTCAGGAAGATAGTTGGGGACATTGGTGAAGGGAAGAGGACCCTGGTGAATGGACTAACTTTGGAACAATGTTAAGCTAAAACTCAGTCATGAACAACTTTGTGATTCATGTTGCCTCAATTAAGAAAATGTATTGTGAAAATTGAATTTTATATATTGGTACAAGTATGATGAGGAATGAACATAAACTCTTGGAAGTCATTGGTGACTTTGGCAAATACTTCATACTGGCAGGGGTAGAAATGATTCAAGAGAAGAGGGGAGGAGGGAAAGTGGGACTATCTTCGCTTCCAAGAAATCTGGCTAATAAATACAATTGTTTTTCTGGCCATCAAGGAATATCTGATCAAGAAGCTATTACTTTGGAAGATGGATAAACTGCAGCATATTTATATGCAAAGAAAAATAGGAAATGATAGGGATTTATTATTGGGGCCAGAGTGATAGTACAGAAGGGAGGGAGTATGCCTTGCACACAGCTGACCTGGGTTCAATCCCCATTATTCTATATGGTCCCCTGAACCCACCTGGAGTGATTCCTGAAAACAGAGCAAGGAGTTACCCCTGTGCACAGTCAAGGGTGACCCATAAACCAAAAAAAAGGGAGGGGAGAAAATTTATGTCATTTATTTGTAATCACTTGCAATAGAAAAGGAAATTGTATCATATGAAAAATTGGTAGAACAATTATACTTATATCCTGAAGAAAGAATATATTACTCAAGGAGGTTATGATCTTTTCTTGGAACACTAAAGGCATCCTCAGATCATTATTAAGAACAAGATCCAGGACTTTTTATTCTTCTATTCTTATGATTTTTAGTCTTTATATGAATTCAAAAATTAACACACAACTCACAAAATCTATACTTATAACAGTCACTTAAATATTAACTTGAAGCCCTACAGTTTCAGGGGTTTGCTTCTGGCCACTTACAATCAAATCAGTAAAAGAGGTAAACAATCATACATAACCATCACCACAAAAATAAGAAGTGTCTAAAATAAGCAATTTAGAAATAATAATAAAAGACTTAATACAAATGCATTGTACATTAATGTAAGCGTTTCAAATGAATCTTTTTCAGAGCTTAAAGCCAATACTGGGACTCATATGTATATATATACTAAGACTCATATATATGAACATATGTATATATATTGGAACTCATATATATGTATATATAAACATATATATAAACATATATATAAAGAGAGGAGATGTCCATATTTTGTCACAGTTAAGCCTTCAAAAATACCTAAAGTTACAATCCTAGGTCAAAAATGAATTGGTAAAATAGGCTACTTATTTTTCCTGTCTGTCCCCAAAGTCCAAAAAATGTATCTATTACTGAAAAACCTTCTTTAACATCTAAAATTTAAAATTATTAATCATAAACTTTTACATTTATCAACAGAAATAGATGTTCCATATCTACTATGCTCCTTGTGGTAAAATGTTGTTCATTAATAATGAGTTTACAATGCCATGCCATTAGGAGTTGAAATTGTGTAAACCTAGTGAAGACAATCAATGAGTTAAGCAAAGACAGATTTGTTGTTATTTTTGGGTGTGTGGGCATGCTCTACAGTGCTCAGGATTTACTCCTGGCTCTGTGCTCAGAAATCCTTCCTGGAAGGCCTGGGGGACCATACGGTATGCTGGGAATTGAACCTGAATTAGCTGCATGCAAGACAAATGCCCTACTTGCTTTGCTATCAATCCAGCCCCCAGATTTGTTTTTGAATTTGTAAAATCTGTGCCTCAGTTTCCTAATGCAATAAAATAAGATAATGCAACTAATTGAGATAATGCAATAAAAGATGAAGCAACTGAGAATGGGATGTGGTTAAAAGTAAGAGGCTCTGAACTTAGTCCCGTAAACTTAAGCTTTAACTTCAACTCCACCATGCTAAGTTATATGAGTTTGAAAAAATTATTTAACATGTTGATTTCGTATTCCTAAAATAAATTAATATTATGTATTTCTCCATTAGCAGGCAATTTAGAGTTTAGATAGATGGGTAATACAATTAGCCTACAACACAGATCTGTTGGAGGGTAAAATTGTTCTCAGAGGCTTGTACTGCATTATATTGATAGCCATGAAACTCATTCATAAGTATCCAGTCCATTGTGTGTTGTGATGTTGAACACATGGGATTTTTTTTTTTCATTTATTCAGCAACTACTTGTGGAATGTTCTAGTCCAGACACTGACTTTTATATGATTATCTCCCATTATCATGCCTCATTGTTCTCTCTTAAGTCTGATATCAAAGAATTGGAAAAATACATAAGGTGAAATAAATATTTCACAAAACATTTCATAAAATATAGCTTTATGAAGTGAGAAAGAAGTCCTAAAATGCTACTTTAATGTATTTTGAATCCTACTACCACTCCCCCCTACTCTTTTCTCCCTTGTAGATAACAGTAAGTCCTGCCACACTCACGTGATCTGGGTTTTATGAAAATATATTGAAATCCTTATAGAGAAAGATACTGAATTAACTGTTTTTTGGTCAACACAGTGGAAGCCACACCCTCTCCATGACATCTAACCTGTTGGATATTTTTATAATTATAATTATTGCCTTTAAAAAAGCTCAACCATTTAGTAGTTAAATCACAAATAATCAAAATAATATGTATAATTTGTATTATCTAAATACCATGATTCATTTTGGCAAAAGTCACCCACCATTTGCTAATATGAAGTATACCTATAAAGTAACCTATATTTCTGAAGAATACTAGTAAGATTACATCCATATTTCTCTTTTAATGTTTAGCAATATTTTCAATTTAGCAAAAAATTTAGCAAAAATGAAGATATAATTTTACATAGAAGAAAAGGTATTTCATATCTAGCTGAAATTAACAATCTATGTAAATTCCACTCAATCGGAGTCTAACGGAACTCAATGCCAAGCATCTTACTCAATATTAAGTTCATGTTGCCTGATGTGCTCTGTGATCTTATGTTTTACTTGCTGCTTCTTCTTTATGACTTATATCAAATGTGAAATCTTGACAACAGAACAAATTACACACAGACATAAGACTTAAGAGGGATATTTCTCCCATAACCTGGGGTTTTCCTTTCTTTCTGCTTCCCTAAATAAAGTCTCTATAAATTCTGAATGTGGAAGACATGAGAGTTAGTTCAACCTTTAATATCTATAACACAGTTGTTGTTGACCAATAGAACAATATCATCAGAAAATCTGACTTCTCCCTTAACATCTGGTGAATAGCCCTTGTTTTTCAAATTCACCATTTCCATTTAGAAATGTCCTAGCTTGATCAAATTAACCAAAATTAACAAAAACAAGAGTACCAAAAGAAATCACAATCCTGACCTTTATTTTAGTTTTTTACTGCTGCACCACCACAGATTTTATATTTGTATTTTTAAATTAATATCTTTATTTAAGCATCATGATTACAAACATGTTTGTAGTTGGGTCTCAGTTATAAAAAATAAAGAACACCCCCCTTTACCATTGCAACATTCCCACCACCAATGTGCCCCCTGACCTTTAAAAATACTGAGAAATATATACACTTCTAAAGCAAAGAAGGATTATGTTTGGGGTGAGAGCTACTCTTTTTTTTTTTTTAGGACTTCAAAGTAAGCAGGTGGTCTTGGCACCCCAGGCCCCAGATGTGTTTGGAGTGGAAGCACAGAGAGTGGTGGGTGCTCCTTTGAAGTCTCTTGACTACTGATTGTTTTCTGCCAGGGGACACTTAGTCTTTCCACAGAATCTGGCTAGCAGGAGCTCCCTGTCCTTAGGCTAACAGTTCCAGAGTCTCACTGGAGCTAAACTCTTCGTTTATATCAGATTAGATACATTTATGCAATTTATATCACCAAATAGCTTAAGAACACGTTTTAAAAAGCTCATTTTTCATGTCTTGTTTCCTATGACACTCCGTGATTTATTTAGGTGAAATGTGTTAGCAAGAAACTCTCACAACTGATTAAAACATACATGATAAATGATGCCCTGGCTTGTGTGACAGTTGGCCCCTCAAAGTCGAATTAAAAAGGAGTATATTAAGTCACACCTGGTAGGCTATCATCCTCTAGAGGGATTTGGTTCTTCTCTGAATTTAAAATTAAAACATAAAACTTCGGAGATCACTTGTAGGAATAAATATCCATCACAATCATGGTATTATCTTAACTTTCCATTTTTAAGTTCCCAGTAGTTTACAAATTGTTGGTTTCCTTTTGCTTTCCTCCTTATTTAGTCTAATTAGTATTTTTAACATATATATTTTTTTATAAATTAACTAAGCCCCAAACTGAAGCTGGCTATATACCTCCATATTTAGGAATAAGTTCCAAATTTATTTTGGAATAAATTCTCCAAAACTTCTCCAAAAGCCATTCTCCAAAGCTTCTGAGATAAATTGTTTATATTGATTTGTGGAAACTTAACATACATTAAATTTTACAGGGATATTTCTAATTTTCTTGTGTTGTCTTGCCTCTTTGACCTTCCTTATTTAACCCTAATTAACTCAAGGTCATAAAGAAGTACATGAGGCATGACAGATTTGAGAGCCGATATACAATGCAGAAGACAGATTCTGCTACTAACTACAGTCTTCTGAATCTGTGTGCCAAATTAATCAGAATCAAGAATAAACAACAGCAGCAAGGAACACCACAGGAAAGATTGTTTTCACTTCCCAGCAATTAAGAAGGACTTCTCAGAAAAAGGCATTTCTCCAAAATAAGAAATAGAAGCAAGCTCAACAGGTGATGAAAGAAAATAGAACAAAATACAAACAAAACTAAAGAGATTTCTATTCACGTGGCTAATTTGTGAAATGCCAGGGGGTTATGGAGATTAGGAGAAGATGCATCTGGAAAGGTCAGGTCACACCACCAATGATGATCTTGCAGAATTTTATCCTTTGAAAGAGCAACTCAGTCCTTTAGGGAAGCCACCTAGGGAGCCTAGATTGTTAAGTAAATATAAGACAAGTTCACCACATTAAGGGAAAATAACCCTAAAGATTGACCTTACCCTATATCCCAAACAAATATGTCATTTTAGCAATGTCAAATGGCCAAATGTTCTTCTATTTACAAAAATAATGGCTATGTTGTTATTAGATGTCAACATGTACACTTGAAACCCAAATAGACCCTGATTCCAAACAATTTTACTTCAAGTGTCTACACCTCTTTTTGCTTCTTCCAGTCAGCTAAGACTTATTTCCACTCAGGGGCTCTTCAGCGCAGAGCTCTTGTCATGTTAGCCCACCCTGTCTATTTGCTCTAATTAAATGCCTCTCCCTGCCCCCCTCCATGCTTCTACCTTTCTCTAGCTCAGCTTCTTTGTGCTTTATAGAACTCTGAGTTTTGTATTTTTTGCTGATGTATTCCTCTCCATATGAAGTCCTTCTCTAGCCCCCGTATTTGTATGCTCCATGATGGAAGCAATTTCATCTATTCCTGTTGCTGCTATCCAAATCACATCTGGAAGAGTAGCTCACACATCATAAACTTAAGAACTATCAACCAGGCAAAACCCTGACAAGTACAAAGAAATATAAAAATGCCATGCCTAAAATTGCACCTTTAAATTAACTTCTTACATTCATAACATTTTTCCCAGTGGGCAGTGCAATGCAGAGAATATTCATTGAAAAGGTAAATATGTCTACAAATATTTTCAAAGAGAACATTAAGTTAAATAATCTAATACTTGCACATATATGGCTGTAATGATACAGATTCATTGAGGCATACATCAATCGGTAAATTGCTTAAAGCAATTTTTATTTTGCATGTAATCACTTATAGTAATAAATTTATGTCTGCTACTCATGAGCTATTTTGATTTTTCTCTCCATGGAGGAATACAATTTCTTATAAATAAGAACCATAAGGAGAATAAAATAAAAATTTCTAATTAAATATCTATTTCCCATACATAAATAATATAGTAGAAAAATTTACCATAAATAAATATTTGTTATAGGCATGCTTCTAATTTCAAACTCATGAATACCAAAAGAGCAGTCAGGGTGTAAGATGGTGAAATAAATGGTCAGTAACCTTATCTATCTTTCTATGTCTAGAAAAAAATTAAAATTAAAATTTTAATTCAAAGTTAAAATTCAGGGGTATATAAAAACACCCTATGACCTAATAATATAGAACATTGATCACACATATTCATCAAAAATTCTCCTGAGTATATATTTCAAGAATACATAAAATAAGTTGTCTTTGTCAATCACATGAAATACTCATGATCATTGCTTTAATCAAATGGTAATTCTGAGCACAACCTGTTGAAAACCAAGTTCTCAAAGATAATAGGAAGAAATAAGGGGAGAGGTAAAACACATCAGGTCCTGGTAGTGTGACCCATCATGAATCTGTAACATTAATAACATTAACCTCATAATGCCAAAATGTGTTGGATAAGGACTTAGGCTAAAGTGGAAAATGAAAATCCATTTTTCTTAAGGACTTTCAAATAGTCTAGTATCCACCATTGACTCTAAATACTTCCTACAGAAGTTCCTTCTGTTATACTTTGATATGCTCTTTGCTTTGTATAATTTCCACACTGATTTTTTCCCCAGGTGCGTTACTCTTATGCTTGAGTCTCAGAGCCAGTAATCACCAATTTTTAGCAAAGACGATGAATAATGTCCCTTCCAAGTATTTAGCCTTAACCTAATTTGAAGAAAGCATGAAAATTTTGGGTCCTAACTCAGTATGCGATGTGAACGTGTGCATACACACACACACACACACACACACACACACACACACAGTTACACGCACACATACACACACATTTGGACGGTGCATCTCTTGTCTGCCACAACAGAGTATCAGAAGCAAATACAGTGTATTTTGGACACCCAAAATACAATGTGCTGGGCAAACACATACTCCTATGAATGTGGATTTATTCTTCCAGGTTTCCTGCCAAGCCCTCTTGGTGATGAAAAGCAAAACCACCCTCCAGCCTTCCTCTCAGGGAACAGGCCACATGCTCTCAAAGCCAACACCGGGCACCTGGATCTTGGGATCCAAGAACAAAGGCCTCTGGGTTTGTGGTTTTCTCAGACCCCGGCATTCTGAAGGCAGCAGAGGAAGGTCATTGTGGGCACGAGTAAAAATTCACTAGCCCACTGTGCCTCTGTGGCGACCATTCTTGTCATTTATAAAGACTCACTGTCTGCTTTGGTAGGTCACCAATCCCTACAGCAAAACCCACCCATAACAGGATTATACTCCTGAACAAGTCTCCAGTCAAGCCTCCTTTTCCCTCGTTCTCTGTATCCCCCTTTTTCATCTCGAGAGATGTCCCCCAAAAGCTTGGAGAGCTAGGTATCTCTCCAGCAAATCTCAGTTGGAATTAGATCTCAGAAAGCAGACCCCCTCCCCACACACACCTTACATCCTCGGAGGCAAGGGAGAAGTGGGGAATGAACCCGCTTCCACCAGGTCTGGGGACCTAGGAGAAATCTGGGGTCACCAGAGAAGGAGATGTACAGACACCCAGACCTTCCCGCTCTCTCCTACCAGGATGGGTGCAGCCGTGCGCCCCGGGGTGCTGCGCGAAACAGAGCTTTGAACCATTTATCTCTGGAGGGGACTCAGAGGGTTGAGGTTGGGAAGCCGAGACCCCCACCCCGGAGTGGGAAAGCGGTTTTCTGGAGAGAACTCAGCTTGGCGCAGGAGGCTTGGTGAGCCAGAGGC